>NC_090929.1:838226417-838536417 GCF_040938575.1 Ambystoma mexicanum
AAATAGACCTGTGTTGTCTTATTCATAACCTGGCAGTCTCCCCATGCCTCCAAGGGACTTTCTGCAGTCCCCCCTGTCAGCCCTGGTTTCTCCCCATGTTCCCCAGCTACTTCTCCTTCATCTTCCTAACTGTTCCGTCGTCCTCTCTTGTGGTGGCTTTCTACTCCCCCTTCTTCTCCACCTCCTCTAACATCTTATGCTTCTTTCTATTCCCCTCCTTTGCCCACTCTTTCTCCCCTCCTGTATCACCAATTTTTCCTCCACTTTCAACTCCTCCTGCACCTCTAACTCCTCCCACATATCTAACTCCTCCTGAAACTTCAAACTGCCTACACTTCCAGCTTCTCCTTCACCTCCTTTCACCTCCAACTCCCCCTGCACCTCCAACTCCACCACTCCTCCGCTCACCGATCCACTACTCCAAACTCCTGCACTGCTGCTCTCCTAGCATGGATTTTTAAAGCATTCATCACTCACGCTGGGCTGAACTTCCGGTAAGGAACTGTAGCTGAGTGTGATCATGATACTTAATTCTGGGATTAGTTGGCCATGGCTTCACGCACAAATGTCTGTTTAATTTTACTTTATTGGATTTCCTCACAATGCGGACCAAGCATCTAAAAGACTGGTCTGCCATCTTGGAGCCAAGTGTGCATGCCAAAACACTATCACCGAGCTCCACAACCAGTGCTGGCAGGACTTGCATTTGCTCTGTGGTCTACTGCTCTTTCACTGTAATAGTAGTGAGCCTGTCTCTGATGGATTGTACATTGGTACGCTATTGATTGTTATCAAACACCAAAGGACCAGACTCACAAGACCTGCATATTTAACTACAGTAGTTCTGAATCAGATTTCCTAAAGGGGGCAGTATTGGCAGCATAAGCCATGTGCCGGACCCCTGCTCTTGGTCCGAGTGTTGTGGGGGTGGGATTGTACTCACAGATCCTCCCCATACTAGCCCAGGGCTCCATATCACGTGGCAGAGCCTAGTCCCAGAGTTACCCCCACACATACCCGAAATGTGTCACAGTGATCTTTTCAGCCACATGTTTGGCAAATTACACCCACACCTGGACAACCACCTCAAATGGCAAGACTGTCACTTCTCCAGTACCTCCCCCCTAAATATTTCCTTTTCCACTGTGTTTCAGATCCTCCTTCTATTTTCTATTCAGCGCCCTTTAAAGTGTGTAATAACTCTGCCTTTCTCCACCGCTTCCCACACTTCAATTGTGCCATTGCTTGAAGAGGAAGGTCTTGAGCTCTTTCCTGAACAGTAAACGTCATGGGGCAAGTCTGATGTTGATGGGGAGGAGGTTCCAAAGTCTTGGAGCACAGACAGAGAAAGTCTGTCTTCTGGTTCTTTCCTTCTTGCACCATCGTAATTCAAGTCTGCACATTTCCTTACTCCTGGTGGATCGCACACCTCCGCAGATGGTGAGTTTCTCGGTGAGGTAGCTTGAATGTAATAGAATTGTCAGTGGTTATTACTAGCCCAAGGGATAACTCCAAGATAGGATCAGCTACATCTCTTCTGCCTCTTTTACATGTGCATCATACGTGCTGTCAACATTGCAGTTATTGGCTAAACGTGTCAATGTAGTTATACATTCTTCAACTGTTTCTCCTTTCGTCTGTTCTCTCATTTCATCCCCGCAGTTCTGCCAAAAATTGTTTGTGACCGTTATGTTCATCCAACTATTTGTACCACTTCTCTGATTCATTAAGAACGTTTCCTCCTTCCACACTTACAAATGTCCAACAACCTTATACAACTCTACCCTTATTTCTGAGGCAGTGAAACAGCGCTTCACACTGAACTTTGAAACATGCATCCATCAACAAGATACAGAACTGCAAACCCATGCCCTTTCAATTACTTTCCACGATCAGGTATGAACAAGGATGGTCCTGGTACAGTGTGCTTTATGTCCCGATCGTTATGATTACTTCTCTATTTCTTTGTATTTAGTTTGAGCAGTTCTTGTATTTAATCTGTAGTATTAATCTATGTTGTTACTGTTTTCTATTGCTGAATTAAAGCTTACTGCAGAACGCAATTGACTTAAAAAAAATAATAATTACATACCATTTGCTCTGGTCAAACAGACACGATTTCTCGCAGTCCATCAAGAAAATAAATACCGAGGCACCCTGAAGCGCATGTTTTCTACTGGGAGTAATTCTTCATTGCACGGTGGAATGCATGCTAATTATTATGAGTTCCACTAGGGCCACATGTCCCACCATTTCTCGCTTCTACCTGTAGGAGCTTAATGCTAGACCAAACGAGCCCAGCTCAGCATATTACAGCAATTTCTCCTCACCCCCAGGAGACAGGTTTTCTTTGAAATAATTATATGCATCGCCATTATAAATTCTATAAAAAGGCACAATCTTGCAGTTGTAAGCATTACATTTAATTTTGAATAAAATAAGAAGGCTTTTCACAGCTGCTGTGAGGATATGGTGTGATAGTAACCACACCATATCCTCACAGGATTATCACTAACCAGTGTAGAATCAAGCACATCCCTTCACACACCACTCTCCAGCGTTCCTGTCAGAGTTTGCCAGCAATTTACTGTCAGAGCTTTGTTACAGGGCTCATCCAGTCTGCTGTTCATTCACAATACCTTCCATCAAGAGCTCTGGAAGACACAGCAGCACATGGGATATATCATAGAGAGTCTTTCTCTGTTTAATTCCCATTATATCTCTCTATCTAGGAACTCCAACCCAGCCAATGTTTCACCATAGCCTTCTGGCGTAATCTGGCTTTCAAGAAAGTATGTACAAAGTCCTCTGCATGTGCTTGGGGGTCGTGTGATGATGGGCCCAGAAGAGCCACACGTCGGATCTAGATGACCTACCGACAATGTCTCTAGACTAAGGACTGTCACCTATATCAGACTTTTAATGTCTCCCAGCAGATTAGCATGATACAGAACACTGATTGCCCTTTAAACTGCGATTCCTCTTTGTGGCAGTGTAAGTTGAGGTGAACATCTAAAAGTCTTAAGGGGACTGATAAGCACATTTGCTGCCTGCTGGAGGCATTTGGGATGGAGCAAGCATGAAGAGGAGAGCATTACAAGGGAGAATTAGAGCACCATAGAGGAGGCTGGGTGAAGGAAAAGAGAGGTGGGGGGAGGAGGGGATCACTGGAGTGACATGATTCGATAAAATATTATATTGCATGATTGGAGGAAGCCCATGGAGAAGGTAAATGGAGGTAGGAGGAGGAGGTTGGAGAGAGTGTGCTGTAGCAACTTGGAGCATCTTTTATGCACAATGGAATTACAATATTGGTCAATTTAATAACGTAGGGAGACCTGACAAACATCGGATTGATGCATGCACACTCATGACAAAGTTTGATTGCATGGACATCTTATACCTCAATATGTGTCATATGTCAGTCAGATAGCACAGCGAGCTAAGTGCTCGCCCTTGATGTCTGTGTGCAGCCTGGCAAGTTCTAATCCCGGCAAGGTCAACTCAGACTTTCATCCTTCCGAGGTCAATAAAATGAGTACCACTCTGTGGGATAATAATGTCTTCTGTTATTTTGAGCGCTTTGAGACCTATGGGTGTGCAGCGCTATATAAGAAACACATTATGATGTCATTCTATGTGGCACAATACAAAACCTATGAAGGGTAGGGATTGGTGAAAGGAACATATCTAATTTTTAGAGGATATAAGTGCTAGTGCTTCATTGGCTACCCCTTGTCTGTAGGGAGCGCCTTGAACTACCTCTAAATGCAAACTGTACTGATTATAGTGGACAAAAAACATCAGGGGATTGGCTCTCGCAACATTCTTTGTTAGGTTGTCCCCTAAGCCCACTGATGGGTTGGCATACTATCCCAACCTTGGACTTTCAGCTCTTTAGCAGCACGTACGTGAAACGAAACTTAGGTGCTTGAATCCCATCAGTCTACTCCCCATTTTCCCAATTAGTCCATCATCTCTCACCGGTAGGCCACAATCCAAAATCTCTCATTTGTAGTTTGACCTCGCTGCTGCTCACTGTCCCTGAACATTGAATGGAGTGTGAGCACAACACTATCTTAACTTGAGGCTCTAATGAATAGTCTTTGTTTTCGACTTTTGAGTCACGTGTGAGTGGACCACAAATGTGTCCATTTCAGCCTTCTATTTGCTGCTATTTGATTTAATTATGCGGGTTGCTGCTGCTCCTTCTGGCCTCTAGAGATTTGCTCACTCTATCTCAAATGAACTTTGTATACTTTTAATTGACTAGAAGTTTGGCTCTCACAGATATTTTCGTCTTTTTTCATCTATGAAGAATGTTCTACATTCAAAGCTTATCCATGTACTCCCTTTGTGCCGTGCACTTATCCCTCGAAACAGAATCTTCATTCTGGGCCAACCTTGACTCACCGGTTGCTCTGCTCACAGGCTGGGTTTTCACATCTCCTAATACTCGCAGCCTCGGCCTGTTTCTGAGGTAGCTTGGTTACATTCACGTGAACCCTCGTTCATTTTTTCCTGATACGGCCTTCCTTGCCAAGTTATATATTACTCAATGGCAAGCTTCTATGCATTTTCTTTTTACCTTGTGGTACTGTGTATTTACAGTTATTGGTCAGTAAGTTACTTCATCTTCTTTTAGATCCATAATTACTTCAACTTCAGATTCATGTTACTCTTAATGCTTCAGTTACTTTGTTATATAGTTATTCAGATTGTTTCATCATAGGTGCATATATCTTCTTTGTGACATCATTTTATCTTTGTCAGATTTCATTTTAACATCTGTCCACGATTTCCATCAATGCATTCTGGCATCCTGGCATGCAGCATCCTTCCATGTGACATCCTTGCACACTTTCAGTGCGAGGGTACATTCTGTATGGCTGTCTGAGTGCATAACGTCTCTCATACACTCGATGCGGTATAGGAGTGATGCAGAGGGTCCCATTTATGGCTTTTCTTCGACTATTCCAATACGACGGTGGCAAGGGGACTGGCAGGATGACGTCTACCTGCTCCTCTACAAGTGTATTAAAGAGGACCGGCAGGTGAAGAGGTGACTCTGTAAAAGCAAAAGGAAATATCGAGGCTGAGTACCCCAAAAGGAAATACACCAAACACAGGCTTATAAAGATTCATAGATCTTTATTCTAAAACTGTACAGTTACAAAGAAACAAAGTATCAGATAGCTATCTGGCCCTCAGTACATCACAGCGAATACCAGCCCTTTCGGTGTGAGAAGTGAGAGGTACTGGACGTCTAAACAGCTGTACATTTTATACATTTCTAATCATAATGTCCAGCCCCTCTACAGGTTAATTATACATGGTCTAGAGTTCGTGCCGAGTTCATTTCTGGCTTGACCAACTATATGCATGTGGATCATCTTCAGTTTGCATATAAACAAGTTACAATGGCAACAGTGTATTCTCAGATTTAACAATAAGCCTTAACACATGTCCTATACAATGCAGTTCAGCTAGTGTCCACGTTCAGTATTTATATAACATTGTAGTTGATGTATGTCCGCGGATCAGACTTGTTGGCGCAGATAATCCTCTGTCTACAAGTCAGGCATGGGACAAGGTCTCTTTACTCAACCCAAACATTCGGCCAACAGACAGTTTATACATTAACTCACGTACAAGGTTCAGGACGGCTCAATTACAAGCGGGAAACACTGTCCACCATTTTAGAACACAGAATCACTTTAGAATAGAGATCAGAATGGCAGATGAACCTAAAATGGCGGGTAAGTCAATCTAAGATCAGAACTTTGCAACGCAGTTTTCTTCGCAGAGCGACTGGGCTTAGGCCAATATATACAATAAAGGAGGCACAATATGATATCCCATTTAACAAACCCTCCTTTTGGCCTAAGCCAAGCGCTTAACTACTTCTAGTCACTTTACGAGTAACTCCACGTCTCAATGTCCATACATCCTGAATCACTATCGGAAATATTGATTGCCATGAGGTCAGATACTGAGATTTCCTTCAGCACGAATTCATTAGATATTTTCTCTGGGGCGTATACCTTGTGCCCTAATGTACCCATCGCTCGTGCACAACATCCTCCTAACATCGAACACATACCAGGAAGACATTGTATACAACAGCAGAAAAACACCAGAATACCTAAAATAACCAGCAAGACCGAGAGTAGCTTCCATCCCCAAGATCGCAGGAAGTCCCAGAACCAAGCGCTAAGATCCCAGTTTTCCTCGGGAACATGCACTTCTGAACTGAGAACATGCAGATTTTGTATCGCCCTAAAGATAGTTGGGGAGGAATCTGGCACGAAAACACAGCAAGCAGACCCCACTAATTTACATACCCCACCACGCTCAGCCAGGATGACGTCTAATGCCATCCGTTTCTGAAGTGCCACGAACCTTATTGCTTTCTGTTCTAAAGTTATGTCATAGAGTATGTCAGTGGTCCGGTTGATGGTCCTCTCCAGTACTCTTGCTAGACTCCTGATATCTTCAGAGTTCAGTATTTTCCCCCAAAATGGCACAAAGGATTTAGCTACATCACCCAGAACTTGTGCTGAAGTATCGCCATTCTCGTCCCGCCGTGGACGAGCCTTTGAAATTTCTACAGTGCTAGCAATGAATACCCCGGGTAACAGAATCCCTAAATAACAAGTTCCCTGCCAATCCCTGGGTAACCATGGAATTGCTACATTACCGCAAACAAAGTAGACAGGTTCTCCTACATACAAAGGTCTGTTCTCACTAGTTAAATTCGCAACTTTGGCCCAGCCCTTGAAATCACCCATTGACTGAGTATGCATTCCTCTGTATGCAGAAAGAAACCGAATCAGGGCTGTGGATAACAGTATAAGAGGGTGGCATGGCATCCCTATTGCCTATAGGAGCCATCTTTAAAGAAATCAAAGAGTGGAAAGGATGGGACAGTCTATCAGAAGGCCTAATAGAAGCAACATTAGGCTTGCTCCTATTCGCAAAGAGTGAGAAACCCAGGGGCGTTCGAACACGTTTCTCAAAATCGTTCAAGTTAGTTCCATCAAAGTTCCCTGAGTTGCTATTGTTCCATCGGCCAAAGAATAGTGCCCTTAGAGAAGCATAGCATGCAGTCGTCAAAGGTAAAGGATGAATATACCAACCCAGCCCCTTATCCCCATGTTGCGGTAAATGCGAGCAGACCCAACAATTGGACTTATTAAAAATGGCATGTACATTCATAATGAGTAATAGAGTATTATTATGGTAACTCTGACAGTGCTGAGAGTCTTTAGGAGATAGAGTGTGCAGATGCACGAAAGGTGTAGAAACAGTGGGTACATTTTTAGTGGGTAACACAATTTCAAGCAGATGTACTTCTTCCAGATACCAGAATCCTAAGGCAATGACTATTGTAAAACCAGTTAATATTATTACAAGACAAGAATACATTTTCGGGGCCCACGCATTCGATTGTTCATTTTTACGATCGGTCACACAGTCTCTTATCTGTTCCATACGAGTGGGAGCGGTTGCAGGCATTGTTTCTTCAAACGATTACACCAAAGTTAATGTGCTGGCGATCTCCAGATCGAGTGTCTTCTTAGTCCTTTCACAAACCCTAGCCAACAGAATCCCCTTATGTACAAAAGATCGGGCCAAAGAGACAAGCCCTTCAATGATTTTCCTTGATGGCACAGCCGAACCGTGCAGTAAGTCTTCTTCCTCGGACGCAGATCGTACCTTGTGATCCCTGGTACAGAGTGATCCGCAAACAACGTGTCATTACTTCCTGATGGAAGCGGTGAATTCAAAGCAGGATTTGACACAAGATTCGAAACGTATTTTGAAAAAGGAACTGTTGGAGAGTGTGGAGATGAAGTGGCTGTTTCCCTAGGCCCCACGGGCTCAGGGAGAGTCTTCAAAGTACTCTCGATGCTGTTTGATGCTTCGTGATCGATGGTTACGGTATTGGTGAGGGGTTCTGTGTCTTCTGTATCGTGCGGCAAAGGGAAAGGAATCCTTTTGATGTGGGACGCGTCGATCCAGTGCTTCCTGCCCTCCACTCGCACCGCTGTCTGTGTGACCAGGAGAACTCGGTGCGGGCCCCGCCAACGAGGTGCGAGGCAAGAAGATTGTTCAAACGACTTGATGATAACTCAGCTCCCGGCCGTATGTTGTGGCCTGGGCCCTCGTACCTGACAGGTAAAGCTTCTCGCACCTGGTGATAAATCAAATACAGATTTTTAGTTAACTGTCCACAAAGTCAGAAAGAAGTACATTTTCAACCTTGCGTAGCGAACAGGGCTTTGGCAAATTCCAAATGTTAGCTGGCCTACCCATGACTACCTCAAATGGAGAGAGCCCAGTCTTAGTTTGACGGGTCGTTCTCATAGACAATAACATGATCGGAAAGGCATCCGGCCATTTCAGTTTGGTGCAGGCACACGTCTTAGCAAGCTTGTTCTTGATGATGCCGTTGTGTCTTTCTACTAAACCAGCACTCTGAGCGTGCCTCGCCGAATGAAACCGTTCATCGATCTGTAATTCCGTGCATATCTGCAGAATTACAGCAGCAATAAAATGTGGACCATTGTCTGACCAGACAAAGCAAATCAAACCTAGGAAAATATTCCTTCAGCATGGTCTTCGCCGTTGTCATAGCTGTGGCATCCTTGACAGGAAAGGCTTCAACCCATTTACTAAAAGCGCAGATAACAACAAGTATGTACTTGTAGTTATTGCAACGCTCAATTTCAATGAAATCGAAGTGTATTACCTCAAAGGGGACAGAAGGTGGACCAAAACTACCCCTAGGAGTCGGTGTGTCCTTTCCCACATTATGCTGCAAACAGATCATACACCCCTGGACAAAGCGATCTGCTACTTTAGAGATTTTATCATTTACCCACACATTCTGCAACATTTTGGTGACTTTTCGTGCACAAATATGGGTGGGACCATGAGCCATAGCAACCATCATCGTAATGTATGCATCAGGCAGTAACCATTTCCCTTCTACTTTGTCCACCCAACACCCATCATCATCCAATTTTGCCAAACCCTCAGCCCATTTCTTAGATTCCTCTAACGTGGCATCAGCTTGAATGTTTTTCACAGATTCAATACGCTCATCCAAAGTACAGGCATTTGTGGCTTCCCTTGAAGTATACATTTCTGAAGAGAGATCAGTGGCAGTCTGTTTGGCTATCTGATCAGCGAAAGCGTTCCCTTTTCCTACATTATCTATGATCTTCTGATGTGCTGCGCATTTCATGATTGCTAGCTGAGTAGGGAGTGCAAGCGGTGAGAGTAAGCGTACTATCAAGGAGCCATACTGGATTTTAGTGCCATGTGAGGTCAAGAAACCACGTTCTGCCCAAAGTCTGCCGAAGTTGTGAACCACCCCAAAGGCATACTGACTGTCAGTATATATATCTACGGTAAGCCCTTTGTAAAGTTCACAAGCTCGGGTCAATGCTATAATCTCTGCGGGCCTGCGCCGAGTTATGCGTGATTCTTTTGGTCTCCACGACCGTGCTCAATGTGGTGATTGCATAAGCAGCTGTGGATCTACCATCCGGGAGTTTGAAACAGGAACCATCACAAAACAGCTCCCCTTGTGGGTTATTCAAAGAAGTATCTTTTAGATCGATTCTGCCTTTTGTCTCTTGCTCTGTAGTGTAAAAGCAGTCATGTGACTCATCGTCACTGCAAGCAGTACCTTGTGGGAAAGTTAAAAGTTCAGCTGGATTAAGAACACAACACCTCTTTATTTGAATATGCGGTGCAAACAAGATCAATTTGTATCTCGTCAATCATGCGGAAGTGAGGAGTTGCATTTGTATTATGTTTAATAGAACATCTACAGAGTGAGGTACCATCAGGGTTCAACCATGGCCTAGAACAATTCTCTTGCTCTGTTTTACAGATGCAGCAGCAGCAGCGACAGCTCTCAAACATCTTGGCAACGCGCATGCAACATGATCAACGGCGGAAGAAAAGTAGCCGCACGGCCTATTCTTCCCTCCATGTTCCTGCGTTAAAACAGCCAAAGCACATCCATCACATTCATGCACATACAACACAAAGGCCTTTTCATAGTTTGGTGTGCCCAAAACTGGTGCCGAGCACAATGCAGTCTTGAGCAGATCAAATGCTTGCTGGTGTTCCAAGTTCCATCGTAATGGCGAAGAAATGCCCTTCTTCGTCAAAGCCAACATTGGTTTAATCACTAAGGAAAAGATCGGGATCCACTGCCTACAGTAAGAAGCCATTCCTAACAAGACTCTGACTTCCTTCTGTGTATTTCGGACAGACATGCTAGAAATGATTTTCATCCGCTCAGGTGTCAACCTTCTTCCCTCATTTGACAGGAGGTAGCCTAAAAAGGCGACCTCCTGTCGACAATACTGAAACTTTTTAAGTGAAGCTTTGTGTCCATGCTGTGCTAGATGGATAATCAACAACACTGTGCCCTCCTTACAAACGCTCTCCGGGTCAGCAGCTAAGAGTAGATCGTCTACATGCTGAAGCAGTGTATAAGTGGTAGGCAACTCGAGTGTGTCGAGCTGCTCTTTCAAAGCCCTACTGTAAATGCTAGGACTCTCTGTGTAACCTTGCGGTGCACGGGTAAAGGTAAACGAGCTTCCCCCTAAGGTGAACGCGAACAAGTATCTACTGTCTTTGTATATAGGAATACTAAAGAAGGCGTTCTTTAGATCCACAACACTAAAGTGAGTAGCTGAAGCCGGAATCATAGTCAATATTGTCGTCACATCAGGCACAATGGGAAATTGTGGAGCAACAATCTTATTGATGGCACGTAAATCAATAATGAAACGGAAAGGAATTGCTTTTTTGTACACGGGCAAAATCGGACTATTGCACAAACTACCTGCAATTTCTTCAATCACCCCACGATACACAAAATCGGAGACTATGCATTTCAAAGCTTGCTCACCATCGACCGAGATCTTATACTGGGGAATACGTGGCAACTTTACTCCATGTTTCAGAATAATCTTAACAGGCTCAATTTGAAAAACACTGACATCATTATCATCAATTGCCCACAAACACTCCGGAACATCACGGAATTCTGGCGGCAAAGGTCTGGTCAAGAATTGAGAGACAGAAAGTTGCTGTGGTGAAATCGTCAAACGCACTCCATCAGAAGAACAACGAATTACTGCATTTAATTCTTTCAACAGATTCAACCCCAACAAATTCTCTCCACAATTCGTAGTCAAAAGGAATGGACAGTGGTCCGTGAATGGACCCAAGGTAATAGGTACTGGCAAAGAAACCGGACAGACAACTGGTGTGCCAGAAAACCCTACAGAACCATTGGTTCGCCCTGACAGCGGAATGTTTGGAACCTGTGAATGGTCAATGGAACACTTCTGTGCTCCTGAATCTATCAAGAATAGATGTTTCTTATTTCCGACTATCATCTCAACGTAGGGATATTTCTGATTAACGGGAATAGGCGTTGGTTCCAAACCCTGCTTCGGGCAAACCTAGCGAAACAGAATGTCGTCAAAAGGAAGTTCTTCGGAGAGGTAAGCAGCAGAAGGATGATGAAAAATGTTTCTGTTATCTACACTTGCTGCCTGATTGTCCAGTAAAAAAGGTTGCTGTAAATCCTGCGAAAACTGACTTCTACCAGGACCCCCTGCCCCAGGGTGGCCTCTGGATCGTCTACCCATATTACCAAATACGTTATTCCACCTCTGCTGGAGGATCGGGCATTGTGCACTTTGGCAAATTCCAAATGTTAGCTGGCCTACCCATGACTACCTCAAATGGAGAGAGCCCAGTCTTAGTTTGACGGGTCGTTCTCATAGACAATAACATGATCGGAAAGGCATCCGGCCATTTCAGTTTGGTGCAGGCACACGTCTTAGCAAGCTTGTTCTTGATGATGCCGTTGTGTCTTTCTACTAAACCAGCACTCTGAGCGTGCCTCGCCGAATGAAACCGTTCATCGATCTGTAATTCCGTGCATATCTGCAGAATTACAGCAGCAATAAAATGTGGACCATTGTCTGACCAGACAAAGCAAATCAAACCTAGGAAAATATTCCTTCAGCATGGTCTTCGCCGTTGTCATAGCTGTGGCATCCTTGACAGGAAAGGCTTCAACCCATTTACTAAAAGCGCAGATAACAACAAGTATGTACTTGTAGTTATTGCAACGCTCAATTTCAATGAAATCGAAGTGTATTACCTCAAAGGGGACAGAAGGTGGACCAAAACTACCCCTAGGAGTCGGTGTGTCCTTTCCCACATTATGCTGCAAACAGATCATACACCCCTGGACAAAGCGATCTGCTACTTTAGAGATTTTATCATTTACCCACACATTCTGCAACATTTTGGTGACTTTTCGTGCACAAATATGGGTGGGACCATGAGCCATAGCAACCATCATCGTAATGTATGCATCAGGCAGTAACCATTTCCCTTCTACTTTGTCCACCCAACACCCATCATCATCCAATTTTGCCAAACCCTCAGCCCATTTCTTAGATTCCTCTAACGTGGCATCAGCTTGAATGTTTTTCACAGATTCAATACGCTCATCCAAAGTACAGGCATTTGTGGCTTCCCTTGAAGTATACATTTCTGAAGAGAGATCAGTGGCAGTCTGTTTGGCTATCTGATCAGCGAAAGCGTTCCCTTTTCCTACATTATCTATGATCTTCTGATGTGCTGCGCATTTCATGATTGCTAGCTGAGTAGGGAGTGCAAGCGGTGAGAGTAAGCGTACTATCAAGGAGCCATACTGGATTTTAGTGCCATGTGAGGTCAAGAAACCACGTTCTGCCCAAAGTCTGCCGAAGTTGTGAACCACCCCAAAGGCATACTGACTGTCAGTATATATATCTACGGTAAGCCCTTTGTAAAGTTCACAAGCTCGGGTCAATGCTATAATCTCTGCGGGCCTGCGCCGAGTTATGCGTGATTCTTTTGGTCTCCACGACCGTGCTCAATGTGGTGATTGCATAAGCAGCTGTGGATCTACCATCCGGGAGTTTGAAACAGGAACCATCACAAAACAGCTCCCCTTGTGGGTTATTCAAAGAAGTATCTTTTAGATCGATTCTGCCTTTTGTCTCTTGCTCTGTAGTGTAAAAGCAGTCATGTGACTCATCGTCACTGCAAGCAGTACCTTGTGGGAAAGTTAAAAGTTCAGCTGGATTAAGAACACAACACCTCTTTATTTGAATATGCGGTGCAAACAAGATCAATTTGTATCTCGTCAATCATGCGGAAGTGAGGAGTTGCATTTGTATTATGTTTAATAGAACATCTACAGAGTGAGGTACCATCAGGGTTCAACCATGGCCTAGAACAATTCTCTTGCTCTGTTTTACAGATGCAGCAGCAGCAGCGACAGCTCTCAAACATCTTGGCAACGCGCATGCAACATGATCAACGGCGGAAGAAAAGTAGCCGCACGGCCTATTCTTCCCTCCATGTTCCTGCGTTAAAACAGCCAAAGCACATCCATCACATTCATGCACATACAACACAAAGGCCTTTTCATAGTTTGGTGTGCCCAAAACTGGTGCCGAGCACAATGCAGTCTTGAGCAGATCAAATGCTTGCTGGTGTTCCAAGTTCCATCGTAATGGCGAAGAAATGCCCTTCTTCGTCAAAGCCAACATTGGTTTAATCACTAAGGAAAAGATCGGGATCCACTGCCTACAGTAAGAAGCCATTCCTAACAAGACTCTGACTTCCTTCTGTGTATTTCGGACAGACATGCTAGAAATGATTTTCATCCGCTCAGGTGTCAACCTTCTTCCCTCATTTGACAGGAGGTAGCCTAAAAAGGCGACCTCCTGTCGACAATACTGAAACTTTTTAAGTGAAGCTTTGTGTCCATGCTGTGCTAGATGGATAATCAACAACACTGTGCCCTCCTTACAAACGCTCTCCGGGTCAGCAGCTAAGAGTAGATCGTCTACATGCTGAAGCAGTGTATAAGTGGTAGGCAACTCGAGTGTGTCGAGCTGCTCTTTCAAAGCCCTACTGTAAATGCTAGGACTCTCTGTGTAACCTTGCGGTGCACGGGTAAAGGTAAACGAGCTTCCCCCTAAGGTGAACGCGAACAAGTATCTACTGTCTTTGTATATAGGAATACTAAAGAAGGCGTTCTTTAGATCCACAACACTAAAGTGAGTAGCTGAAGCCGGAATCATAGTCAATATTGTCGTCACATCAGGCACAATGGGAAATTGTGGAGCAACAATCTTATTGATGGCACGTAAATCAATAATGAAACGGAAAGGAATTGCTTTTTTGTACACGGGCAAAATCGGACTATTGCACAAACTACCTGCAATTTCTTCAATCACCCCACGATACACAAAATCGGAGACTATGCATTTCAAAGCTTGCTCACCATCGACCGAGATCTTATACTGGGGAATACGTGGCAACTTTACTCCATGTTTCAGAATAATCTTAACAGGCTCAATTTGAAAAACACTGACATCATTATCATCAATTGCCCACAAACACTCCGGAACATCACGGAATTCTGGCGGCAAAGGTCTGGTCAAGAATTGAGAGACAGAAAGTTGCTGTGGTGAAATCGTCAAACGCACTCCATCAGAAGAACAACGAATTACTGCATTTAATTCTTTCAACAGATTCAACCCCAACAAATTCTCTCCACAATTCGTAGTCAAAAGGAATGGACAGTGGTCCGTGAATGGACCCAAGGTAATAGGTACTGGCAAAGAAACCGGACAGACAACTGGTGTGCCAGAAAACCCTACAGAACCATTGGTTCGCCCTGACAGCGGAATGTTTGGAACCTGTGAATGGTCAATGGAACACTTCTGTGCTCCTGAATCTATCAAGAATAGATGTTTCTTATTTCCCACTATCATCTCAACGTAGGGATATTTCTGATTAACGGGAATAGGCGTTGGTTCCAAACCCTGCTTCGGGCAAACCTAGCGAAACAGAATGTCGTCAAAAGGAAGTTCTTCGGAGAGGTAAGCAGCAGAAGGATGATGAAAAATGTTTCTGTTATCTACACTTGCTGCCTGATTGTCCAGTAAAAAAGGTTGCTGTAAATCCTGCGAAAACTGACTTCTACCAGGACCCCCTGCCCCAGGGTGGCCTCTGGATCGTCTACCCATATTACCAAATACGTTATTCCACCTCTGCTGGAGGATCGGGCATTGTGCACGCCAATGACCCTCTTGTCTGCAATAAGCACACTGGTTTATGTTTACAGGATCCAATGGCGCATTTCCCTGTGGAGCATACTGTCCTCTAAATTGCAAATTACCCCCTCTAGGGCCTCTAACAATTTGCTGCAATAGAACATTTGTTTTTAAGTCTCCTTTTCTCTTTTCAACTTTTTCTTTTTCGTTATTGACATGATCCTCATAGTACTGAGCCATATGCAATACTTCTGACTGAGACTTCGCTTGCCAAGCGTTCTCAGAGGACATAATTTGCGACTGGATGTCAGGCAGCAATCCACGCACAAATTTGTCCACGAATAATCGTTTCCCAGACTCTGTGCTCAAATCTTGTCCACTGAAATCTGAAAATACTTGTTCGAACCAATTAAAAAACTCGGTAACGCCCTCAGATTTTCCTTGGACACAGGCAGTAAGCTTGTCCCAAATAATCCTTCTTTCAGGAATTATAGCTTTTAATTTCTTAACTATTCTATCAGGCAAAGTTAGTATTAACTGTGGTGGTCTCTCGCCAGCAGGCCTTTCTCTATCTAGTCTAACCATATTATCCCATGTATCTCCTAACCCTGGTACATAATCTACAGTCCTAATCTGTTTCCACAAATCAACAGCTAGGAGTACGGGAAATAACAAGTCAATATCGCTTAAGGTAAATACTGATGATTGCAAGACAGACTCTATCTCTTTGTAGAACCCTGTCGGATTCTTCTTAATATCGGGAATAGATTGTTTAATAGTGTTCACTTCCTGTCTCGAGAACGGGACGTGACCGAACAGCGACACATAATGTGCAGGAATATTTCGAGCAGGTGTACCTGCTGCAGCATCAGCAGGATTCTCAACTTTTGGGACAAATGTCGGAGGAGCCTCTCTCATAGGCAACTGAGAAGTAGGCAACTCCGAACGCTTAATGAGCAACATAGCTAAATCAAGCGCTAAAGCAGCTGAAGAAGTGTCAAACGAAAAAGCTCTCTTATAAATATTTAATAATTCTGCGGGACAACAAATTTTTCTTTTTATACATTCATCCTGAAGGTACTCTACCATTACCTGTATCACCTTCCTCTGCATTTCTGACGTATACCGACTATATGTGTCATATACTTCAACGGGAGTTATCGACATGTCTGAAATCCACCTAATCGCATCTTTTGTACGAATTCGTATTTCCTCATTTATCGATTTACAACAAGGAAAGAACCGTTTCTGTACTAACATAGCGTCCAAATTATCACCATCTACATCTTCATTCCATAACCTTTCCAACTCCCTTCTATACTCAAAAATCCTGTCGACGTGCTCATGTACTTTCTCTGCAGTAGCTCTAGAAAATGCTAAAACATTCAGATCCCTTAACCCTTGTGGGAGATCTTCCTTATGAGTGAAGGTTTTGCTGATGGTCGTGTAGCGGCAAGCGACGCATCGGCCGCAGCTGTAATGTCCCTTTACTGGTGGAAGATTCCACAAGGTCGCTGATGTTTTGATGGGTTCCAAAAAGGTGTGAACCAAAGTGTCTTTTAAGTTTTTGTTTTTTCTGAATGCGAACAAGGGTTTTCTTGCTAGGCTGTCCTTGTTTTTTATCAGCTGCCAGTGGTTGTTTATTGTGGTCTTGATTAGATTGCTCACTGGGTCGATTTGCGTATCTATCGATCCGGAGACCAGCTAAAAACTGAACTTTTCAGGGAATTGACAGACAGGAACAGTTTGCTCCATAGCTTGCCGCTACACGACCAACAGCAAAACCCTCACTCATAAGGACTTCACGTGGAACATGAACAACCACACCAACTGCGAAAGCAGAAATGTGGTCTATGCCATCAAATGCCCTTGCGATCTGGTATACATCGGAAAAACCATCAGACCAGTTAAACAGAGGATCAACGAGCATAGATCTTGCATTAAGAATCAAGTACAAGACAAGCTCTTGGTTGAACACTTCCAGAAAAAAGGCCATACACACGAACAATTAACCTGGACTGTGTTACAACAATTACAACCACAAAGACGTGGAGGCGACATCAATTTGGCCCTGACTAAATTGGAGCAAAAATGGGTCCACAAACTCGACTCAGTCCGTAGTGGCCTCAACATAACTGTCGATTGGAAACACTTCTGGGAGTAGCCCTTTGGCCACCACATACTGCTCCACTCCAGCCCACTGACAGCATTTCTTGTTCCCTTCGCCAAGGAGCAAAATTCGGCTACCATCTATGGGTCTCCCCTAGGGGTACCCATTAGTTACCTATAGCACTTTATCATTTGTTTCCATATTTTGTGCATCTAGAGAGGAGACCTCCAGACCAATACATGCTAGTTACTAATATGTCTTGTGCACATTATGTTAGATACCTTTTTACAACATTCTGGATCTGGGTATCATGGAAACCCAGTCAATATCATAGGTCAAGTGTTTGACCTACAGCATTGTGGAGATGCATGTGAAAACTATTCTGACAGTGGTTAATTTTGTCTATTGTGTAAAAAAAATAATTCTGCTCATATAAATGATTGTACCTACATGAACTACACTTCTTCCTGACCACACAATGTACTATGGCACCATGAACATGTGGACCAGCCATATTTAGACAGATTCCAACAAAACACCCCATGTGCAGTCTCTGTGTACACTCTCGCACACACCCTCAGAGCCCGTCGTCTGACAGCAACACATCAGCAATTACTTCTTGGCACTATCCTGCGGAACTGCATCACCAACGGGACCACATATCCCATGATGCATGGGGCAAAGCGCAGTCCCGGTTATCGAGGACCAGGATTAACTTTTATATTAATATTTCTTTTAATTTTTCTTTTTATCTTCCGCGGGCCACCTCCCACGCGATCATCTTTGGAATCACAAGTCCATATTTACTTGTGTCGCAAGGCATTCAGCACTTACAGTAATCTCTGCAACACGGGACCACACATCCCATGATGCTACACTCCGCTTGTAGTGCGAGCGCGATCGAGGTATTCAGCGTTCGAGTATCCATCCTTAGATTGGCCAACCTCTATAACCCACGTGGGCCTTGAGTGATTGGCTGGGCACACGCCTCCCGGCAACCCCGATTGGCTACCGCTCCCAGGGGCTCGCGCACTTTACCCGAGACCACCACCCGCTCCCCACAGCAACCACTTCGAGCTGTGAACACCAGGGAAGTAGGCGAACCCTTTCAACTCGCGGTAAGTTCTATCAGCACGTTCTACCCCACTGTGGCTGCATTTTTGTCTACAAAGTCACCATTATTGATTCACTGGGCCACGACGCAGGCAAACCATTTTTTCCACTCGCTGCAAATTTCTGCCAGCACATTTAACCTACAACACGGCTGTAGATATGTCCACAAAGTCACCATTATTGATTCACAGTGCAACGATGCATGTTGCCACGCGAATTCGCCCCCATGCAATAGGAGCTGGCAATTGTTTACACATCACCACGTTAATATTTAGTGTTGAAGTAGACCTGGATTAGTTCAGCAACCTTAGTCCACTTCCAGCACTTTTTTATGCAACAATGCACAGAACCCATAGACTCGACCACAAGCCAGCAGACCTGGCTCACTCGATGTCAACCCTGAAAATGAACGGCACATTGCGCCCCTGGTGCACAGACACCATCCGCCCGACTTCATCACTGATCAAGCGCACAATCCAAGACTATTCCACAGCATGGCACTGCCTCCATACATGTCTACCACGGAGGGGACTCCACACGCCCCCCAAATCAGGCCATTTCGACCACCACGAGCACCTACCCCTAGGTCCCGTTTGTCTAAATGGAATAAATATACCCTCCTTGGGTCTCCCATTTTACAACTGGAACTCGCACACCAGATACCACTAAATTGTATACTAGCACTGACCCCGTTAATGTGATTCTTCTTTCTCCTTTAGTTTTGGGACCTATTTAGGCCCAGTTCCAGCCCTTTGGGATCCTGTGATTTAGCAATCAGGAAACCGCCGGCTAACTTCAAGTGCATCTCGCACCTAAAATCCAACAAAAACTGAGGATTGTTGTTACACAGCACCGAACTGCCACTCGCAGCAGCAGGTAAGCTGTGCATCGATACATTTTTCAATGTATCCTCAAGGCACCACTAAGCCGTTATTTATTAATTCCCTCAATCATGAACTAAAACTCGAGATCCTAAATAAGCCTCTATTTCACCAAAAGATTTCACGGACAGCACCACATTTGGTGTTTAATCCTGATGAAGGCCAACACCCAGACAGGCTACAAATCCAGGCCAAGATGGCCGAAACACACCTGTGTCGATCTCCTGTGACACAACTGCAAAAAAACTCCCGTCTGTGTATGTTCTGTAGTTTATGTTGTGTTCACCTTGTGTTAATAAAACCCTGGACTACTCCCCGTCCTGGGTGCACATTATTGCAACTGTAAGCCCAACCTACCACCTTTTGCTACTGTGCTCTCATGTGGATTTGTTACCTCTACAGCATAGAGGTTGATTGTCAACTGATATTTCCACTGTATTTAATCACTATCTGTCCGTCTGTCAAACTCACTTTCGTGCTTATCGAAAGTTCTGTAAAATAACTGTGAAATTGAAAAGATTCTGTGGGTTTTGAAATAAATTCACATGTTCAGAATCACACAAAGGATTTTGGATCTCTCATCCTGATTATTGTTTTGATTTATACGTTGCAAAAAGGTGGCATGGTACAGAAGGAGAGACATATTGGAGTGGAGAGGACAGGCAATGCAGGAGAGGCTCCCCAAGGCATTTAATCGTTGTGGCCCATCAAAGAGAAAATTGAAGATGGGTTTTAAGGGAGCAATCAGGACCCTGAGGCAGGCAGGTAGCAACGAGACTGAGGCAAAGCCTCTGAAGAAGCTCAGGTTTTTGGCCACTGGTGTTTTGCCAAGCACTACTCTACAGGTTTATTGTGTTTTGAGCGACTCCCAACTGGTCTGCTTATTTTCCTCAAATATATTTTATTGCTTTTAATGACCAAAATGTAGATGATGGGTTGGGATCATGCAATATTGGTCAGGGTAGGTTGGGGCGGGGGGGCAAATTATGAGTGAGGGTGTAGGAGGAAGCGGAGTGTGCCCCCCGATTCTGTGTTAAATAATTTGGTAAAACACAGGGGCGCCAGGTGCTGAGTCTCAGTTACGGCCGCCCATTCAATCTGCAAAACGCTCCGGTAGATGAAGACTGTGCAAGCTGGGAAATGGTGTTGGGATATGTAAACGCCCATAGCATTGTTAGGTGAAATATGGAGATTGCCGGCCCAGGAGGAGCAGAGATATCTGACTTGTGGAGTCGAACCTGAGGCACCCCGTGGAGACTGGAGTCAGCTGAGGGATGTCCCAAGGGTGGTGCTAAACAGACAGCAACACATACAGGCAAGGTGCAGCATTGAAGGTAAAGGAGAGATAAGGGAATCACAGACCGGTGTGGGAAGGTCCTGTGCCAACCATGGAATACTGACCCCGCTCTAAAGAATAATTCATGCTGGTTAGCAGCTAAGGGCGCTGGAATCTGCAGAAAAAGTGCAGAGAACACACAAGGCCTCTTAGGAGCAGATGGAGCAACAGAGAACGCTCTGACCCGGACTGATAAACGCCCCATAGGTGGACAGGGGGGCACAGCGCAATAGATCAGGCTCGAGCCCTGGGCCTGAAAATGACACTGCTGCTGGGAAACAATAGTGGGAGAGGAGGGAGGCAAACCTATCCCCACTCCCCTTCTGGTCTGCACAACAGACGACCTCAGTATATGGCAGCAAGCAAGTCCATTAACTGCAGTGCAGGGGTGCAAGGCACAGCTAGACACATGGAACTGCAATGAAAATGCTCTTCATGACTAAGGGAGGTGGAGGAAACAAAAAAACAGAGCAATATAGAGGCATATACATGTAAGACCACTAGACCACGGACCAAGACTAGCGCCGTAGCAGGTGATGCTTCTGCCCAACAGGCACAAGAAACCTTGGACCTGCGTAAAATAGTGGACAGCATGCAAACCGGATTTCACTCTGTTAATGGTAAACTAGACGATATAACAAACAATTTTAGGTCCCTTAGAGCCAAAATGAATCAAGACAGCAACAAGGATAACTGAAACTGAAACTAGAATCAGCGCGCCAGAAGATGATATCCGCAACCTTCAAAACCAAATGACCAAAGAAATGTAATGACTTAGAATCAAGCTCAAGGAGCTAAAACATCCGCTTTAGTGGTCACCCTGAGAACATAGGCCAAGGCCCTATGGAGGAGCTAGTCAAACGGCTTCTCTGCCAAATCTTGGGGACCCAACCTTCTCCAACACCGTCATAGTTGAAAGGGCACACCGTACACCTGTATCTAGACCTTTACCTGGAGCACTACCAAGACCCATATTTACCATACACCTGTATCTAGACCTTTACCGGGAGCACTACCAAGACCCATAATTCCCATAATTGCCAGGCTGATGAGCCACCGAGACAGGCATAAGATTTTACAATTAGAACGACAGAAGGGATCCCTACAGTATGAGCTGAATAAAGTGCCCATTTATCCTGATTTCCTTATGGCAGACCAAACGGAACAGAGATCTTTTGTGGCGGTCAAGAAGCCTCTGAGAGAAAGGGCGATCTAATATGCTATGCTGTTCCCTGCCAGGCTACGGGTACAATATAAAGATAAACAGTTTTTTTTTCATGATACCGGAAAAAGTGGCAAACTTTATAGAGGTGAACATACCCTGCCTTCACACTGGAAGCAAGCCACTGGCGAAGGCCAGGAGATGATAAATGAGAGAGCGGCCAACTATAAACTGCACTAAAGGACAGGGTATATCCTTGTATGTCTTGACAGGGGTGAAGTCACCTACTGTGAAGGGTCATAACATGGCTTACTACGCATATAACACCTTGTTTGCTGTTGAGTAAGTGTGAACCGAATATTGATTTTGTTGTATTATTTTTTTCCTTATAAAGTTTGGGTGGGATGACATCACCCTGATTGGGAAGGGGATTCAGGTGGATTTCGAGGGTGGGTAAGTGGAGTGAAAAGTTATTAAAAGTTGGCTTGGCAGCAAAGTTATAGTGGTATCAGGTAATATTATCCCCACCAATAATATCGCCATATATGGTTGTCAGGAACGGCCATAGGTGATATTATTAGTGGTGATAATTTATGGGGTAAATGGACGCAGGGGTTGCGGGGGTGTCCCCCGCTCCTGTAAAAAATATATGCAGGTTGCAGGGGTTTCCCCCCCAGGTTTCATTGGGTAATATTGCCACAAAAATATGGTGGCATTTTTGTATGGCGATATTTTTGCAGGGATATTATCACATGGAAGCATTATACCACATTGATAGGCTTGTTATAACCGGAACAATGTATAGCAGATGTACCAAGATTTTACTTGGACCAGAATGGTATACCTCAAATAAATGTCTGATGTTAACATACTAAATTGGAATATTTGGGGGATGGGCAAACCGACAATGTCATGCAAAAATAATGTCTTATGTAACTACACAGAGAATTAATATCCTTCTACTACAAGAAACGCATGCTACTGGGACTATAAATACCAACGTTGCCAAATCGTGGAAAGCAGCAGATACCATACAAATGAGTCTACCCAATCCAGGGGAGTTATCACCCTAACCCATAAATCGTTCAAATTCACCCATTTGGGGAAGCATATAGATCAGTATGGGGGGCAGTGATACACTGAAAGGTTTTGGGTACTGAAATGCTATTGGTAAATACATACAAGCCCAATGTTGATGATACGTCTTTTTACGACACCATCTTTGGCCTGATTGAAATGTACTTGATGATAGCGATAGAAATGTGGGAGGGACATGAACACTGTACTAGATTTGAGGGTAGACCATATCTGGTCAGCACCAAGGCCCTAGTCCAGGGAGGCGTGCAGTATCATTGGACACAAGGGGCGACTATAGCCATGCGATGTTTGAAGGACCGTGCACCTGACATCACGAGAATACACGTAACACTCCACAGTACATGACATGGACTCCGAAATAGAGTTGGTGATGGTTAAACTGCAACTGGTGCTTCTGGTATGGAAAATTGAAATACAACCACGTACCCATTCAGACCATTTTCCCATAAAAATGCAGTTGACAATAGGGGAGACGTTAGGGAGACGAGTGGAGTGGAGTTTTAAGGCTGCAACAGGGCCTCATTACAAGTTGGCGGGTGAGGAATTAAAGTGCTGGTATTAATGTATATGGCACGTTTAAGCACCAGCCAACTACAAGATTCTTGCTGGCAGGGTGGTGAAATTACCTCCAGCCTTTGATGGCAGTAATTTTGCTGGAAGTAATTCCTCCTCCCTAGGAGCAGAAATTGCTGATATTACATACGCTGGCAATACTGGCACCTGTAATACCGGCAAGACCCCCACGGGGGCAATTGCTGCATTCTAGCACCTGTAATCCGATGGTAATACCGCCGGACTGAGTGCCGGTAATGGTAATTCCATCTGTAGAATCACAAATCACAGGTGTATTTACAGCCAGGATACTGTCATTGTTGTAACGAGCCCATAAGTGTGTAAAGCCAGCATTGAGGACCTCATACGAATTTACTTTGCAAACACTGATAACAATACGGTACCAGTGGGCACAG
Source organism: Ambystoma mexicanum (assembly GCF_040938575.1). NCBI lineage: Eukaryota > Metazoa > Chordata > Amphibia > Caudata > Ambystomatidae > Ambystoma > Ambystoma mexicanum. The sequence goes on from NC_090929.1 coordinate 838,250,253, forward strand.
TATGGCAGGCCTTTAAAGAATATGTATGACGCATAGCCATGAGCACAAAACTGGGGGGGCCTCAAAACCATCAGGAGGGATATTGCTGCCTCAGAAATCAAGGACAAAAGCGCTTGAAACTGAATATGCATCCACACCAAGGCAGGCTCTGCTGTCAGACCTTAAAATGGAATTAGACCAATTCAGAGAACACGCAAAAAGGGAAATTAAATATTTTGCATTGCCTATGGCAGCTATGAAAGATGGGGAAGCTGAGCGCCCGAGCAGGCGTCTAGCCCGAATGATGAAATTGGAAAAGGGTCTAGATTACAGTCCATTTATACGGGACGACAAGGGCGTCATACGGCATACGGACACTGAGATAAATGGCACATTCAGGGAAATGTATAGTAACTTATACCAATGCGCAGGCACCGAGGGGAGAAGAAGGCATAGAAGAATTTTTAGATGAATTCCCATGTCAACGCTTTCCAACGCAGCGAGAGACCAAATCCATGGCCAACGTATGGAGTTCTCTATGGGATTCAGAGCAGTTTTTGCCCCATATTTGCTGAGGTTGTGGGAGGAGTCCCTCCGGAATACATGTATGCCTGCTTCGTTGTCTGAGGTGACCATAATGGTACTCCTGAGCCTAGTGAAGCTTGCAGATCGTATAGACCGCTCTAACTTATTAATACCGACAATAAAATCTATGCTAAAATCATCAATAACAAATTCCACTGTCTGATGCCACACGTGGTCCACCATGACCAAGCAGGCTTCATTTCAGGTAGATCAACGGTGCTGAACATATGCTGATATTCAATATTATGTCACAAATCTCTCTCGAGCTAGCTGCTGTGGCAGTCTGATGGAATGCTTAACAAGCTTAAGATATGGTCTCATGGGAATTCATGTTCGCGGTGTGGGTTTGAAAACCAAATCATAGAATTTATAAAGGTACTATATGCAAACACAGTGTATAGGGGACATGCCCAACCCCTTTCAATTAGAATGGGGACACAGCAAGGTTGCCCACTATCCCCTTCATTGTTTGCTATTGAGTGCTGTTGAGACGCGTGCTGTGTGTTGTTTTAAATAGTGAAAAGTCTTCATTGCAGAAACTGAACAGCAGAATGTAAGCTTTAACTATATTAGAACCAGTCTGAGATTTTTTTAAAAAAACCTTTTCTGTTTGATCATTCTCACACGAGTGGGTGGAGTGTTGCTTTTTTTGGAAGTGTTTAGGAACTGCACTTCCCTATGTCCTCAGCGCTTATTTCTTTACCTTGGCGAGCCAGTTGTGAGCCAGTTAGCATCCAGTGTCCCGTTCATGGACGGGTACAACCATGGAGGTGATGCTTAGAACTGCCTGCCAAGACAACAGCGACCCTCGTGTTGATAGCGTGTTACAACGCTACCTGTCCATGAGCCTGGCCCCACCTAATACTTTTTTATAGTGAGGAAGGCATTGGGATTAAAAATGTGCACACTGAGGGGAGACTGTTCTGCTAGAGCTATTAATGGGGAGGCTGCTGTTGCAGTGGATGTTAGCACATCGGACATTGATCCAATATCTGATGTTTTGCTACCATTTAGGAGCCTGTTCATAAAGTTCCAGATGGTCATGCAAGTATGTGTGTAGATACATCAGGCTCTGTAACAGCTACCCTAAGTGTGGATGCTGATGCGGAGGGTGTTACTACTTTGAATGTTGTGCTAAAATCGAGTGTCTTGTTACTGGCTGCAGAGCCTGTTGGTAAATTGCCAAACGCTGATAGTTCATCAAGTATGCATGCAGACACGTTAGGCTCAGCTACAGATACCATAGGAGTAGGTGCTGATGCAGAGGGTGTTGCCACCTCGAATGTTGAGCTAAACTCTGGTGTCGTGTTACTGGCTCAGGAGCCTTCTTTGCAAAGTCCCAAATGCTGATAGACCTACAAGCATGAATGCAGCCATGGTAGGTCGGGCTAATTAGTAATAATAATAATACATTACCTACTTCTACAGTGCTGTACACTGGGAGCGGGGAAAAAGGGACAAGTAGCAATATGAATTAACCAATTCCATTGTTGAACTCTGAAACACCCAGGACCAACATTATTTAATGTATGCTACTCAACACACACTCATTAGTGAAACATGCAACTGAAGTTGCAGATTATATCATGGGTCATCAAATTGACATATGTACCATTACTGAAACATGGCTCCGTATAGCAGCCGGTCCATCGCTTTCCATGGCCATCCCAGCCGGTTATGTTATCTTCCAGGCAGATAGGGTTAGTAGCAAGGGAGTGGGTGATCGCCCTCATCTGCAGATCCTACTGAATGTGTGCATGAGGTTAAGATCCAATGACCGCAATATTATTTATATCAAAGTCCTAACGAACCCTAATACCACAGCACATGGCATTCTCTTCTACAGACCTACTATGGCAATGCCTGACTTTTCAGACCAGATCACGAATATGTTGTTTCCCTTGCTCAAACCTTCCTCAAAATTCATTGTCCTGGGGTACTATTCTTTATGGCTATTGGATAGTTCAGATCACTCCGCTTTGCAGGTACACTCGTCCATAAAGGGTTTAGGGTTCATACACTACGTGCATGGGCCCATACATATAAAAGGCAACATCTTGGATTGGCTTGCGACTTTTAATACTCAGATCAGCGAGCCTAGAGTGTCCTCATATCCGTTGTCAGATCACAGTTTTGTTGGCTTTGAAGTCTTCTGTCCCAGTTGGGTTAAGGCGCTAAGGACAGCAAGACTGTGGTTTCAAGAGACACTCAAAAACGTACATCGGAAGCAATGCAGCCCTGGATTACCTCACTTTCACAGAAGAGTGTTGGTTTAGAGACAGCAAATGATCTGGCTTGTATTTATCAGAAGACTCTTTCCAAAGCAGTTCATTTCATTGGCCCTTTGCAAACTCACTCTTGCAGCGCAAGAAAAGTAATGCACGGTATTCGCCAGAAATACATGTTCTACAGCTGGCTACGCAAAAATGCTTCAATAGGTGATCCAAAACCAGATCCATGGAAGACAGAGAAGCTTATAACAGGGCAGCCAAAGATCACAAACAGGCTAATATTAATGCTAAAAAGTCTGAGTTTATTTCCAGAATTCTAGATGGGGGTTCCGATATAGAGGAGCTGTTTAAAATCCTCAGATAATTAGAAAATCCTTTCCCTAGAGAATTCACTACAATAACTAGGGACAGAGCCTGGTGTACTTTCATTCAGGATGCAACGTTTGATAAGTTGCACAAGATCAGAGGTAACATCTGGGACAAACGGAAATTGATTGAGCCTGACTGCGCACACAAAGAGGTTGGGTTCCCTGATACATTTTTTACCCCTTACAGGGCAAAACACAAACCCTCTTTGAGTTCAGATCTGTTTCGGAGGCTGACATTACAAATATTATTTCACAGCTCAAACCAACTAACTGCAAGGGGGACGACTGTCCTGCAACTGTAGTTAAGGCTTGCCTACCCTACTTAATCCCTTCCATCACTAAATGTGTCAATCAATCTTTCTCTGAGGGACAGGTACCTGAGTGCATTGAGTAAGCCTGGATTACCCCACTGCTAAAGAACCCGTCGCTGGACTCTTGGATTCCAACTAACAATAGGCCAATTACTAACATGCTTTTTTCTTCTTGAGATCCTGGACCGCATTGCTTATTAGCAGGTTCAGGAGCATCTGATAGCCAATGCCACCTTGGGCAAGAGAAAATACGGCTTTAGAGACGATCACGGCACTGAAACAGCATTGCTGGATCTCAAATCGTATATCTTGCAATTTATGGATAATGGACAGACTGTGCTCCTGATGCTGTTACATCTTTCTGCTGCGTTTGATGTAGTTGATCATACTCTTCTGACTGAGTGACTCCTATAGGTCGCAGTTTTTCAGCACCCGTTGCAATGTGCGTTGATTCCTTCCTGGTGAGTCGCTCAGCCTCTGTATGTAGCAGTGAGGAATCAGTGGACTTGGTCAAGATCCAGTTCGCCGTTCCAGCGGGGTCCTGCCTCTCACCCACATTGTGCAATATCTTTACTTTGCCACTGTTCTGCTACTGGCTGACAGGGGGATTAGTTATACCAAATTCGCTGATGATGCCCAGTGCCTAATCCCTCTGTCTGGCGACTATCTAAAAGATCTTTAGAATATAAATAGGGTCTATTACCTTATTCAATGCTGGATGATGAAGAATGGCTTTGCCTTGAACGAAGCCAAAATGGAATTTATGATTGCGTAGACAGTTGCTCCCGAGTATCATCATTTTGTTATTGCATTATTGCAGGCTGTAAGATAGCAACTATACCAAAGGTGAAAACGTTAGGGGTGTATTTCGATCAACAAATGATCATAAGAGCGCAAGTTAACAATCTTGTCTGTACTGCGGCATATTAAATCAAACTGCTAATGCAGCTACGTCAGTTTGTCACTAAGAAGAACTGTTTCACCATTGCAACGGTCATCATTGGCACCAAGCTAAATTATTATTATTGCAGCAGTCTTCTCTACAGCTTTGGTTAGGGAGATATTGCCAGGCTTCAGGTCATTCAAAACAGTGCCATAAAGGCAGTGGAAGGATTAGGCAGGGGTGAAGACATGTCATAAGGTACAAGCAGGGACGTCATTTAGGGGTCGCCAGAGGTGACAAAAAGAAACGAAAAAAAAAATGTTTTTTTGTAATGCAAGCTCCTGGGTTGTGGCCAGCACCAGGTGGCTCTTTAATTCTGGAGTGGCTGGCTTTCTTGTTCAGGCCCCTTAAAAAAATAAGAAAAATAAGAACAGAACAGGAGTGCCACAGTCTAAAACGTTCAGCACTGACCCTAAATAAGAAAGAATAGGAAAACCAAATAATGTGTCTTTCTGGAATTCTATACAATGATTGCTAGACTCCTTAAAGGTTTATTTTAGGCACACTACAGGGGGTGAGTCACTGATTTAGTCTGTTCTTAAACGCCTCAACTCAGCCTTTCATCCTTCTAAGGTCGATAAATGAGTACCAACACAGGTTGGGTCATATTGGGTGCATATTTTTTCTATATAAAGCGCTTAAGCGTAAGTGCTATATATGGAAGTCTGCTTGCATTCACAGTAATTTGGTAATATGGGCCTATACACACTGATCTTAATGATACAGATGGCGATCTATTCTTGTATGAAATGTGCATCACATTATAGTGATATCGTAACCATATTTTTTGTAGTGTACAATGCTGTGATGCCACTTCCTGTTTTGTCAATGGGTGAAAGGTCATGTTCCATCGCTTCCCACGATATCACTTCAGGGTGGGGTCAAATGGCATCACTTACTGTGATGTCATCAGGGGGTCAAGGGTCGTGTGATGTCACTTCCGCTACCCCTGGCATTTTGGTGAAATGACGTCCCTTGGCTACGAGGGATTTGCACTGGCTTCCAATTGCTACAATGATATCATATCGACTCCTAACCATCGCCCATAAAAGTCTGTTTGGCATGAGCCCAGATTAACTGTCCAAAAGTTGATTGGGGCTCCCCAATCGGAATAATAATTTAGCATTTATATTGCGCTACGAACCCTTGGGTATCTGAGTGCTGCTTATTATTACCCACGGTGTGTGGTGCTCATTTATCAACCTCGTAAGGATGAAAGGCTGAAAGGCTGAGTTTGGCCCTGCCGGGGTTCAAGCCTGCATCAGCAGGCTCTGCACAGAGACAAAGCGAGCGCTCTACTTGATCTGCTATCGGTCCGGAGAACTTTACAATCAAACAATTCCAATTTACTATTTGTACCGAGGACAGAATTGAACCTGGTCAGTCGAAGTGTGTTCTGTTCCACAGCACCCATTCTATGAAATACATTGTCTCCTGATCTCAGGAGCATTGCTTCATTGGACTTCTTTAAACGGACCCTGAAAACGTTTGTTTCTCCTGAATTTTTTGACCTTCGTCCCTTTTCTCTGTTTCTAGTTCTGTTTTATCTCAGCCCTTCCCTGATTAGTTGTGCCTTTTTATGTGTTATGTATGTCAGCGCCCTTATGCCTATGGGCCTGGTCTTTGGAGCTTTCAAACATTAAATAAATAAAATAAAAATGTGCAATAGCTATAGAACCCATGGCTGATCTCATTAGAGCACGACATGTGGGCCACAGGATATGTTATGTAATTTTGCATTTATATAGCGCCTTATATACCATTGGTATGGTCTGAAGGCGCTGGTAGGTTGAACGCCCTTGGGAACCGAAGTTCGGGTCAGTAGAGAGAGTAGAGAGAGTTCAAAGGTGCGTGTGCGCACGGGTATGTGTGCAGCTGGTGCGGAATTTGTGAGGTAGCTGCTTCTTAGCGGTAGGTGTGGTGGTTGAGAGGTCAGGGGTATGTGTTTGCTCTGGCAGGATTTATCCAGACCGAGTGTGGCTGCGTTAGGCCTGAGGAGAACGCCTGGCTGGGGGGTGTGAAACCAGCAGTGTTTACTTAGAGTGATGGGGAGTGAGCGGTAGATGTTGATACTAGAACAGTTATACCGAATGGTGTCATAGTATCTCTGTGTTCTAGTTGAGTGGTGGTGTAAAGAAGAGAGTAAGCGTGGGGTGTGGTATGATATATGCCCTTTCAAATGTTCCCTGCATTCCAGAGCATATTATGTACGTCATGCAATTCTATGCAATCAGGTCCGTTCTATGTATTTTTATTCATTTCAGGCGTTCAGGATTGCCCCGCACACTCCTCTCTGCTTGACACACTCACACACTCTAGTCCGCCTTGAGTGCTCTAGTCTGTCCCTCATTCTCCAGTGTGCCCCACGCATGCTCTCATGTATTCCATACGCATGCACTCCAGGCTGCCTACGCACTCATCTGCTCTGTATGCTCGTCCGCTCTCCATCTTTAGTAACCACACCATTGGCACCTGCTGAAAGGTTTGGGGGAGATTTGAGGAAGTACAAGTCATTACCTATGTGGTGGGAGTTGTATTTCATGTGCAGACCCGAATCTTTTCCCACAGGAACGTCAAAGGTGGCCTTCTTGATTTCTTAAGAGGGGAAGCAGCTGCACAGTCGGTACCTTTAGTGGAAAAGGGAGCAGTAGAATTACACAACTGGACTGAGTTTAAAAAGGAGTTCGGAAAGATGTTTGACAGAAGAACGTCATCACAGTTTGTAGATGGGGAGGTAATGGAACTAAGTCAGGGAAATAGAACGTTCATGGCTTACATCGTGCAGTTCAGAGCTTTGGTATTGGAGAATGGGTGGCCTGAAGAAAAGAGAGTTGCTATTCTATAGGGGGGTTGCAAGAGGAGTTAAAGGATGCCTTGGCAACAATATGTATTGCCCGATCCCTGGAAATGATATCACTGGACGCACCTAGTGGGTCAAGTGGCTTGGCTTGGCTGTTTTGGCTGACAGTCTGTTGGGGCTACTGGCTACTGGCTGTGGACGCCATCTGCAAGAGGAAGCCCTGCTCCGTATGCAGGGCGTGGAAACGTGCACATTCTGATCATAAAGACTGCATTTCCTCTGATGCACTGCAAGTTCTAACCAAGACTTGCCCCGCCCCTCTAAGTTTTGCAACCCTACTTTACGGCCGGTGCTAGCGCACCTGCGTCAGCACCAAGTGGATCAAGTGCCTTGGCTGTTTGGCTGTGAGCGTCTTACCGTCTGTTGGGGCTACTGGCTACTGGCTGTGGACGCCGTCTGCAAGAGGAAGCCCTGTGCCGTATGCAACGTATGGAAACGTGGAGATTCTGATCATAAAGACTACATGTAAATATATTGCTAGGCGTCCTTTATAAATGCAGAGTTCATTGTAGTGGACTTTGGATTTGGACTTTGAACCTTAGGCGCTGTCTGCTCGTGGTCTCACTTATCCTTATTTGTTTTGCAGTTCCTCTGATGCACCGCAAGTTCTCTGGAAGACTTGCCCCGCCCCTTGAAGTTTTGCAACTATACTTTACGCCCGGTGCTAGTGCACCTGCGTGCGCACCAAGTGGGTCGAGTGGCTTGGCTGTTTGGCTGTGAGCGTCTTACCGTCTGTTGGGGCTACTGGCTACTGGCTGTGGACGCCTTCTGCAAGAGGAAGCCATGTGCCGTATGCAATGTGTGGAAACGTGGAGAGTCTGATCATAAAGACTACATGTAAATATATTGCTAGGCGTCCTTTATGAATGTAGAGTTCATTGTAGTGGACTTTGGATTTGGACTTTGGACCTTAGGCGCTGTCTGCTCGTGGTCTCACTTATCCTTATTTGTTTTGCAGTTCCTTTGATGCACCGCAAGTTCTCTGCAAGACTTTCCCCGCCCCTTGAAGTTTTGCAACCATACTTTACGGCCGGTGCTAGCGCACCTGCGCGCGCACCAAGTGGGTCGAGTGGCTTGGCTGTTTGGCTGTGACCATCTGACCGTCTGTTGGGGCTACTGGCTACTGGCTGTGGACGCCGTCTGCAAGAGGAAGCCCTGCGCCGTATGCAGCGCGTGGAAACGTGGAAATTCTGATCATAAAGATTACATGTAAATATATTGCTAGGCGTCCTTTATGAATGCAGAGTTCATTGTAGTGGACTTTGGATTTGGACTTTGAACCTTAGGCGCTGTCTGCTCGTGGTCTCACTTCTCCTTATTTGTTTTGCAGTTCCTCTGATACACCGGTAGTTCTCTGGAAGACTTGCCCCGCCCCTTGAAGTTTTGCAACCATACTTTACGCCCGGTGCTAGTGCACCTGCGCGCGCACCAAGTGGGTCGTATGGCTTGGCTGTTTGACTGTTAGCGTCTTACCGTCTGTTGGGGCTACTGGCTACTGGCTGTGGACGCCTTCTGCAAGAGGAAGCCATGTGCCATATGCAATGTGTGGAAACGTGGAGATTCTGATCATAAAGACTACATGTAAATATATTGCTAGGCGTCCTTTATGAATGTAGACTTCATTGTAGTGGACTTTGGATTTTGGACTTTGGACCTTAGGCGCTACTGCACGCGCACCAAGTGGGTCAAGTGGCTTGGCTGTTTGGTTGTGACCATCTGACCGTCTGTTGGGGCTACTGGCTGTGGATGCTGTCTGCAAGAGGAAGCCCTGCGCCGTATGCAGCGCGTGGAAATGTGGACATTCTGATCATAAAGACTATATTGCTAGGCATCCTTCATGAATGTAGAGTTCATTTTAGTGGACTTTGGATTTGGACTTTGGACCTTAGGCGCTGTCTGCTCGTGGTCTCAATTATCCTTATTTGTTTTGCAGTTCCTCTGATGCACCGGGAGTTCTCTGCGAGACTTGCCCCGCCCCTTTTGTAACCCTACTTTACGGCCGGTGCTAGCGTACCTGCACGCGCACCAAGTGGGTCAAGTGGCTTGGCTGTTTGGCTGTTCAGGGTGGGCTGGTGAGCTGTGTGAGTGCATATAGTGCCTCGGTCATGGTATTGTACGGATATCCGAGGCTTTTTAAAACCATTTTGCGTATATCATGTAATTGATAAAAAAGGTGTGTGACATAGAAAGTTGTGATATCTGTGCCATTGAGTATTGAATTTTGAGGGTCTCAGCAGACAACACAATTGAGGAACTGAGCAAATAGAATCTGAATTAGTCATTTATATTGTGTTGTTGAACACTCTTGTGTTCCTTATGCCATTTTAGTCTGACACTATAACGTCAGTTGATAGCCGGTAGTTGCTGAGTAAAATGGTTAAAAATCTCAGAAGTGGCAAACGTTGCCTCAATGGGCAGTCTAATAATACATCAATTGAGATGCCATCCGACCCCACTCCAGCTGAGGTAGCACTGAGTTAGTCTCAAGGGGACCAGTGCCCAAGTGCTGGTGTAGTGGAAGAGAAGTTGAGTGGAACACTTGTCACCGCTGAAGTTACTTACCATGGCAAGGCATTTTTAAAAGGCAAAATGACCTCTATGGCTGACACAGATGTCTTGCCTAGTGTACCTTGTAGTGCCTTGTCTAGTGTCAATCCGGTACAAAATGTCCCAATCAACGATAACTCATTACTGGGCCTTGCTGGGGACGTGTCTGGAACTCATCCGACTGACACATCGATTGTAGCTCCAGTGGTATTGGCTGAACTAAGCCAGCGTGCACGATTGCCAATGGGTCCTTCAACTCCTGCTTCATGTTCGAATGGCATTAGAGAGCAAGTGCATTTTCACGCTGCAGTCGCTGCTAACTTACAACAATTGATGTCTAATAGAGATGATGAGCTGGAACTCTTAATGTCTAACAACAAAATTAAGGCGAGCTCCCCATCCCTTGACGCTACTATGAATCCTAGAGAGACAATTGACTCCCAGTCACCAGTTCTACCTTTTGAGCCATATAAGTCTAAAATGTCAGGTGAAAAAAAAAACGCCCTGCAAACTCTTCTCTACCACTTTACCCCTTAGAAGACACCCTTATAGATCTGAACCATCAAGAACTTCAAAACTTTCCAGTTCTGACAAAGATCTTACATTTACTTGATAAAGGGCATGAATACACACATACTGCCATCAATACTCTAAGTGTATTAACTACTGACATCTCAAATAGGTTAAGCAGAATTGAAGGCTTTATGCTTGCCCAGGAGAAATGTCACTCCTTCTTGGCGACCCAGTTGGTGAAAGAGCATATTAGCCTGCAAAAGACAGAAGATGCCTCTCCGGTCTCCACTCATGAACAGTACACACAAACTTGTGCTGCAACAAGGGGATAATCCTTTCCTCAAACGGTGCAACAGCAGAAGTCCAGTGTTACCAGAGTATCAGGAAGTTGCTAAGCTGCAACATGACCGTATCCTGGTGCTTGAAAATATTCTCTTGAGAGCAAATCTGGTCACAAGGGATGCAGTGATGGGGTTACAGGAAATACCCACTCCGTCTAATATGGAAGCAGGCAAAGTTACTCCTGATAGCCCCTCTGCACTAACTGACCTATTCGATTATCAAAATAGATTATGTGAATGCCACTGGAAACCAGATAGACGAACAGGCTGATCAGCCCCCGAATACCTTTTTCATGTCACGTAAAGCTAGAAAAATGCATGCAAGGACCCAAAAAAGGTGCTATCTGTCTAGCCTGCTTCCTGCAAACTCCACCAACTCCCTTTCATCAAACTCTAAAACTAAGAAATTACCTAACACAAAAATCAAAGGGCACACCACTGCAATAAAAAAGATTGCTCAAATTTCCTCTGATGATTTGGTCATTGACCTAAATCAGCTAAATGCTGAAAGTCAAGCTCACTTGACCTTAAATAAGGGAAATCAAATTAGCAATCACCCAATTTCATCTCAGGACCATACAAATGTACCCTCTCAAAATCTGTCGGTGAACTTAGTGGGGGTAGAGAATGAGGATATAACTGTGGGCTCGCTACCTCATAAGTCCACTACTCCTTTGTTTATACAATCTCAATTACAAAGATTTTTTTTAAAAAATTGATTAAAAAATGACTACAATGTTGTCCCAAACTATGCTTCTGTCAAACAGTATTGAAAATTTGGTTCATCCAACTGTATCGGCTAGTAACTCTAGTGGCATTGTTAACAATTGCATGCCAAGTGGCGAGTCCAAGACTTCAGGCACTGAACCCACACATGGAAATGAGATTCTGTGTGAGTCTGAGCATGTGATAACCCGTGAACAGAATTTGCCAAGTGTACGTTTTTCTAGTCTGAAACTGTGTGGTATTTTCCTAACTTTGAACATGAAAGTGACCCAGGAAAATCCTCCTGAGAAATCTGAGATCTCCGAGGAAATGAAATTGGTGATGGGATGGGAGGTAAATACAGCAACGAGCGAAAAAACAAACTTAAATTGCTCAGTCCTTATGAAAGTGTTTCATTTAATCCCTGCCTAATGTAATTTGATTTCCGATGATGTAGACTGGAAAAAACTCTCACATACACAAAATCATCGAATGATCTCCAAACTACACACTCCCTTCATTGCCACTCTAATATAGGATTACCACAATGAACTTGGAATGCTGGGATATCAGTTATTTGCCTTTTATTCAATGATGCAGCTACATCTTTTATTGACTTCCAGCCTCCCATAGTAACATCAGAGACTAATGCAACGGGCATAGATCACCAAATTTTTGCTCTTAATGAAAAAATAAGTATACAATCTGATTCGGTTGCTCAGATCTTAGCTGACCTTGCTTGGTTGGAACCTTTAATAAAGTCATTTGTTAAGGGGAATCATCAGCCTGAAAAGTCATAAAATAGCTTGATTTTAAATTCTTGGAATTGTTGAGGTTTCAAGAATCATTATTCTTGGTTCTCTTCATTAAACCATGATGACCATCCTGCTATACTGCTATTACAAGAGACGATGGCAATGAGAGATATCCCCCTTGATGGATATACTGCATTTTACATGCATGCTGAAAGAGGTGTTGCAGGGAGGCCGAGAGGTGGTTTAGCTGTATTTGTAAAAAACGAATTTCAATTGAATTTGCATCTGGTTTATGCCTCACCTGAAATATTGTCAATCATGAACTCATCTGACTTGGAGGCAACACATCCCCTTTTGGTGGTATCTTTGTATTGGAACTCAGGCGCTATGCAATTGGATGTCCTAATTGAAAATTTAAATCTATTATTGATTGAGGTTTTCATCAAGTCCCCGAATGCTCAAATTATTCTTGGTGGTGATTTTAACTCAACCCTAGTAGTAAATAACCCCTCTCGTGGGGCTTTTCAGACAGGCTCATACTCTCTGTTATCCCATGAGAGAGGTCTGCTTTGGGTAAAGTTTCTGAAAGCATGGGATATACAAATGATTCCCTTCTCCCCAAACACAATACCCTTGACGTGTACCCAGGGTGACACCTCTTCGTGCATCGACCATATTGATCTATCAAATGCATTGGCAGGCTGTTCTACATCATGTACTATAAATCGCTTGAATAACAGTGATCATGGGATGTTAAAATGTGTGCTTGCTCTCTGAATACTGAGGTATGAATCTGCTCCCTCATTGGTACTACCGGAATTAGACAGACATATGTTATCATTAAGATAGTCTACTGCCATGTGTAGGAAACTAACAAACCTGGTGAATCGTGATGCTATGTTTATTGAAGCAAATCAGGAGTCTGTTATAGAGTGTGGTGTATCTGATACATGGAATGTGTATATGATTCACAACCACTTGCTCGCTTTGGCCATCCAGCAAATGCTAGGTCAACCTGCATCCAATTCCGAGACCTTTACTAGTGAAATTGCAAGAGCCAAAAAACAAAAAAATGCGGCAATCCGTAAAGTGCAGTTAACAACGACTAACCTTGCGGATGGGCAAAAGGCAAAACATCGAATCTTATCAAGATATAAAAATTATGTCAAATACCTTAAATTTGAAAGTTACTTTAAAAAAAAATCAAAACATGATTACCTATTTGTGCACAAAAAAAACTCACGAGATCTGGGCCCTTTTGAGAGATCCATCCGGGAAAAGCCCTGTTACATTTCAATCGGCTGTCAGTGGCCAGACCTGGATGGACTTCTTTAAAGCAAAATATGCACTGCCCCTAAGATTTAACGTCACTGTAAGCAAAACATGTTCTACATCCATGCCTGTGGCTTGCCCCTGGATGGTGGAGGATATAGTTGAAGTAATCAAGAAAATGAAATTTTCAAAGGCGGCCAGATTTGACCGCATTCCGTGTTCTTAAGGACGACTCGAAATTTTGGGCCGGTTTTCTGAAATGCGGCTTTGATCACATCTTTCTTTCAAAAACAATACCAATTTCATGGGCCACAGCTATCATTATGCCTCTGCACAAGAAAGGCCTGATCGATCATCCGACAAATTTTAGACCTATCACCTTATTGGATGTGACAGCAAAAGTTTTTGCATCCCTCGTCCTCAAGGATTTGGACCAAGTCATATCATCTAGACATATTCTGTCTCGATTTCAAACTGGCTTTAGGAAGGCAATGGGAACACAGCTAAATGCAACAATCTTATCACACATCCTGTTATCTTCTAGACAATCGGAAAATGGACCCATTTTCATGGCCTTACTTGATCTATCATCCGCCTTTGATAGTGTCATTAGGGAAATCCTCTGGGACAAACTACAACGTTTCCAGATTCATCTCCAAATCATAGCTATGATTGCACTTCTGCATTGTAACACAAACTATAGAGTGCGAATAGACCATACTGGTCTATTAACAGATCTGATCCATACATACATAGGAGTAAAGCAGGGGTGTAACCTAGCTGCCATTCTATTTAACTTGTACCTAGCGTATATTGATGCCCTGTGGGCTTATCCTGAGAATTCTCCAGCTAAACTAGGTGGCTTGCAAATAAATTGGTTGGCTTTTGCCGATGATGTGATTCTATTAGATCGCACGCCGTTTGGTCTACAAAAAAAATTGTTTCACTTTGCCGGATTCTGTGAACAACACAATCTTAGTCCCAATACAGCTAAGTCTAACATCATGGTGTTCACGAACAAAAGAAAACTCATTTCATACAGATGGACCTTGGACAGTGTTCCTATCCCTCGAGCCCGGGGTATGACATATCTGGGTTACTCTTTGTCCAACTCCAACTCTATTATGAAATGGCAACTGTCGATTTCCATTAAAATTCTTCCTATGATAAATCAGATGAAGATCATATTACACAAGCTTTGTAGATTCTCCTTATTACCTCTAATAGAATTCTACCTTTTGAAGGTTGAAGCAGTCATTTTATATGGCCTGGATCTTTGTCTATTACAGATTGGAGCCGTACTTAACATTATTCAAGGACGGATTTGGAAGGAGGTATTGCAATTGCCTAAATCACTTCCTAATGCCATCCTCATACATGAGCTTGGGTTAAATTCACTGGCATCAAGGCTGGTATGGAGAAGAATGACTAACCTGGCTAAAATGTTGAAGCCTCCACAGAATTTATTTATATGAAGACCTTGCAGCGATGATAGCCTGCGGCAACCCGAAATCGCTGACACTATTTTTCAATCAACTGAAAGAGTCCCTTCATACTATAGAAATGTACCCCGGTGATCTGATAACATGTCCTCGGATTGCGAGAAAAAAAAAACTATACCAAAGGGACTTATGTCGAATATGCCAAATGTAGGCATAAACAAAAGCTGTTTCTTCCATACATCACACTGGTACCATGTTATCAGGTTCGCACAATGTTCATGCGATTTAGATTCAATCTTTTTTTTACCAAAGAACGCATGACGAACTGGTCCAACAAAAATGGTGACATAAATGACTTAAATTGTCGATTTTGCAAGGCAGAAAGTGAATATGAAGCACTAAAGCATTTGGTGATCCATTGTGTTTTTTTAAAAAAATCTAGATTCAAATTATTTGGGGCATATGAGAAAAATTACTTTGTTTTTTTGTTTGATGCCTTGTGGTCGCAATTTATGATTGGACATAGTAAATCGCTTAACTTGGTCCTATTCAATCTTATGAAAATTATTGAAAACCATCTGAAGGCATGAGTTAAAGTACCTAATATCGGAATTGTGGTAACTCACTGTATTAATCTAACATGATTTGCTCCTGTGGTAGTGAGGCTGTGAGAGTCAAATTGACTTTGAATAACAAAAAAATCTCCGCCCGCATGTGGGAAATGATGCTGATATTGTGTTTTACAAGAACTAATCTTTAGTTAAGATTGGATTTTAGGTCAGAGTGCCCTTAAGTGAATCAGCTATAACGATAACGTTGTATATGTGTCATTGTACTGTTTTGCTTTTTATTTTTTTGTACATTTTTCAGTGCATTGTGTTGTTGTAACCTTAAAATTGCATTATTTCTTGTATTGTTTTAACTGTGTTGCAAAGGTGCTTGCACCAAAAACAACAATAAAAAATAAATATATCACTATATGCAAACAACATACTCCTTTACATAAGAAGCCCCCAAGACAACTTGGACCCTATCATGGATGATATCAAACACTTTGGAAAATTCTCGAGATTCACAGTCAACTATTCTAAATCAGAGGTCTTCCCCTTAACGAGTAATACTATGAGGCCTCAAGGTGAAAATCTAGTGAAATGGGTGCAGGAACACATCAAATACTTAGGAATAATGAAATCCAGGAATTGTGAATTGCTAAAAACCCATAACTACACCATAACTTGTCAATCTGCTTGAAGCTAAATTGGACAAATGGAAGCAAATACCCTTATCGCTGGCGGGCCGGCTGGCAATAGTTAAGATGATGCTATCACCCAAGCTCTTGTTTTTGTGTTCAAATCGACCTATATGGCTGGGTCGATCTTTCTTTACTAAAATTCATGGAATGCTATCCCAGTTTCTCTGGCACTCGGGGGCAGTGCGTAAAAAGTGGGAAGACATGTCTAAACCCTATCATAGGTAGGCTTCATGGGCCAGAATGCTATACAAAGCTACATTTAATGGCAGCACAGGCCCATTCCACCGCCTACTTAGTTTGGGATAACTGACAAACCACCTCATGTTAAGCTAGAGCGTGCTGCCGTGGGAAAGGCGAAGCTAAACACCCTCTTGCAGAGTGGAGACTATAGGGACAATTGCCAATTCGATCTGGTACAGACAATACTTAAGGCGTGGTGTAAAATATTCCCAGAAACTAACGCCCTGACTACCTATTATAAATGGCTAACACTCTGGAGGTACCCAGGTATCCAACCCACCTGTAACAAAGCTGTGCAATCACATTGGGATAGATTGGGATATCATTCAATCAGGGATGTGTATATAGAGGGGCAGGACCTAACATTGCAGAGTTGGAAAGGTGAGCATAAAGGCACAGCCATGGAAATATTGCAATGATACCGACTTAGGGCAGCGTTTTCGATGGCATAGCAATCCTTCCCCAAAGAACCAGCAGCGAATGAATGCGTAGCATAAATTGCAAACTCATACGGATCCCGTAATAAAGTGGCAGCTCTATCTAATATGATCGCTGGACACATGTCAGACACCTCAGATAAAACCAGGAATAAATGGACGGCTGACATGGGCATAGAGATTGCGGATGATGAATGGAATAAGATGTGCACCCTTACATTCCAGATATCATTGAATACTAGGTATAAAACGTATACAATTCAAAATATTTAATCGATTACATTACACCCCAACGAAGCTCAGAAGATCTACCAGGAAAATTATAGCAACTGACCATAATTTCGGGCTGTAAAGGGATGCATATGCTATTGGAATGTCCGAGACTTACTGGGTTTGGGTACAAGTATGTGGCATAATGGTGGATATAGTGACCAAACTAGTTCCGGCTAGACCAAAGTCATGTTTGCTTGGCTTGTGGAGTGGGATACCAGAAAGACAGAGAAGATTTTTAAACCTAGTGTGCCTCCTGGCAAAGTGATATGTTCTAAAGAAATGGAGTGACCAAATAGCTCTGTCTGGGGAGGAGTGGTTAAGGTAGGTAACGTGGGCCAACGACTGCGAAGACATGTCTATCACACTAAAGCCCAAAATGTCTAGGCCAAAAGACATCTGGGCAGTCTTCCAGACCTACCTGATACGTAGGGACGAGGTTGGTATGGTTCATTAGACTAGCAAATGAGGGAGAGGCCAGTATCGAAAAGTGGGCCAGTCATTGCATACATACTATGAAAGAGGAGACCGTACGTGAATAGCTGTAACTTCAGTTATATGGCTGTATGTAAAAATGTGGTGTACCAATGGAATAATTTTGCTTAAAATGTATGCCAAGCTTATAAATAAAAAGTGTTTTTAAAAAAGTTGGAAAAACACCAAAATAGATTTGACCAGTTAAATTGTATTCAAGCACATAGACCCTACCTCAGGTTCTTCCCTTGTTCAGGCCTAAACATTTTATTTATTTATTTATCGGTCATTTATATAGCACCTATACACTTAAACAAGTGTTTCAAAGCGCTCCAACTTAGGGAGACAAACAGAAAAAACTGAAAATAACATTCTTAATAGGCATTGGGACATTCAGAATTGGCAAGAGCTATGTGTTTCGAGGTAAAATATATAGCAAAGAGGAAGAAAAACTGTAAACAATATAAAACATAACTATTGTTCATGCCTGACGGTCGATTCAACATGCAAGAGCTAAACACAGAGAGAGGAGAGAGGGGCGTGGTGTGGGGGGAGACAGACTAACCAAAAACTATCATACTAGGCTTTGCGACATTTCAGATAGTGAAGTTCTAAACAATCAATGGGAGAAAGGGAAGGAGAGAGAGGAGGGGATGGGAAAAGGGATAGCTAGGAGGCAAGGATAGTTCATGATAAGCATGAGTGAAGGGTCCAGGGAAAATAGATTCATGGATGGGTGCAGGATGTTACAGCAACCCAAATTTGAGAGTCCAGGGCACACAGATGCATGGAGGGATGCAGGGTGTTACAACAACCCAAATTTGAGAGTCCATGGCACGCAGATGCATGGAGGGGTGCAGGATGTTACAACAAATCAAATTTGCAGAGCAGGTAACATACCAGAGGTGAGGTGCTGCAGATGAAGGGATGAAGGGGACGAGGGCCCTCCAAGGCCCGGACAAGCACAGACAGGGCCTTAGCTAGTGGGCCTTGGTAGGTGGGCCGGCCATCGGCTGTCGGCTTGACCTGATTGGACTACAAGAAGGTAGCTGGGCCCTATCAGAGTCATGTTGTTGGTGTTGAGCAGGCACTGCAGTGTCTGCGATCAAGACAGCCATGGTGGAGGGATGGCAGAGAAGTTCCCAACACAAGTGGAATGCACTAAAACACTCCCGTAGCCCCACGAACAGCAACAGGGCAATGCTGCAGGCAATCATCAGTGCGGGCAAGATGAATTTTGCAATTTAGAATTTTATTAGAAAAAATGTTGAAGCGCACAGAGCACTGCTCTGAAATAACCCAAAGAGCCCAACAGGCATGATTTCACTTGCTGAAGGGGCTTGGGGGCTCATCAGGGTCTTGTGGAGCTGCACTTGGGTCTGTCTTGTGTGCTGGTCCAGATGCATGCCCTGCAGACATCAATAAGAACTTTGAAAACAGACTGGGTCACCTTCTGCTGACAGTGTTTGTGAATGACTGACTGTTACTTGCGACTGACAGCAACTTGTATTCCTTGAAATTAAATAACATCATGGCTATTATAAGCCATTTGCGGAAGAGACCCAGAAAAATCATCCTCCCTGAACTGAGCATGGGAAGCAGATAAGTGGAGTCTACCAATGAGGAAACAAGAAGGAAGTGTTGTGGACACTTAAAAATCCAAGGACTCTTAGTGGCGGCAAATTGACCAGCAACCTAGGGAAGGGAACCTAAATTGAGAATTGCCAATTGCGACATGATTTGCTGAATACAAAGAGATACCATCCTGTTGTTGTTTTTGAAATGTTATTTTGCATTTTCTTGGTTTGTACAAACTATAGCACACTCTTACAAACCTTGCTAAAACCAGCTCTCTCCATGCCTTCCTCGCTTTGATCTTACTCAGCTTTGTGACACCAACTAATCTTTTAACTGTGCTTCTAGGAATTGCTGTGGCATCATTACACATTCTGCATTTTCTAAGTCCTATGATGAGCTCCATTCTTCCTATGCAGGATTTACTAAAGAATGCACAGTAGAAACCCCCACCACTGGATTTGGTATCAGTCAAGTTATTCCCCATGGATATTCCTTGAAGAACAAAATTAACAGGTTTCTGTAGACCCTAACATCTGGACCCAAACAAACAGTAAGGACCTAGAAACCTCTCCATAGTTATCATGTAGCAAAAGTTCTAAGTAGGGAACAGGAATCTATATGGGAGTCCTAATGAAGCAATATGCGTTTACAGTTTTTGGAGATTTCAAGGCAATCAAGCATTAAAATGATCGCCTAACACTTCTGTTAAAGAGATGGTGTCAATGTTGGCATTAGTTTGTGCCATGCATGAAATGCTGTGTGTTTATTTACCATGTGCATTGTTATTATAGTGTTCTAAACCTGCAGCTTTACTTTTCTCACACGTATATGTTTGTATTTGTATTTATTTTATTCATATAGCGCATCAAAACCCTGAGGCAGCTGAGCACTTTTCTTATATGTTATAAGGTACACAAGTAACAGACAGATATGTGCCATATGCATCATTTCTTTACAATAATGTACATAAAAAGATAAACGAAATAGAAAGCAGATAATATACAGGATATGCAAATGCAAATATGTACATACATGACCTAACAGATGGTGAATATATAATTAATTGTGGTCTTGGTCACAGAGCCAATCATTAATCTTAATCCTGAATATTTGTATAAACACTTGTGTGTTAATGAGAGTGTCTTCAGTTCAATTCTTTGCTTAACATTAAGCCAATTTAAGTTTTGTCTGATTGTAAATATATGTTGTTTCCTTGGGATGTTGCAGGCAGATCTATCTGCGTTATTCTGCATGACTTCCATTTTGTTTATGTTCTGTTGGGATGTTCCTAAATAGAGAGCATTACAGTAGTCTAACTTAGATAACACTAGGGCTCTGGCTACAGATATGCAGTTGGCTGTGGTAAGGTAAGGGCGGCAAGCTGTAATGAGCTTGCAGGTTTATGCTGTAGCTGATGCTAGAGCATTTGTTTGTCTCTTGAATGATAGTGGCGAGTCAATGTAAATGCCTAGTGTTTTCACGTCGTTAACTACCTTGATTATGTTTCCATCAATAATGAAGGTTTTAAAGGAGGTGTCTAGTTTATTCATTTTAGTTGGGGAGCCAAGTAAGAGTAGTTCGGTTTTGTCGTCGTTAAGACATAAACCGTATTTGGCCATCCAGATTTGATTGATGCTGTAAATGTCATTCAATGTTTTACTATCTGCAGTGTAATCACCCATGATAAGAATCTGGGTGTCATCTGCGTAATTCGTGTAGGTTACACCCAGACAGTAAAGTATATCAAATAAAGGTTTGGTGAAAACATTGTAGAGCATTGGTGACACGCATGATCCTTGAGGGACACCACAAGAGACTGGCGATTGTAAGGCTGAAGTGGATGGAGCAAAGACCCTCATGGATCTATTACTAAAGAATGATTTGATCGATGAGTTTGCATGATCGGAGAAATATATAGCAGATGATAAGTGCTTGGATAGAATATCATGATTCACCAAGTCAAATGCTGCAGATAGATCAAGTAGTAAAAGCAGGGTGGATTTACCTTTGTCTTTTAAAGCATGGATCTGATTCTTTAAGTCAATGGGCCTCATTATGACCCAGGCGCTAAGTGTTTAATGGCACCGTAAAAGGCTGCGTTGCTGTTAAACACTTAGCGACCTTATTATTAGGTCCCTTTGCGGGACCCGACCTTAACAGCTGGTTTTACCAGCCGTTAAAGTAGGGACCCGCAAAGGGACCTTGGTGCTAATTACGGTACCGCAATTTGCAGTACTGTAATTAGAGCCTTCCCCATTCCCATTATGCCCTATGGGGCAAAAATGGGAATGGGGAAGGGCCATGGCGGCATGGGGAATTACTGCCCCACCAACCTCAGAATGAGGTGGTAATTCCCCATTCCGCCATGGCGGACTCCGGCATGGACCAATAGCACCATGGTTTAGCGCCGGAGTCCTAATGAGGCCCAATAAGTGCTGTCTCTGTCCCATGCCTAGGTCTGAAACCTGACTGTCTTAGACCTAGTAGTTTGTTTCCATATTCCATATAGTATGTTCATAGATTGTATGCTGTGTCCGATTAAGTGTGAATGAAAAAAATACAATTCCAATAAAAGCCTATTGAAAAAGACAAGCAGTTTACTGTAAGCTTATTATTAGGTTAATATATTTTGTGTTGCTAGATTATTATGTAGACTTGAATGTTTTATGAATGTTATGAACAATGATTAACTCATGCATTTTTTTGACAAATACTTGGAGATGTATTATTATATACATTGTCAGCCTTTATAGTAAAACGTTTATTAAAACCTTAAATAAGCAAAACAAAACATTAATTAACAGAGTTTTGCATTTTTTAAATTGTTAAAGGATTTCGTACGATTTATAACCACAATGATTAATGCTCTAGTAAACATGGGCTTGATGGTTTCTTCTTTCTGTTCCGCTTTTACTCCCCTGGCCACAACATTCTTGTATTTTGTTATTTTATTTTGTGTGTTCCCTTTTAGGCGTGTACAGCAAGATGTGGCCTTGAACAGAACCCGTTTGTACTTATCCTTTGCACTAAAAGAGTTCTCTTTGTTCGACTTATTGATTGCATTTGTGCAGGCTTAGGGTATTATTACTGGCATAGTGCTGTTCAACTTGAAATTTACTTGGTTTACCTTCACTGTAATATGCTGCTCTTCTACCCAATCCTATGTTTTTTTAATAAAAAGGGGATGTGTTTCTGTGATGCAATCGGTGGCTTTATAGGATGAGACTTACGCAACAGAAGAGTAGCTTTCAAGATTGACAAATATAAAGTGTCCTCATAATAAATAGGCCGTCAAGAAAGATCAAGTTATTGATAACAAATACCGATAACAACAGGTTTCAATGTCTACTTTGGTCACAGAAGATCAAGTTATTGACAACAAATACCGATAACAACAGGTTTCAATGTCTACTTTGGTCACAGAAGATCAAGTTATTGACAACAAATACCGATAACAACAGGTTTCAATGTCTACTTTGGTCACAGTTGGTTCGGAGATGCATCAGGCGCTAAATAGTCTGTCACTCGCCTACTCCTGCTGCAACAATTAGACCCTAATCTGACTCTCGCTGGCACTAAAACTTGCTTCCACCACTTCCCCGTGACCGGCTATTTTACAGGAGCAAAATCAGTCTGGCCACAGTGTGGTGGACAATTTGCAATTGCATTCAATGTTTAGTGCATATTATCACATGAGTCTAGGGTGCAAGAATGTGACTGCTCGTTCTAGGGGTTATCTGTGTTGTGAGGAGGTACCATTATCAGTATTTTGGAAACTTGTCTATGGCTGTTGGGATGTGTATCGGTTTCAGTATATTGTGTCATTTGTTTGAATCATTAACCTGCTGTTAACTCCAAACACAATAATGTTCTCCAAAGGATTATTTCTTAAACTATGTTGTACAGCATATCAGAAATTATGGGGTACACGTGTTAAAAAACCTGAAAAGATAATGAACAAACAAAAGTGACAAGAGACAATTTGGTGTTCTGTATTCAATAAGCAATCACTTTTTAATTATTCTTTTTATATGCACTCTGCATATTGCTGCACGCAGGTCCATGTCCTCCATGTCTTCCATACCCTAGAATGCACATTCCTCACTGGTGTAACAGGGGCCCCTGCAGCCCCTGCAATCCCTGCGGTCGCAGCCCCGCCTCCTCATGTCCTGCCAGGGGCCCCCCTCGGACTTCAAAAATGAATAGTTTCTTTTTGAAGTCACTCTGCCTTCATGAAGACATTCTTTCCGTTATGGTTCAGTCCCATAACGAAAATAACTTCTTTATGAAGACAGCGTGACTTCAATAAGAAACTGTTTCTCATTGAAGTCATAGGGGCTCACCCCATCCATGACGTGGAGGCTAATGGATCCTCCTGCACAAGACAGGAACAAGCAGACCAACCGATTCAAAAAGGTAAGACAATGTATTTTGTTTAAATGTGTGTGCGTGCATGTAAGCGTGTGTGTGTGTATATGTATATAATGTAATGTGTGTGAAGGAATGTATAGGTGACCTGCTTGGGCATGTGTGAGTGTATGGTGAAAGGATGCACATGTAAATATATGGGTGGCTGGGTTTGCATGTGTGTGAGTGTATAGTGAATGGTGTATGTGCTTGTGTTTAATGCCTGGATTACTTATTGGTAATCTTTATTCTTCCTATCCCTACTCTTACTCGTCCCACTATTTCTGTATGAGGCAGGTTGCCTCATACACAAGTACTGGTATGAGGTAGAGGGACATGAAAGTAATGCTTGGCTTAGTTACCTGTAATCTTCATTACTCCTAGTAACACTGTTTATCGTCCCAAGGTGCCTCATACGTAAGCACTGGGACGAGGAAGAGGGGTGTTTAGGTAATTCTGGGCCGAGTAGCTGATTTTGGGGTTGAGGTAGGGGGTAGGAGGGAGAGGGGATGTGCGGTGGGGTGGGGGTTGTGCGCTAAATCGTAATGGTCATCCATGTCCTGGTTAAGCAGGCATGATATGTGTTATTAGTGGCTAGACATCATTTTGGTGCAACCAGTTTAGTCATTTCTTACTTTAACTTGATTTTCTTTTTTAAATGGGCATTTCTGATAAAGCAGTCCTGCTAAGTGTAATTACCTGGCTAGACTGGCATTCTGTTTGCTGCCAGTCTAGCCATTTCTTACTGTGGCATTTTATATTTTCCTGGACATCTGTGATAAAAAATAACCATGGTAAGTGTAATTGCTGCAAATGGCATTTTCCTGCAACCAGTCTAGGTATGTCTTAATGTGGCATGGCATGGTTTACTGTAATATGTTATTACTTGTCTAGACATTTCTACATTGTGCAGCCAGTTGGACATGTTTTCATTGTGACATGTCATTTTTAATAGCAAAGCCTTAAAAGCATTAATGTTCCTTTGCACTGTTGGTGACTTGCAAGTATTTGGCTTTTGGATTAGTGTTACCCCACAAAACAATTGAAAAACACTTTGGTTTTTTTGTCAATTTTTCTCAGAAGATGTGCTGTATACATGGGCGTAGGACATGGGAGGGACAGGGGGTCAAATCCCCCCCACAATTTTAAGTGGGGGGGATGTAATATCATTTATCCCCCCCCAGAATATGTGTTTGATGTGTTGTGCAGGGATCGGTTTTTGAAGTGGGGGAAGCTGCTTACTATGTAAGCTGCCCTCTCCCCTTCTGCCCCCCAAAGGATGAGGGCAATACCCTGGGGGCAGATGGGTGATCATCTGCCCCCAGGGAAAGGGGGCAAACAAAAAAAATATATAGATGTTTTGAAATGTAATTTTGGGTGGGGTGGGTGTGGGTGGGACCACTAACCACCAGGGATTTTAGCAAGGGGGAATGGCCCTCACGCCCCCACCCTAAGTGGATGGGGGCACCCTATGTAGTCCTCCCTGGGGGCAGATATCTGCCCCAGGAAGGGGTACATGAGATGCCCCCCATCCATCTGGGGTGGGGGGGGGGGCCACTGCAAATATTGGCAGAGCCACCCCTCCCAAGCCTGGGGCAGTATGATTTGTCCCCCCGGGGGGCAGATGGCCACACACATGTGCCCATCTGCCCCTAGGGAAGGGCAAAACAAAAATATATATATATTATAACTTGTTTTGGATGGGAGCAGGGTGGGCCCACTAGGCCAGCAAGATTTTTTGTGTTTGAAAGGAGGGGTGCACCACCCCACGTCAGTGGATGGGCGCACCTTATGTAGCCTTCCCTGGGGGCTGATTTCTGCCTCTAGGAAGGGGTACATGAGATGCCCCCATCCATTTGGGGTGGGAGGAGGCCACTGCAAATATTGGCAGAGCCACCCCCAAGCCTGGGGCAGTATGTTTTGCCTCCCCCCCCGGGGGCAGATGGTCACACACATGTGCCCATCTGCCCCTAGGAAAGCGGCAAAAGAAAAGTAAAACAAATTATAACTTGTTTTGGACGGGTGTGGGAGGGGCCACTGAACCACCATGGATGTTTTTAGTTGAAAGGTGGGAGGCCCTCTCCCCCCCACCCCAAATGGATGGTGGGCATCTCATGTAGCCCTCCCTGGGGGCAGATTGCTAGCACAATCTGTCCCTAGGAAAGAGGCAAAACAAAAACAAAACAAAAAAAATGATAACTTGTTTTGGGTGGGTGTGGGGGTCACTAAACCAACATGAATGTTTTTAGTGGAAAGGGGGGTGCCCATGGGTTTCTTCTTTTCGGAAAAGCATGGGGTTCTCTGTTTTCCTTGGTGGCTTCGACACCCTAGGCCCAAATCTGTAGGTTGTCACCATAAGCAAAATCTGCTTTGCCGAAAGGCTCGGGGTTATCAGTGGGTCGCAAGTGGGCTTGCGATCGCTCATCCTCCTTGTTTGCTGTACCCATCCCCTCAGGACAATCAAAGCAGCAACATCACACACCTGGTCCCTCTACTCCCATAACAGGGCTTACTCAGAACAACAAACAAGATTTCCTATTTCTTTGAAACCCCCATCCTTCCATTCCAAGAGGCACACACGTCTCCTTGCCCCATACAAATAAAGTAGCATCTTGCAGTTGGTAGAAAAGGCTGCAACTCCTTTATTTGGCAGGAGTCCACTTACAGGTGATCTGCCTCTTAACGAGCTGGCGTCCCAGCGGTGGCCCACTGGAAGTAATTGTTATTTCCTCTCTCTTACCATGAGTTCATAGTCATAGATGAAAAATCCAGAAATGCAACATACAAAAACATGTTCTTTGCTGCTGCATCCTTTAATTTTCTTCTGTTTTCTTTTCTTCTTTTCTCTTGTTTTATACAGTGATCTTTGTAATTTAAAACATACTGCTATTTTAATTCTAATTTTGGGAAAAGTCAAATTTTTTGACTAAAACACAATAAATAAATAAAGCAAAGTCCCCAAGATGTCCCCTGTCCCCCCCAGATTTTATGTGTCTCCTACGCCCCTGGCTGTATAATGCATTAAAACACATATTTATATCTTTCTTCTAGTGTAGTGTGCAGCGTGCCCCTACAGCAGCATGATCGTGACTATGGCGCAAGCGTGGTAGTCTAGGTCGACCCAGAGTGTGGCCCAACCTGTGATTTGTTTGCCAAGCAGGAGGCTGCCCTCAGCATGGCTTGCTGGGTGCCCCCAAATTGTGTGCTACGCCACTGACATTCATGTACACTTTGCAAACACAAACACACACACAATAATCCATAATACATGAAAGAATTCATTTTACCAAGCACTTTTCTCCTGGCATGCCACATACTTAAACTGACAGTGTAAGAAGAGCATTCCAGGGCTCAATGCAAACCATATAGTTTCAGGACATTACACGGAATTTGTGCTGTACAATTTGCCACAGTTATCGATATTAACAATGGAAGCAAGGTGGGCAAATAGGAAATGAAAATGGGTGCCAGATCTTGCCGGACTGTGGTAGGAACCTAGACAGGAGCAAGGATAGTGATCAAGGGTGTCGCTGGGCTGTGCCTTGGGAGAAAGCAAAAAGAAAAGCCATGTAAGTGCCACATGTAATGCCCAGGGCAGAATGGAGACAACGCATGCACAAAATGGTTGGACCTGGGACTGACGGAGGAAGGGTCAGGAGGGAAGCGAGCACCCGAAAAAGGGGTGCGGTATCATGCTCATGTGAGTCGAAGAAGTGCAGACAAACTTCACATGTAAGCATTTAAAATGAAAAGTGACTACTATCGCGCTAGCTCAAATCAACTGGGTGTTTAAAGTTGGTAATATAGTTTACCCGAGAAAAAGAAACAAGGACTCTGAAAGCTAACGTCTGCAAATAAATGTTGGCTTCACACAGTAATTGTATCATCCTCGACAGGCTCTTGTTATTTTTTAAACTAAAAGAGCCAGAGGTTTGGTTTGGCACCGAGAGCCAAAACATAAGCAAAGTAGATGATTACTTCACAGTTTGCACGTGCAACAGAAGCATTTAAACCATGAGAAATATGCAATGAACCACTAATAATAAAATAGGTTATATTTATTACATTACAATTAAGAACATTGTCAAATAAAATGCACTGATCGGATGGTCCTGCCCTGAATTTTAAGCCACTCAATGTTTGCTACATATGATCCTCACAGGCGCTGCATCACCTGCTTGTGGAACAATCGTCCAGGGTAATGCAGGTTCTGTGGTGTTACATCTAGAGGTCCCTCAGACGCGTATTTGCCTTGTCACCTGATAATCCAGATTTGGAACAGTGTTGTTGCATGAGCACCCCAATTCACGCAACATTGCATGTGAGTGATTGCCCTGTGACCTGCCAGCATTAGTTATTTAGGGACCGGCAGATTGGCAGGCAGCACAAGTGATGAAGAGCAAGGGTCTCAGAGAAAATATCACAATTTTGACAACAGCACTGTAAGTGCAAAGTGCTCCAGGTGCAACCGGGGTGCAACCAGGGCAGCACAACCAGAAATAAACTTGTAGTACATATGAACTCTACCTGGCAATGTTGTGGTTTGCTTTAGTGTTTCTTGCTTTCACAGACTTCAACCCCAGCCTCTCTACCATCACTCCCTCACACTCCCTTCTTTCATCAGGAGATACGTCTGTGATCCAACCAATCACCACGATTCAGCAGATGCTCTGAGCATTAATCCCTCCCATCTAGTATTTAATTCTACAGCAAACATCAGGAGAGATATGTGTGAGCGGTGTTTCTTGATTCGTCGGACAAGTGGATTTGCACTAATACTAGAGCTTTCCCAATCTAGTTACAGTGTCTCTCTGTCATACCCCATTTCCATCTTTTTAACTATAAGCATGACCTTGTTTCGAGTTAAATCAGAGGTTCTAGGCTTGAGGGAGTGTTTGGATTGATGTCCAAACCGACCGGGTATTTACACAGTCCCCAACACTCGACTGGGGTACCCTCTTCTCCATTTCAAAGGGACCCACTTCAGATCAGATGCAGATGGATATTAAGTAGGGCATGGTGGAAATACTGGGACATAAAACCATCCTTTCCTATTAGGTTGAATACTTGTTCCAGCTTTTCCAATTTACACTATTTAGAGGGCTTCTGAAAATCACTTACAGAAATTCTATCCCACCCACTCCAAAAGCGATCAACATAATGCTGGGTTGAGCTAAGCATCCTTTTTGAGAACTGTGATGAATCAGAAATGACTCCCCCAGAAAACCCTTCTCATGTGTCCAGGGAAAGGCAGACGCTTCCTGATCCTGAGGGTGGTGGTCTGCGGGAGGATCATATGAGGGGGGAGCAGCTCAGGAGGAATGAGAGATCCCCTTTAATAACTTTCCCAGAGGCCCTACCATCCGAATGGCTTATTGTAAAATTGAAACTGTAGAAAATGGTAATTTGAACATTGAGGACTTCAAGTCCCACAATGGCCAAAGTGCTGGGATGAAGAAGAGGGATGCAGAGGGACTGGGCTGCAAGTTGCAGCCTATTAGTGTTAATGACCAACACCTGATGGGAGACCGAGACGAATAAAAAGCCCCCTTAGGTGCAGGCCATTGAGCGAAGTAGTGGGAGGTGGAGTGGTTGCAGAAACTCCATATTGCAGTTTCAGCTGAAGGAGAGCAGAGATGTCAGAGCCACTGAGATGTTTTGCCAAACGGGTGTCGGTTCTTAGAGGGTCTCTACCTTCTGAGACCTTGAATGTAGAGGTTGTGCAGTGGGACGCGTTGTTGTTGGAAACCTTCCCCCAGAAGATTGTAACTGCAGAGGTTGCTTGGCAGGAAGTGTAAAGTTAAGAAGCTTCCCCCATTGGAAGGCGGGCCCCGTTGGCAGGCGAGCACCGGAGTGGCACAGGAGCGGGGAACACTCCTTTTCTGACTGGCATGGGCCACGGAAAGCAGAGAGAAGCAGTCTGCCGGGCCGAACTGAGAAGCAGAAGACCTGGATGCAGCGGAGCAAGCGTAGGGGTACGCTATACCCAGTGAGTTCACGAGCAGTGTGTGACCCTGATACGCTCCGTGATCGCCCGCTGGTCAGGTCCCATTATTTTGAATAACGAACTGATGCAAAAGAAAGGAAGTGGCAGAATAAAAATAATGCTAAATGCTGCACTGCTGCAAAAGAAGGGAAGTGGAAGAATAATAATTATTGTGAATATCAAGCTGATACACAGAAGATAAAGTGGCAGAATACAAACTGTAGGCACAGGTGGTTACTCTGACATTTATAAGCACAATGATACCTCTCTTTCTTAAGTCAAAAGAGGGCGATATTATCAGAAGTGAATACAAACTAGTATGGCCAAAGCCAAAAGAGGGCAATAACAAAGCCAGTTCATGAGAACCAGCATTGCCAAAGACAAGCGAGGGCAATTAAAAAGCTGGTTAGCTGTCTCCTCCTTGGCTACTTTTCCCCCTCCTCCTTCCTCTTCTGCCCCCCCTGGCCTCTTCTACACCTCCGCAAGGCATACTTCTGATCTGTACCCCTCCCCGGAAGTCTTTCAACAACAGCAATCTTCTCCATATTGCCACACTTGCTCAGTTTTCAAACACTCCTCTGACATCTGCCACCTCTTGGAGAAACTTGACCTTGATGTCCTCGGTCTCACAGAGACATGGTTCACGGCCAGCTCTGTCACAAGGTTTGACACTCTCCTCCCTGACGGCTACAAGATCCTCTCCACACCCAGGCCCAACTGTTCTGGAGGGGGTGTAGCCCTAATCTTCCCCGAGCGGATTCCTGCCTCTGTCATACCTACGCAGGCCTACTTCTCCTTCGAATGCCTCATCTGCAGGCTCTCTCTCTCTCTACTAGCAATTCCCTTACTGTGGCTACTATCTATCGGCCACCTGGTCCGATCTCCCCCTTCCTCTCTGAATGGGCAGACCTCTTCTCTTCCCTCCTGGTCTCCACCACTCAACTCCTCCTTTTTGGGGACTTTAATATCCACCTGGATGCCTCTTGCCCGTCCTCTGGACTCTTTTGGGACCTCTGCGACTCTCTCACTCCCTATTCTCCCCTCCGACGCAACTCACTCTGCAGGGCACACTCTGGATGTTCTGATCTCTTCAGACCTTCCCCTTTCTATCCCTCTCACCACTCCTCTCTCCTGGAGTGATCACTTTTCCTTTCCTCCCAGCTCACCCTCTCCACCCCTCAAGCCAAGCCAATTCCAGCACTGCCACCCACCTTCTCGGTTATCGGACCCATGAAGCGTGTGTCAGCAGAGGCTTATGCCGCCACTTTCTCACTCCCCCCTCCACCTTTGGCTGACTCACACCCTGACAAAGCCCTCTCCATGCTCCACTCTGATATAGTTGATACTCTTGATGTTCTTGCCCCTGTCATGAGGATCTGCTTGAAGCCCAAAGCTAAGTGCAACTCCTGGTACGACTCAGACCTCGTCACCCTCAAACGCAAGTGCAGGGTGGCTGAGAGGAATTGGTGTGCTTCTGGTACATCCTCTGACAAATTGGCTTGCCGTCTGCTCCAAAGGCAATACCGGCTCTCTGTCTGCACCAAGAAGAGAGCTCACATCCAAGCCCGTGTCTCTGCAGCATCTAACAACTTGGACAAACTCTTGAAAATCTGCAAGGAACTTGCCAATACTGCTGCGGTCTCTACCTCTCCTGTCCCTCCCAGGCACTCTGCACAGATCTGGCTTCTCATTTCATCTCTAAAACTGAGGACATCCTGTCCTCTCTCTCTTTCCCCCCCTCTACTCCCTGCTCTTCCTCTGGCCATTCTTTGGCCACCTCTCCTCCATCCTTCTCTGCCTTTCCCCTGTTCTCCCCAGACGAGGTTTCTAGACAAGTCCGATCTATGAAAGTCTCATCAAAACAGGTTCATCCCTGTTCCTCCAAAACCATCAAGGACCACATTGACTCCCTGGCTCCTGCTCTGGCCGACTTCTGCAACCACTCCTTTACCGCCGGAGTCTTCCCATCCCTCTTGAAGCACTCCCTTGTGCACCCTCTTCTTAAGAACCTCTCTGCCGACCCGTCCTGCCCGGCGATAGTAAGTTGGTTATCTTCATGACCATCCGTCTGGCTTCAGAGCTGTCAGAAGCATGGAAACTGCTCTCCTGAACATCCATGAAGACCATCTCTCCAACCATGATTCCAACACCTCCTGTGTCCTCATCTTACTTGATCTCTCTTCTGCCTTTGACACAGTCAACCATGCCATCCTGCTCAACCGTCTCTGGCGTGGCTGACTTCTTTCCTCTCTGATCGACCCTCCCAGGTCTAACTTGGGTCCTTCCTCTCCTCTATCTTTATATCTACCTGTGGTGTACCCCAGGGGTCTCTCCCTGGTTGTTCAACCAATACCTGACACTTCTTGTCCACCGTATTGCTGCTCTCTGCCCCAACTTTCAGTGCTATGCGGATGACACTCAGCTCATTTTCAGGCTACCTTCAGGCACCTCTTCTCCTTCTCTCATCTCTGACTGTCTGTCTGCTATCCAGGAGTGGTGTGGCGCCAATGACCTCTGCCTTAATGCCAGTAAGACTGAGATTCTCCTAATCGACACATCCGCTCCCTCCTTTCCTGTCACTCTCTGGCCACCCTCTCTTGGCCCTCTTCCTGTTCCCACCTGCACGGCTAAAAACTTTGGGGTCATTTTTGACTCCACACTCTCCTTCTCTCCTCACATCTCCGATGTCTCTAAGAAGTCACACTACCATCTGCACCTATTTCTCAGTATTCTTCCTTTCCTCTCCTTCCCCCAGAAGCTCACTGTCTCCAGAGCTCTGGTTCTCCCTAGGCTGGACTATTGCAACAGCCTCTTCCTAAATTTGCCTGCTTCTACTCTCCGCCCTCTGCAACTCATCCAGAACAGGACCGCGACACTTGTCCTTGGCCTCAAGCCCAGCGATCGTATCTCTCAAGGCCTGAAATCCCTGCACTGGCCCCATGCATTATCCAAAAGGCCTTCTGGGGCCTGGGGCCGCAATACCTTCAACTCTCTCTTCCTAAATATCTTCCTTCTCAAGTTCTTCGCTCATCTGCCTCCAACTCCCTCATGGTCAGTCGCTTCTCCAAGCAACGAGTTGGTGCGAGATCTCTTTCTTAGGCTCGGGCCTCCCTTCGGAACAGCCTCCCTGCCTCCTTGAAACTTGAGGAGAGCCATCTCCAGTTCTGGAAGCACCTCAAAACCTTCCTCTTTGCTTCTACTTTCTCTCCTCCTCTCCCCTGCTGAACCTCTGGCTGAAACTGCACGTAACTGCACTGTTTACCTGGCCACCCTCTGATCTCGGGCCCAGGTCTCCTCACCCATCAGTTGCACACCTGCACTGCCTCCCAGACAGCCCCTGCACTCAGGGACTGTTTTCTGTATCCCTACAGTCCCCTACCAGCACTTGACACCTGATCTCTGCACTTACCCTTGCACTTGCCACCAGCTGCCCGTACTTTTACTTATTGCTTTATTTATTCTATTTTTTTATTTGTTATTTATTCTATTTATCAAATGTACTGCACTGTCCCTTCCCCTTCCCCCCCGTACTGTTCCCCTTCCCCCTTCCCATGCACGTGAATGGCACCCGGCCTAGTATGATCGTTGTCTCCATCTTCCCTCTGTTCCCCCTTCCTTGGCTCGTCGCGCCTTGAAACACTTGTGTATAGGCGTGTTATGAATGCCATATAATATCAATATCATAACTGACCTAAACAAGCACTGTCTAAGCCCAAGAAGAGCAAGAGCGAAAGAAAGCCATTATCAGCACTTGGTTAAAACAAGAGTGGGAAAACAAGGGTGGCAGGAGAGCTGCCCTTCTCACAGAGGGTATTTAGGAGGAGAAGAGTGTGACCTGATTGCATGTTGCAATCACAGGGGTGGAACAAACAGCACCAGTGTGTTTCATGTCTTTCCAGAAGAAGTAGTCAAAACTCATGTGGAAAGTCATGAGACTTTAGAAGCAAACAGTACCACAGAAGTACTTGTAGTAGTGTTAGTAGTTTCATTAGTCCTGGCAGGCAAGTATACCAGACAAGGGACCTTATAGTGGTAGACCTGGCAAGTGAGTGAACCAGGTGGACGTCATTGATAAACTGTGGTGTGGTTAAAGGGGTTCGAGAAGAAGTGGAAAGGCCACTAAAGTATTTTGTGAACTATTGCAGAATCATCCTGACAAAGGCATTTTTGTTGATACTGATGAAGTGTGGAAGTATACTTGTTTTCTGAGAAGAAGTTGTGTTGAACTCTCTGCCACAAGGGGCCTATTTGAATATTTGATGGGCAGGGTACTTCTCATCAGGGTAGGGATAGTGAGGCATTTATCAAAACATTTTAAGTGAATAAAATGGCATCTTATGAAAAACCTTCACAACGTTGTCCGCCTCACATTTCTGACCTTTCGCAGAACATTCTTTTAGATCTATTAGATGGGGTTACTAGACTCACAAGTCAAGCCTTTCTGGGTGGGTTTGACTCGTTCAGCGATATTCTCATGACATTTGCAGAGGGTCAAACCCTGTTGTGGGTCTCAAGGCTGTGTTTGATGCACGCTGCCTAATTACAAAGCCCAAGAGAGGTGAATAGCCAATGGGAGGCCCTGAAGGTTTTGAGAGTCTTTAAAAGGCCAATCCTGATTCCTATTTCCTTTGTGGGTGTTGTTTGGCTGAAGAGTTAGGCGTGTACAGGACAGGCTCAAGAATGGGTGCTTTTGTAGGGTATTTGCTGTGCTTTAGGCAAGTTTAGGAGAGCTTTGAACAGTGTTGGAAAAATGTATTAGTTCATGGAGTGTTTTTGTTGTTTCTTGATCCCTATTTTATACACATTTGTCTGTTTGTGTGTGTTCTTTAGAATTCCTAGGAAATCATACATTTCTACTACCCTTATTCACTTTTAAAAAAGATGTGTTAAAAAAATTAAAAGTTACCATAGTAGTTCTCCCTGTCTCTGTTATGCTAATGTAAAAATGTAAAAACACAAAACAGTTCACAATCTCCTTTCCTGTGTTGGCAGAGAAACTCTTGCATATGAAAACGAGAGGTCTTCCACTGTTGTTCTCAGTCACCTTGTTTAATGTTTGTGTGTTTTGAGAAATCGTTTTGGTGGTAGTTTGGCAGTAATTCCGCTGAACTGCCACCAAATGGAATTACTGTTACCGCCATTTGGTCCAGCAGATTTATCATGGGATTACAAGTGGTGATAGGTGATGTAAAATCCCCATTTAGGGCAGTTGTCTAGTGCCTAGACATCAAAAGAGCACACCCGTTCAAAGGGAATGGCCTCATACCAGTGTGCTGCATCTCTAAATTGCCCTTGTTCTTAGTGGTAAAGGAAAGGGTGGGATTAGAGTAGGCAGGAGTGCTCTGGTCAATGAAAGGAGACTTCCACCATCTTGTTTCTCTGTGTTTTTGTTTCTGATTCCTGTCCCCTTAACTTCATCTGGAGCAAAGACCTTTGGGTGTGACATCAGAATTGCAAAATCCACTCCATTCAACAGCAGGGATTGGACTACTATAGCAGGCTATCTTTATTCTAATCACCTGGGGACTTTTGCCTTTTAAAGAAGGGGTGTCCCACCCCTTCTTCAGATTCTCTCAGGTCCTCTCAGTTACGTACAAGGCCCATAGATTCACTGGAAGAACTTACTGGGATTCCTTTGGAAAAGTTGTACTTTCCAAAGCCTTCAGTCTGGGGTGAAGAAGGATCCGTCCAAGACAGCAAAAAGATCTGTCCCCTACACACTCCCAGGACACATCAGTATTCACCTTTGCTGTGGGCAAGGACTTACCACTCTGCACCAGAATCACCTAGAGCTGCAAGAGAAGACCCTGAATGGAACCATCCTGTCCTCGAGTCTCCCCGAGTGGGCCTCACAGCGGCCGGAGGGCCTGACCAGTCAAGGCTCCCTGTCCAACCGCACCAAACCTGTTGCTCTGTGTTCACCACACCTTCAATGAGATGGAAGGCATTGGCTCTGACTTTTGCGCTCCTCCACCCATTAGAAATATTGCTTGCGCTTCGAACAGCTCAATGCTGCATCGTGCCCTACGGAAGCAGTAATAAGTACAAATGACTTTTTACTTTTCTTAAAAATGAAAAAGACCGATTTAGAGAGCAACCTGAGAATGCTCAGAGCGGTCTTTCTAAATCTTAACTGTCACGTCCCTGCCGCACAGGAGTGCGCACAAGAGCTGACAAGCTGACCGAGATGGGCAGGGGAAGACGGGTTTCAGGTAAGTGTGTGTTTGCATTCGGGTGTGTATGAAAGGGGACAGTGTTTGAGGTGGGAGAGGGGGCTGGGAAGAAAGAGCGTGCCTGTGTGTATGTGTGTGTGTGTTTTTGTGTTTGTGTACATTTGTATGCGAGGTGGGGAGCTGGGGAAAAGGTGGTGCCAGTATGAGGCAGGGTTGGGGTGGGGCAGAGATAAAAGGGGGTTTTGGGGTGAAACACCCGATTTCAAAGGCGAGGGTGGATGTATTTTTGAATATTAAAGGCTGCATAAAACCAGCCGAAAACAATCAGTCTTTTTTGTTTTGTCTGGCCTTTAATATTCGAGATAATCACATAGAACCACCGAAGCCCATCACCTGGTAAGCCCAAATTGACTGCTTGTCATCGGGACTCGATACTAATCACTAGTGGGTTACATGCCGACTCTAACCAGGGGTTACAACCATGGATCGACCTGGATAGCCCTTGAACGGCCACCAAATTGACCTCCACATTGATATGCCCAACATCACCCTTTCAACGAGCATCGGACGCCAACTCGAACCAATGGAGCATCATACCTTGAGCCCTCATGGGGGCAAAAGCCTCACTCGGCCTGGTCCAAAGGCGAACAGCTCCTGGAAACGCCTTGACCTGTATCATTGAAAGTCCCCTTCAACCACACAGAGCGACTGCATTGGCCCCTACTCAACGCCTTCTGCTGCCTCGGCCCACATGATCCAACATGCCCAAACGTCGCTTGATCAGCTCAAATCCAGGTTCGACACTGGGCCTGACTTTGTCAACCCACCAAGAACCGAATCCAGGTACTGTTGAACATGAACTGCCGCTTTGGTCCACTTGGGCTCCAGAGACTAGATAGGTCATGAGGTCACGATTGCATCTGTTTTCACCACCCACATATTCTTTTTGGGGCTAGTAACTTACCTACCAGCCATCGAACTACGCTCAGAGTGCTACTTTTCTTAGTCTGTCGCATCATCTCTGTTTTTCCTTCATGGTGGGTTTTTGTATAGTTTTTTCTATGTGTTCTATTGCAAATTGTATGTTTAATTAAACTATATATATATGTATAGAAACTTGATTGGACATTCCCTTTATTTTGGACTTTGTTACTGTGTTGTTTGGGTCACTACTGGTTGAACTTCACACCCCCCCCCCCAAGAGAATAGCCTTCCCTCGGCCCACATTACCAGAAATGGTATTTCTATTAATTCTTCCTGTTTCACTTTATGATTGCGTTTGTTGTAGGTTTGTAGAAGTTTGAGGGCTGAGTAGGCGATTGTACCCTAGCAACAGTTCTTTTTGCACCTTTTCGTGTAGAAGCACTGTAGGATAATGTGTTCAAAGAGCACACAGCATGTGCCACATATGCAGCTAGTACAGCTCCCTCTTGCAACAGTGATGGTGGCCACAGGGGATATCACATGACACTCCAGTTGGCCACTAGCCGCACACTAGCAAGAAAGCCTCATGCCCCTTACTATAGCCTAGCCCAACCCGCAATATCCGGCCCAGCACAGTCTGACCGAGTGGCACCATTGACTAACAGGGAAACTTTCCCACCACTACGAGAGCAGCCTCCTGCTGGTGGCAGTAGAGTTCAGGGTGTGGTGGCATTGGGGCAGAACATGTGAAAAAGAGTGATGAGGAATGCAGTGACCTATAATGTGCATTTTGTGACCTCTTTAAGTCGGTGTGAGCTGGATGATGAGGTAGTGTTGGATGCCATGGAGAAGCAGATGTTAATGAACAAGACATTAGTGCCTCTGCTGGTTGATAGAGCCAAATAAATTGAGGCAGAACCTCCTACTTCTGAGTGTGGTACTAGGACTTGGGTAGTGGTTTCCCTGGTTAGCAGGGCCAAATAAATTAAAGATGATGGTTAGCAGTAGTGGAGGCAGCTTTTGGTGCCAGGGGGAATGGATAATAGAGTGCCAGCGGGAGGCTGGGGGGTGCACTTGGCCCCTGGGTGTAGCCGGGGCTGGTGGCTGACCCCCTCCAACCCACTCCTTGGCTCCATCTCTGATTGTTACCTAAAGAATTACTTTTGCATTCCAGTAACTAATGTCAGAATATAGGTTTCATCATCCTTTCATCCATCTCCCCATCTACATGACTGTAGCAGGCTTTCATACCAACTTCATCATCTAAGGAATCTCATGTGATGGGACTAGTGTTTTCTCGCCGCAGTGATAATATGTTAATTCATTTTCATAATGTAAGCTCTCTCATGTGTGTGTCATATAGGTGTCTCCTGTGGTTTGAGACAATACACCCAGATGAACAGTAAAGTTCAGATGGCCACATTGACATCTAGCAAAGCCAGAATTGCTCCATTGGCATGGGCCAAGAACATTATCATCAACCATCTGGTCTGCAGCGGGCCTGGTGGATATAACAAGGTAGTCTGGGAGATAAGTCTATCCAGCAGCCTCCTACAGTTTTCCCCTCTTTGAAAGTTTGCCTTGATGTGGCCTAAAATAGTGTCATGAGTTGTGGC
Source organism: Ambystoma mexicanum (assembly GCF_040938575.1). Lineage (NCBI taxonomy): Eukaryota > Metazoa > Chordata > Amphibia > Caudata > Ambystomatidae > Ambystoma > Ambystoma mexicanum. Next base: position 838,288,462 of record NC_090929.1, read on the forward strand.
GAATGAGTGTCACTAGCAGATGAAGGTATTTACTGTATTATGGTCCCCCATAAGGTTGCTGATCTCCCCTCCTTGGTTCTCCCTTCATGTTCCAGTCCAGCTTTTAAACAACTCTTTATTGCATAAATGCACATGTCCAGCATGTCCTCTTGTGAATTACAACCCACAAAATGTTCTTCATTCTCATTCACATGCTGCTTAAAATCGAAGTTGTCATAGTACCATCTTCATCCCAGCTCCTAGCTCCAGTCCAACCGCTATACTGAAGGGTGCTGCATTTTGGCTCTCTGACACTCTGATTTGGGTTACAATCTGCAGTGTGACAAAGGGAATGAAATTGGGCTTGATAGTTAGCAGTCTCAGCTCTTGACATCTAGGAACACTGTTTTCATTCTCTGCTCCTCCACTACTCTTCATAAAATGGGTGTTAAATCTGCTAAATCAATACCAGGGGGTAAAATATTTAGTCCTATGAGGCTGAGAGAGTCTAAATCCGCTCATGTTTTGTAAACAAAGGGGTTCAAGCATTCTTCAATGAAGTGGGTCCTCTGAACACAGGCAGTATGGAACGGCCTCCCCTGCACTGATCAAGATGTGAACTCGCCATCAGAGTGGAATTAGCTGGCCAACGGGCCTTCTGCCAGGAAAATCCACGATTTTCCTATGGCCTCGCTTACTGATGGTACAGAGGAGACCACATCCAATTTCCAATTGTTGTCCATGCCACTCTTGCCACAACATGTGGATCTTGGCCCTGATTCCTCCATGAACAAGCACAAAGGCTCCTCTTTGGCATTGGCTAAGGTTGGAAAAACATGGCATTGAAACCTCTCTCCTGGTAGTGGGTGGGGGTACAACACAGTTTCCAAGTCTATCGCCATCCCCTGGGCCGAAGGGCTTGGCTCCATGGGCTTCTACACTAGTCATGATAGATCATTGTTAGAAGCATTGGAACGATCTATTGACCTGCTTTATGAAGAGAGGTGTTTACGACATTGGCTAGCTCAACCAATGGTGCACATGAGCCCACCATAAAATCGAGGGCCTTGTACATCACCTGCAGTGCTGCACTGCTCTAAGTCCGACCATGCGTCTACGTCGTCTGATCCACTTAAGGCTACACATTGCTGAGCTCCGGCAAGGCACGGGCGAAAATGGAACATCAGCTGGTAAATGGCCATGCGATAATCCCATAACTCCCTGCAGTAATAATGGATATATCTACGCAAAAGACTAGATGCTCTTTTAGAGAGGGCGCTCCCTTCCACCATTCTCATCAGTCCCATCAGCATCTCCAGGAGAGCCTGAGACCAGCAAGAGAGATGAGCACCAGCTCAACCCTGGTCAGTCACCTAACAGCAGGCGTACTAGCCCACTCTCAGTCTCTGGCTTTCATCCCCCCTGCTGCATGGTGTACAGCGATTTTGCAGATGCTGTGATGACATGTTTGGTGCTCCTGGATACTAGGTCAGTAAAAATTACGGTTTTTCTCAGATCAATGGATTATAATGAAGGTAAAATGAAAGAATATTTGCTTTTGGACAGATCTATGGAAATTGTTGACAAACTATTGTTTCCTCTGGCCCCAAGTGAGGGCTCTCAGCTACCCCCCACCGCCCACCCCCCTGGCAGGACTTTACTCATCTTTCTGGCTTCCTAGGCCGGTTATGCTCCAGCACAGTACGGCTGACCCCACCAATTATACTGTAAGGCCCCCAGGGGCGAATTCAACAGTAGAACTGGGCGGTACTTCCGCTTCTTACACCTCCAACTTTGGGGATGTCACTCCATGCAGAAAGACTGACAAGGAGATGCTGTAAGGCTGCCATCCTTGAGGGTACCCCTCTTGCCACTGCAAGTGAGGGGGAGAATGAATGATCCCAAGCCAAAGCCCTGGCCTGTCCAGGCTTGGCCAATGCTGGTGGATGTACCGACACTGAGAAAAGCCCATCTGACTTTACCCAGAAATCTTGTTTTAGAACTGTCAGCAGAAAGTCAATGGACCTATCCTCCATCACACAAAGGATAATCAAGGTGGACTCAAGATATGCAGGAAATATCCCCTGACCCACTTGAAGACTAGAGACAGCTCAACTTGATTTGTACTTTCAAGGGGAACACTGACAGAAAAATAATTTGTACTAGCGTTCCCTGCTTAATGCCCAGCATACATTATTGGGAGTGTCTGATATCTCTTTCAAAAATGTTTCTCCTCTAAGCATCCTCTCAGATTGCATGTTCTGTGGGGATGCAATGTTCATCTATGATTTAACAACTCTTACCTAATGGCTTGTCTGATCCAATGCAGAGAGGCATTGGTGAGGCTACGCGTTGAAGTTTTCTTAGATACCAAAGCTAAACAATGTGACCTTCATGATACTTGGCTAGATTCTTTGATCTCCACCCATATATATTGCCAGCCGTATATATTTCCAGGGATCAGTAACCAGATAACCATAGGGCATTCCACTATTGTGGATCTAACTCCTGCACTTCTTGAGCGCATGCTACAATGAGGAGAAAACAACTCAGCTCTCTAGACAAGCCTGCAAGCCTATTTTTAGTTGCATAAGCCATGTTCCACCTAATCAGCGGTAGGACCTGGCAGAGCATTGCCTAACTATCCCGTTTTTAAAATTGATATCATGGAACATCGCAGGGTTGAGAGATAAAATGCTAGGTGTTGAGTGGCTGTGATATGTAAGGCAATTCGACAGTATTTGTCTCCAGGAAACATGGATAATGAAGTACTCACTCTGGGTGTTTATAACGGATACGCCCTCCTGGCTAAAAAAGGTCATTCAAGTGGTGGCCTGACAACCTGGTTTCCTGAATCGCTACCATGTAGTTAGGTTACCAGTCGACTCAGACCATACAATAACTTAAATATGGTTGGAGGGCGGGGGGGCGCTGTTGCGCACATCTAAGATGGCCGCCTAGTTCCAGAGCTCCGGCTTCTATAAATCCTTCAAGTTACGCATCCTCTCTCAGGGCCGCCCGCGGAACAAACGAAGCGCGTCGATCTGTGGCGTAAGACTGTGGGCACATACTGGGGAAAATTTAGACCGCTACGCCGGACCGCGTTGAAGAAACACCGTCCTGAAGATCCTGCGGACGGAGGCTGGGACATTGGCCGCCCGCGAGTTCCGGGCGATCTTCCCCTGGAGCCGCGGTGGGAGGGGCCGGATCGAGTCGGAGAGGCCGTGCTTTGACCAAACTCCTGGAGGTGATCGGACCATCGCTGCCGGCTAATGTGAGGGTGCCAGGTCGGTATATATCGCCACTGCGTACTGGGCACGGTGAACACGGTGGTCCCCCGCCAACGGCCGCGTGGTGTGCAGCCGCCGTGCTACGCGGGCCACTGTTGATTCGACTCCCGTGCCTGCGGAGCTGCCCTTGGCTCCCCTGATATCTCCTGCTGGTGGAGTGCCCCTCCACATGTGGGCGGACATTAAAACAAGTAAGAACAGGTGGGGCAACGCATGAGGAGGGTGGACACCCCGAACAGGATCTGCCGAGGAGGGGACATTTTATCTGGCTACAGCCCTCCGTGGGCGATAACCTTTACACACCTCTCCTGCACGATAGCTGGGTCTAAGCTCACTACCAATCCTGTATAGAGTCCGTACCGTTCGTTGGGGCGGACGGGGCTGGGTGCGCTGGAAGACGCGGTCTACTTGAATCTACACATGGGCCGATACGAGCAGAAGGGAGCACGCCCCAAGAAAACCGGCCCAATGGACTCCTTTGCCAATTCCCAGCCCAGCGAGTCCACGGCGCCCCCGTTGCAGCAAGTGGACAGTCAACCCGAGTTGCCAATGGAGGAGAGGGTGGACCGATTGATGGCTATGGTTCAGAACAGCTTCCTAGCGGTGAACACTAAATTGGATGACATAGGGGCAACAATCAGCTCCTTGAAGGCGAGGGTGGACAAGGAAAGCACACGGATTACTGAGGCCGAAGGCAGGATCGCTATCAATGAAGACTCGATACTACAACATGGCCGCGATATTGCCCAGTTGAAAGGGGACCTCCGGAAAACCCTTGACAAATGCGAGGATTTGGAATCCCGTTCCAGGAGGAACAATATCCGTCTGGTTGGGGTGGCTGAAACCTTTGGCAAAGGGTCTATGGAACGCCAGGTAGAGGCCCTTCTGAAGGAACTCCTGGGTTCCGACTCCTTTTCGGACCATTTCCTTGTGGAGCGAGCACACCGTACATCGGCGCCTCCACCCAGGCCTGGAGCTCCACCTCGTACAATAATTGCCCGCCTTCTCAATTATAGGGACAGGGACGCTATCCTGCGGATATTCAGGGATAAGGGCACCCTATTCCATGAAAACAACAGAATCCACATATATCCAGACTTTTCCACCAATGTGCAATCACTTAGGAGATCCTATGAGCCCGTCAAGAGACAAATGAGACTCCGCCAGGTCCCGTACTCCCTTGTCTACCCAGCAAAAATGAGAATTCAGCATGAAGGCAGGGCTCACTTTTTTGAAAATCCAACCGAAGCCATGCTCTACGTTGAAGCCTCCATCCCTCTACCGACCCGGGAATGGGCCGGGAACCAGAATCTGCTGCCCCGGGGCGCGGTGGAGCCTGACGACCCCGCGGGGTGATATGTTTTTTGATGCCACACTGCTATAATGTTTTAAATTGAAGGCCGCAGGGTGGCCCTGAATGTAAATGTTTGTTGGAATGGAGCCGTGCAGACTTCCTGGGTCGGCGGTCGTATGAGTGCAGCTCACACCCCCAGGAGTGTTTCTAGGTTATGGTTTTAGGGGTACATCGTCCAGTTGGGGTTGATGATGCGGGGGTGTGTTGGGAGTGGAATAGGGATACGGTGTTGGCGTGCGAAATGCCGGGCTTGTTGGGGGAACCCATGTTTCGGGTTGTTATTGCGGTTAAAATAGAGAGCGGTTTTGCAGCGGGATACCCATTCTCCCTGTGACAGGGGCGGGAGTATGGATGTATGCCTAGTCTCAGGTACGAACATGACACAGGTCAATAAGGGCTTGAATGTTAAGCTCCTTTCCTGGAATATCCGGGGGTTAAATAACCCGATTAAGGCAAGGAAGATCACAGCATACATCACACGCCACAACCCTCACATTCTTTTTATGCAAGAGACGCACGCGCTTGGGCAGGTCAATACTAAACTTTTACCGAGGTGTGGGGTCGCACAGGCACTATACAGAATACTAGGCACAATCCAGAGGAGTGTTGACTCTCATACACCCCAAATTTTGTTTTAAATATCAGTCCAGCAAAATAGACCCACAGGGTAGATACGTACTGGTGTGGGGGGAATTGGCGGGGCACCAAGTGCTTCTGATTAATACCTATGGTCCCAATTTTGTTGACCCACAGTTTTATTGCACAATACTGGATATGCTATCATCATCTGGGGAGACACAAATAGTCTGGGGTGGCGATTTCAACATGATATTGGACCAATCCCTGGATCGCTCATCGACTGTCCCCAGAACCCCCTCCAAGGCCGCACTGGTAGTAACACAATTAATGGAACAGATGGGTATGGTAGACGCATGGCGTGCATTACACCCAAGCGAGAAGAAATACACCTTTTACTCGTCGGTGCACGATTCACATTTGCGCATTGACTATTGGATCGTTAGTCAGTCCCTATCTGTGGCGATCTCCCAATGTGATATACATCCCCGTACCCTTTCGGATCACTCGCCGGTATCGCTTGACATTAACTTTAGTGATGTCTCCCCCCCGGCGAGAAGATGGAGGATGCCCCCTGAAATCCTAAGAGACCCCAACATATGCGAATCGTTGCATACAGAGATTGCGGAGTTCCTAGAACTAAACGAGGGTTCGGTTGCCACTTATGCCACACTATGGGATGCATTCAAGGCCTGGGTCGGGGAGCCATCCTGGGCAAGTCGACTGGTATGTTGAAATCGGTACGTGAGGAATTGGGGTGGCCGAGACAAAAATTGACTTTACAGACTGAGTACAGCATCACAGAAGATAAGGGAACCCTGTCGCAAATACATACCACGCTAAAAGAATTCCACAAGTTGGCCCATAGAGAAGTTCTTTATATGGCTGCACCAGCCAAAGCCCGACGATACGTGGAACGCAATAAGGCTGGGAGATTCCTGGCCAACATGCTTAGAACTGATAGGCACCATAACCCGATCCCGAGCATACAGACACCGACTGGAGGGACGGTAAACAGAGACCGAGACATTAACTCTGCTCTTACTGAGTTCTACTCCTCCCTCTATTCCAACCATGATAAAAAAAACAAAGAGGACATGTTTCAATATCTAGATAATCTCGACCTTCCCACATTAACGGCCGAAACCCGTAATATACTAGACAGGCCAATCACATCAGAGGAGATTGCAGAGGCCATAAAAGCTCTACCGAGCGGCCGTTCCCCTGGCTCGGATGGCCTTCCAGCGGAACTATACAAAGAATTCTCTAGTGAATTGGCCCTGATACTGCTGAAAGTGTGGGAAGAGGCAATGAGCCTGCGGGTTCTCCCGGAATCGATGCGAGAAGCAATCATCATTGTCCTTTTGAAACCCCGTAGACCGCCACAAGACATGGAGTCCTATCGACCCCTGTCTTTAATCAACACTGACGCAAAAATCTTCGCAAAAGTGCTGGCCACCAGACTCCTGCCATACATGCCGATCCTGGTTCATCCTGACCAGGCCGGCTTTATACCAGCCCGATCCACGGCTCTCAATCTGAGACGCCTATTTAATGTTATGGCACAGATAGACCCAGATGCCAAGGCGGCCGTGGTCGCATTAGACGCCGAGAAGGCTTTTGACTCCGTTTCCTGGGCATACCTCTTTCTGGTGCTGGAGCGGTTTGGTCTCGGCCAGTACTATATCAACCGTGTCCTATTATTATATACACAACCGACAGCTAAGGTCCTGACTAACACCACTCTCTCCCCGTCATTCCACCTACACAGGGGGACCAGGCAGGGATGTCCCTTCTCACCCATACTTTTCGCTCTGACCATTGAATCAATGGCGGAATTCATACGTCAGAACCACTCACACAGAGGTCTTAGGATGACTGGCCCCCCTCAGATAATATCACTTTACGCTGACGACACTTTACTATATGTCCGTGACCCCAAAGAAAATGTGCAACACATCATGTCCAACATACATGAATTCTCAGAACACTCGGGTTATAGAATTAATGTACCGAAGTCAGAAATATTTCCCCTTACTGACGGCACTTACCTAGGAATAATGGTCACCAGAGATAAAACCCTGCTATATACGCACAATCATGGGGAACTGTTGTCAACCCTTTCGACCAAATTTCAGATGTGGGCTAGCCTTCCACTATCTCTGTATGGCAGAGTTGTGCTACTTAAAATGGTGGTCCTCCCCAAGCTCCTATATTACTTCAATAACATCCCACTTTGGCCTGGTAAACCCTTCTTCTCGAAACTTAAATCACTCGCCTCCTCGTTTATCTGGAATGGGAAAACTGCCAGGATGGGTTGGGATAAGATGGTTGAGCCTTTCGTGCAGGGAGGCATCGTGGCACCAGACTTCGAGCTTTATTATTTATGCGCGCAAGCGCAATTTGCAAAGCATTGGTTCGACCCAGAGGACACTGCCCCCCACATATTGATTGAAAAGCACTCTGTTCGCCCAAACAACATACGCTCAGTCCTTCTTAACCCAAGCTATGGGGACATATGCCCGTTCGATCCGGTACACACGACCACTCATGCTTGGGCCAGAATTTACAAGAGGCTAGGACTGGAATCCCCCTACGACCCGGAAGTCCCCCTGTGGGATTTCTCCAGCATTTCCCCCACATTTGATCGAGCCCTCCAGCAATCCTGGGACCCTAACAAGCTTTTCACACTACGCAACATGTTCCCAGATGGTGAGTTCTGTGACCTCACGGGCTTTACTGAAGCGGTATGGAGGGGCCAGCTTAAACGCCTTCAATATTACAGGATGAGGGCTGCTTTCTCGGCGAAGTGGCCGACATTTCCGCAGGAACCCCCGTCCCATGCATGCATTAGGTCAATAGTGTCCATGGACGGTCACGGCAAGGGGGTCTCTATACTATATTCATTGGTGCAGACCCGTTCCCCATCGCGCAACACGATGAGAGAAATCTGGGAGCGAGACGTGGGCACTCAGATAGATGAGGTCCGCTGGGCCCGGTATTGTCAGCTTACTCGATCAGTGTCCATGAATGCTGGGCTCCGGCTGACTCAGTTCAAAGTTTTAAACCAATTACACTATTCCCCTGCCAGATTAGCTAAATTTGTGGAAAATTGCAAAGGTGCCTGCCCCAAATGTGACACCCCCAATGCGGGGCCTTATCATATGTACTGGTCATGTCCGTTAATTGTGGAGTTCTGGAAGGAAGTCGCGAGGCTCCTTGAAGATATCACGGCCATCCCGGCGACTCTCTCCCCCCTGAAATACTTGTTGGGCGATATAGGCAATGTAAAGGAAACCACAAGGCGATAATTTAACATCTCTTGCATTATTGCCAAACGCTGTATTCTTAAATGTTGGAAGTCCTCCACCGCCCCAACCAGAGCCACTTTCTTAAAAGACCTTTGTATGGTAAATGACGATGAGGAACTATTTGTATTGTCGGTTCCGTCACCATGTCGCCCCAAAGATATTTAGTCATTGCTACGCTTTTACCTGTGTGAGCTGGACTCAGACCCTGATGCAACACCCGGGTCCTCGCCTTGATTTGCAATGTCTACTACTCTTGTACTGGTTGCTCTCATGTCTGAAAACTGTGATGCCTTCCTCTTCCCCTCCTCCCTTAAATTGAAGGCTGTAAAATAATTAAGCTATGTTTTGATATGTTTATATTGTGTCTTGCTGCTGACCTACTCTCTCAATAAAAATATGTTTAAAAAAAAATATATGGTTGGAGGGCTTTGACAGTGAACAGTGCCTCAGAGTGGCTAATCTTCATCTTCTGCCAAAAAGTCGCTCTGTTATCAACAGTGAAGTGAAATCTACAGAGAACATTATAAGAATGGGTGATTTCAATGCAAAACTGAGTGTGACGCCTCAAATAGGTGACAAGATTAGACTGTTGCAAGAATCATGCAGGATAGCGAGAGGTGACCGACTCAACCACAAATCGAATGCCCGAAGGTGGGTGCTTTATCATTTCCTAAGGGCTCACGCTTTAATAGAGGTCAGTGGTACAAGTCCCAGTGACAGATCACAGAGACACACATTGACAAGAGGAATTTCATCCTCAAATATAACTACTGTACGGGGGCGCTGTTGAGCAGCCTGCAAGATGGCCGCTTGATGCTCGAGCTCCACGCCTAGCCGCCTTCTATCCGGCTACATCTGCGGTTCCCTGCCTGATCCTGGTACCCCGCCTCGCACAAACGACGGCTGCTGGTGGGGGCTCTTCCCACACCAACTCCTGAAGGAAATCGGTCTACGGGTGCCCGTAATCCGCCCGCGTACGGCCCGAGTTGGCGCTTGCCGCCGCCCCCATTGCAGCCGGATCGTGCCTGCATCTCTGGCGCGGCTCCTCCACGCCGCTGCGCCGGGGCTCCGGCTGTCCCCGCTTGCCCGCCCCTCCGGGAGGAGGAACATTACTGCGCCGGCCGCCGGGCCGTGGCTGAGGGCGTGGGCTGAGCGGGCCCGCGGGTGACCATTGCCCGCCCGGCGGCGGACTCAGGGTGCCCACAGCGGCCCTGTCCCATCGTACGCCTCCCGTCCTGCGGATTGGGCGCGACTCCTCCACGACTCCTCCACGCCGCTGGGCCGTGGTTCCAGCCATCTCCGCCTGCCCGCCCCTCCAGGAGGAGGAACATTGCCGCGGCTGTGTGTGTGGGCTGTGCGGGCCTGCCGGTGATCGCCGCCCGCCCGGCTGCGGACCTCCCCCTCCGCCCCCGGGGGGTTGCTGGAGATCCGACGCGCTGCAGCGGCCCCGCCTGGACCTGATCGGCATACTACGAGGTGAGAGCCGGGGGTGGCTGTGATTTGCGTCGTCCCGGCCTGCTGTGACCTGGACGTATGGATCGCGGCCCTTCCTGTTGGGTCTGCATGGGGGCCTCTCCCCGCTCCTGAGTCTACGCTACACCTTACCTCCTCCGGGGCGGGTGACCTGCTCCACACCTAATGGACTCCCACCTCTCTGGTCCGGCTTGATCCTCGCCACATTAACCGGGCCCGCCACTGGCAGCGAACCTCCCCGCACCGTTCCCTCTGGCTCTGGGGCATCTCCTCTGCGCACCTCGCCTCCTCAGCGCTCCAACTTCATGTGGACTGCGCGCGGCCCGCCTTGGTGGGGTCCGCCGCTGGGTCTGTGCTGGGGGGGCAGCCGGTCCCTCTGCTGAGCCCTGCATTGGCTTAATATTTTCAACTCCCACGCATATGGTATTCTTCCCTCTCGGCTCGGGGACTTCACCGACCTAGGCCTACTAGGCCGCTTCCTGCGTGCCCGTAGCAGCACGTGCCACTGGATTTGGCTACCCTTCGCTCGGCATCTCTCTCTCATTCTCTACCATCGACCATGTCGAATCGCTCCAAGAGCGGCGCTAGAGGGGGTGCCATGGACAAATTTACTAAGGCGGTCCCTCGATCCGAGGGGGGCCACACATCGACTACGCCGGAGGAACCTGATGCCGAGCAGACCCCCGCGGCTCCATCCCCTGATCTTACGGCCATGATGGAATCGATGGCAAAAAACTTCGCCTCCTTTCATGAGAAGCTTGACGACATCAATGCTAATGTGGCTTCGCTCAAAACACGTGTCGATCAGGCTGGCTCCAGAATTACAGAGGCCGAGAATCGGATTTCGACCAACGAGGACGTTATACACACGCTACAGGACACAGTGGCTGCCTTGTCGCGCGACATGAAGAATGTAAGGGCCAAATGTGATGACTTGGAATCCCGCTCCCGTAGGAACAACCTACGCATCATTGGGGTCCCTGAGGCCGCCCTGAAGGGTCGAATGGAGGAGGCAGTCGAGCGCCTGCTTAAGGACTTGCTTGGTGACCCGGACCTCTCCCCTTATTTCACTGTTGAGCGAGCTCACCGGGCCTTGTCCCCGCGACCCAAGCCTGGTGATATCCCCAGGCCCATTATAGCCAGGATCCTCAATTACCGGGACAGAGACCACATTCTCCGCCTGGCGCGCGAGAAGGGTGAGCTGCGCTTGGAGTCTAACACTATTCGAATTTTCCCAGACTTCTCAGTTGCGGTGCAGCACGAAAGGCGACAGTTCCTTGGCGTCAAGAAGATGCTCCGGGAGCGCAAAGTCCCATATGCCATTTTATTTCCTGCCAGACTCAAAATCACCCACAGGGGCAAACTTTTTTTCTTTACCATCCCTGAAGAGGCGGCGAAGTTTATTGAAATGGAGATACCGCTCCAGGACCTTGCTGATGAGAATTGAAGGAATGTTGGGGAGAGGGTTTATTCGCTACATTTGCTGTCTTTGTAATTACGATACCTCATTGTGATGGTCCATGCTTCCGTTATTGCCCGGGTTGTGATGCCCGAGCCCTGCTCCTCCTCGGGTCTGGGTTGCCACTTTGCATAAGGCCAACATTGCAATGTTTTGCTGCCCAACTGTCATGTGTTCCTCCCTAAACGGCACCATTGCGAGACCCCCACTTCATTAAGACCGCTCCAGTTTCCCACTCATTGGACACATGGGGTAGATGCTATTCGTTTGTTGACACTGGTCTGAGGGCTGCGGAGCCGCAGGGGCTTGCGCGCGGTCCCCGCATTTCCGCTTGCGGGCGGGGACTTGCGTTGGGAGCCTGCTGATATTGTTTGTTTGGTAACAGAGCCGCTGGCTCTAGGCGTGCTAGTGCGTGGCAACGGCGCACCCCACTGCGATTGCACTGTTTTTCTCTGTTCTGTTGGTATGGATTGGCCCCTGTTGGGCCCTTGGGTGGTTTAGGCCAGGTTGGGGTTGGCCTATTTTTGGGCGGCTTAGGGTGGGTGATGGGTACACTGCTGATTCACGGTTAGCGGTGCGGGTGGGGGGTGGGAAGGGGGTTGTTTTCTCAAAAGGCACACGAGGTTCCACTGGGCGCAGGCTGAAGGGGCACAAGCGCGCATGCTGTTTTGACTACGGGGGCCCACACTGCCACTTGGGTTGGGATGTTCACTGAGGATGAATATTGCGGTTGAATATGGCTACAATTGAAATGTCTACTGTCATAATGTCCTGGAATGTTAGAGGATTGAGCAACCATACTAAAGCGCGCAGGATCATGGCGTATGCCAACAGGCATAACTCTAGGATCCTGCTACTTCAGGAGACACACTCCAATGGTCTGATACCAAGGGCACTCGCCCCATCCTGGGGTCCCGCCAGATTTTTCACTTCCTACTCCACGCAGTCCAGGGGGGTCCTCACGCTTATCCATAAATCAATTAAGTTTGGACTACATAAAAGTTACATCGACCCCGAGGGTCGCTACGTTATATTACACTGCACGTTGGTCAATAGGGAATACCTGCTTATCAACACCTACTGCCCCAATGTTGACTCACCGGAATTCTTTGACGCAATAGCCACCATACTTCTAGGTTATGTGGGAGTGCACATTATATGGGGAGGAGACCTAAACCTTATATTGGACACTGTCTTGGACAGAACATCCACGACTCCTAGGGCAGTCTCTCGCGCTGCGCGCAGGCTACGGGGCCACATGACATCCCTCAACATTTGCGATGCCTGGAGGACTCTCCACCCGCAGAAACGGGAATACACCTATTACTCGTCTGTGCACGACAGCTCGTCCAGGATAGATCTGTTTCTTGTTTCCGGTGGGGTAATGGGCGGGGTGGAGGGCGCGGGCATCCTTGCCCGTACGATCTCGGACCACGCCCCTATTACACTGTCCCTGAAATTGGGCACTCCTGCTCCTACGGTCAGCACTTGGCGTTTTAAGTCTGAGGCCCTAAAGGACATCGTGTTTAAGGCCGAAATACTAGCGGATATCGAGTCATTCTTTGAACTTAACTCTCTCCAGGACACGACCGCAGCGGTTAGGTGGGAGGCCTTCAAGGTATATATAAGGGGCATGTCCATTTCCCGGGAGGCCGGGGTGCTGAAGGCCATTAGAACTGCCCTGGGGCAATCTGAGGCCAAATTGAAACAACTTGAGCAACGCGCCACTACCGGCTCTGACCCCTCCATTCTTGCCCAGATATCTGACGAACTTCAAGTATATAATACACTGGCCACCTCCGAAGTCCGTTATTTCAGTCGCCCACAGGCCGCCAGGAGATATGGGGAGGGCGATAGACCTGGGAAAACGCTTGCAACCCTGGTTAGAGGGGAATTGGGCCGTACACAGATCTCCTCCATCAAAGATCGTAATGGGGACGCACAATGGGCGGACTCGAAAATACTGGAGACATTCACTGAGTTTTATAGCTCCCTCTATTCCCAGCCCGCAGAACACACCGAGCAGCATATGCGTGAACTCCTCGGGCAAATCCCCACTACGGAGATTTCCCAACTGACTAGGGACCAGTTAGACTCCCCGATTACATTAGACGAGATAGTGTCGTCCATCTCCAACTTGCCCAAAGGCAAGGCGCCTGGCCCTGACGGCCTCACCGCCGACTTTTATCAGGAACACATTGCTGTCCTGGCCCCTCGTCTGTTCGAGGTATGGAACGAGGCGCTACAAACCTCCATCCTTCCCCCCTCCATGCGGGAAGCGGTAATCACGGTGTTGCTCAAACCGGGTAAGCCGGAAGACGAATGTGGGTCATACAGACCCCTCTCCCTCATGAACCTGGACACAAAGATCTTCGCTAAAATTATTGCCAACCGTTTCTTGCCAATAATGACGCACCTCGTTCATGAGGACCAGGCGGGCTTCGTTCCGGGCAGGTCCACCTCCCACAATATCAGGAGACTGTTTAATGTCATGTCCCGCATAGACCAGGACGCCCATGCTGTAGCGGTTACGCTAGACGCCCAGAAGGCCTTTGACATGGTCTCTTGGAAATATATGTGGCTGGTCCTCGAGACAATGGGTGTTGGCCCCAACATGATAGGATTCATCAGACTTTTGTACACATCCCCCGTGGCGCGGGTTCGCGTTAACTCTCTTACATCTGAGAGCTTCACGCTTTTCAGAGGCACCCGGCAGGGCTGCCCCTTCTCTCCGATTCTCTTCGCACTAGCGATTGAACCGATGGCGGACTATGTGCGTTCGAGACACTCCCGCAAGGGTATAAGATTAATAGAGGAGCCTGAAATCATATCTCTATATGCAGATGATGTCCTACTTTACATCAGGGATCCCGCTACCCACCTCAACCCCATACTGAGAGACATCACTCGCATTGGTACACATTCTGGCTTCACGATTAATTACTCCAAGTCGGAGATCTTCCCGCTTACGAAAATTACCACACACCCCGCTTCTGAATATCCTCTGCGCTGGGCCCCTAACGGTATTAAATACCTGGGAGTACATGTATCCCTCACTAAACCCACCCTACTTACCGATAATTACTCCGCTGTGGCGCGAACTGTTGAGACAAAAATTTCACGCTGGCGCACTCTCCCGTTGTCCTTTGCGGGTCGACTGTCCTTGATCAAAATGATCCTCCTCCCCAAGCTCCTGTACACCTTTAGCAATGTGCCCCTGTGGCCTGGGAAGGCATACTTCACTAATCTTCACACGCTCTGCGCACAGTTCCTCTGGCATTCTGGTGCGGTGCGCAAAAAGTGGACTGACATGGCACTCTCGTACAGACGGGGGGGTATGGCTGCCCCTGACCTGGCTACATACTGGTTCGCGGCCCAAGCCCAGTATGCCACCCACTGGTACCCTGGCGCCCCGGGTCGCCCTCACGTCAAGCTGGAACGGCTGGCATCCTCGGGTATTAATCTGATGACCTTAGTTCTGCACCGACATTACGCACCGGACTCCCCCATTGACCCCTTAGCCGCGACATTATTCGCCTGGTCACACATACTAAACCCATCGCCTGGGACTTCTCCGTATTACAAGTGGCTGCCTGTCTGGGCCTTCCCGGGCCTGGAACCCACGCACGATGCGGCCTTGACCCGCCACTGGGAGGCGTTGGGATATAGGGCACTGTCTGACTTCTACCCAGAGGGCAAATTTATAGATCCCCAGACGTGGAGGCCGGGCCACACCAGATCTCCCTTAGAGACCCTTCAATACTTCAGGCTCCGCGCTTCGTTCCGTACTATGTGGCCCTCCTTCCCGAACGAACCCCCAGACGATCCTGCTTTAGCGTACATTGCCAATTCGGGCGGGGCACGGGGGGTTGTCTCATCACTTTATCACATCCTGCAGGATGCCTCCCCTGCCCCGATCCTTGGGGCGCGCAACAAATGGGCTGGTGAGTTGGGTCTAGAGATACCGGATGGGTTATGGGAAGGCATGTGCCTACACACCAAAAGAGTTTCCTTCAACTTTCGCTTCCGGGCCATGCAGTATAAACTCCTCAACAGGCTATACTACACACCTCACAGGACTTCTGGGTTTGCTCGCTCCGAGGTGCGCCTCTGCCCGCGCTGCAGGGCCACAGAGGCTGATCACCTCCATATGTTCTGGTCCTGCCACAAGCTGTCCGATTTTTGGAGTGGGGTCATGAACACACTTAGTGCTGTAACTGGAACCACTGTCGATCCCGACCCTCTAGCAGTCCTATTTGGGGTTTGGGGCACCGAGGAAACTAAACGCCAAAAAAAGTTTCTAGACATAAGTTGCATGGTTGCCAAGAAATGTATACTTCAGGCCTGGCGGTGTTCCTCTCCCCCGACCCCTCAGAGATGGTTGGGCATGCTCACATGGTCACGGAACTGCGAGGAAGACTATCTGGCTACACTGCCTGCTCGTTCTCGTCCTAAGAACATTTGGAGTGAATTCACCTCATATCTCAATGACCTGTCTGATGCCACTTCGGAGTCTTCCCCATCCCCGGCACCCACCCATGCATTGTGATGTTACTCAGCCTCCTCTGTTGTTTGTAAAATATTGCAGTCATTATTGTAAAGATGCTATTGTGGCCCGTTGACAGCTCTGCGAGCCACTCGATTCATATGCTTGTTGTCCTGTCGTTTGTACCCTGTGAACCTCTGCCAACAAAAATAAAAGTTTAAAAAAAAAAATAAAAAAAAAAAAAATATAACTACTGTACAGTGGATTGCTACTTGTGCCCCCAAACAGTAAATTTTTCAATAAAAAAAACAGGTGGAAAGTGACCATTTCCTTTTAACTCTGAAGTGCAATACCCACATATAACAAATCCCCTTTTGGAAACTTAAAGCTCTATTCATAATTTTAAGCACTTAAGACAACTGCAAAAGGAGCCATACAATGGCATTATGCATTCTGCTGTCATTACAAAACGTACATACCTTATTTTAGCCACCGTAGCTACAAGCTGATCAGTAGTTTTGGGTTACGATGCCCTGATCGAGAATATTCGCCCAAACCGTGGTCCTACAAGCATCTACACACACTGTCCTAACCCCATTCCAGGGAGGGATTCCCCTTGGTTTGACAAGGAGTGTAGAACTATGAAGAGCCTAATCTTCAACTCAGCTAAGAATAGGAGTGTCAAGTCAGGGCTGCTATTCAGATTGAAGAAGCATGACAAAAAACTATTAAAAAGGAACAAATTGGAGCATGTACCGAAACAGTGGGACCAGCTGGAGATGGCAGTGCATATTAATAATTGCAAACTATTCTGGAAGCTGGTGGCGTCTATGTACGTGTACATGTATGCTGCAAAGAGGTGGGGAGATACAGAAGGAGAGACATATTGGAGTGGAGAGGACAGGAAATGCAGCAGAGGTTCCCTGGGGCATTTAATCACTTTGACTCATCAAAGAAAAAAGTGAGGATGGGTTTTAATGGAGCAATCCTAGATCCTAAGGCAGGCATGTGGCAATGAGACTGAGGCAAAGCCTTTGAATAAGTTCAATTTACCGGCCACTTGGTAGAAGCTCTGGTGTTATTCCAAGCACTACTCTATAGGTTTACTGTGTTTTGGTCGACCTTTAGCGGGTCTGCTTTTTTTCCTCAAATATCATACTGTTTTTAATTACCAAAAGGTAGATGATGGTTGGGGCCAGGCAATTTTAGTTGGTGGTGGTGGGGGAAGGCATGGGTGTATGAGGAAGCATATTATGCCCCCCATTCTTTTAAAAGATTTGGTAAAACACAGGGGTGCTGCTGAGCAGCCTACAAAATGGCTGCCAGGTGCTTAGTTTCCGTTACAGCACCGGTTCAGTCTGCAAAACGTCCTGGCAAAAGAAAACGATGTCAGAATATGTGAACCCCCATAGCATCGTTTGGGTGAAGTATGGAGATTGCCGGCCCAGGAGGAACAGAGATATCTGAGTTGTAGAGCTGAGCATGAGGCGCCCTGTGGATGGTGGAGTCACGGAGCCGGCTGAGGGATGCACCTGTGCCTGAGCTCGATGGACTGCAACACACCCAGGCCGGACAGAGGTTTGGAAGCAAAGGATGGATAAGGGAGTCACAGACCGGTGTAGGAAGGTCCCGTAACAGCCTGACTATACTGACCACGTGCTACAGAATACTTCATGCCGGTTAGCAAATAAGGGCACTTGAACTGCACAAGCCCTTTTACAAGCAGACAGAGCGACAGAGAACACTCTGAGCAGGAATGATCAATGCCCCATAAGTGAGAGGAGGCACATGGCACAATAAATCAGGCTCAACCCTGGGCCTGACACTGATACCGCTGCTGGGAAACACTAGTGGTAGAGGAGGGGGGGTACACCTATCCCCTCTCCCCTTCTAGTCTGCACAACAGACGACATTGGTACGCGGTAGCAAGTAAATACATTAACAACAAGGCAGGGCGCAGGCAAAGCTAGACTAGTGATACTGCAAGAAAAACACTGATCATGGCTAATGGAGTTGGAGGAAACCAAAAACAGAGCAATATGGAGGCATATACACGTCAGACGACTAGACTCTGGACCAGAACTAGCAATGTAGCTGGTGACGCTCTTGTCAAGCAGGAACAAGAAACCCTGGGCCTGCGTCAAATATTGGAGAGCATGCTATCTGGATTAGACTCTGTTAATGGTGATTTAGGCAATATTACAACCAACATTGGCTCCCTTAGTGTCAAATGGAGCAAGACAGCACAATGATAGCTGAAACTGAAACTAGAATCAGTGCGGCAGATGACAATATCTACGACCTTCAAAACCAAATTGCCAAAACAGCCAAGGATCTTAAAACGGCCCTACAGAAATATGATGACTTGGAATCACACTCAAGCCACAATCAAATCTGCATTATTGGTCCCCCTGAGAATATAGGCCAAGGCCCTATTGAAGAATTAGTCAAATGGCTTCTTTGCCAAATCAGGGAGGCCCAACTTTCAACAAAACCTTCGTAGTTGAAAAGGCACACCGTACATCTGCATCAAAATCGCGACCAGGAGCACCACCAAGACCCATCATTTCCTGGCTTATGAACTACAGCGACAGGGATAAGATTTTTTTCGATTGGCACGAGAGAAGGGATCCCTACAGTATGAAGCAAGTAAAGTGCACATGTATCCTGATTTCTCCATGACAGTCCAGACGGAACAGTATCTTTTGTGGCAGTCAAGAAGCTTCTGACAGAGAGGGCGTTTCAATATGCTATGCTCTTCCCTGCCAGGCAACGGATACAATATGAATATAAACTTTTTTTATTGACGATACCAGAAGCAGTGAACTTTATAGAGGCATGCATATCCTGCCCTCTCAGCAGAAGTGAAACACTGGAGAGGGCCAGGAGGTGATAACTGTGGGAACGGCCGACTAGAAACTGCACTAAAGGACAGAGAATATCCTTATTTGTTTTGACAGGGGTGAAGTCATCTATTGTAAAGGGTAAAAGGTCATAATATGTCTTAATATGTATATAACAACTTGTTCGCTGTTGAGGGGCGTGAACCGATCATTGATGACTTGTAGATACTTCTGATGGATGGATGGCGCAAGCAACAAGTTGAGAACGTAAGCATCGGCAGCGGTCTCCCCTATGCTAGGATACTGGGTTTTGTTGTGGGTTTTTTTCTTATAAAGCTTGTGTGGGATGACATCACCCTGATTGAGAGGGGATGAGGGTGGATGGGGGGGTTAAGTGGCATGAAAAGTTAACAAAGGTTGTCTTGGCAGCTAAGTTATACCACATTGATAGGCTTGATATTACCGGAACAATGTATAGCAGATGCAACGAGAATTTACTGGGACCAGAACGGTATACCTCAAATAAATGTCTGATGTTAACATACTAAATTGAAATATTAGGGGGATGGGGAACCTAACAAAGTCACGTAAATTATGTCTTATGAAAAACAGTATTCATATCCTACTACTCCAAGACACGCATGCTACTGGCACTCTAAATACCAACTTTGCCAAATCCTGGGGAAGCAACAGATACCATACAAATTACTCGACCCAATCCAGGGGAGTTATCACCCTAATACATAAATCGTTGAAATTCACCGATTTTGGGAAGCATATAAATCAGTATCGGAGGCAGTGATACATTGCAAAGTTTTGGGCACTGAAACGTTACTGGTAAATACATACAGGCCCAATGTTCATGATCTATATTTTTACAACACCGTCATTGGCCTGATTGAATTGTACCCAATGATACTGACAATATACTAGATTTGAGGGCAGACCATTTCTCAGGGCAGCGCGTAGCATCATTAGCCACATGGGGCGACTACAGCTATGTGACGTGTGTAGAGAATACACATATTACACGTACTACACAGTACACAACATGGCCTCAGTAATAGACCTGGTGATGGCTAAATGGCAACTGGTGCATATGGGATGGAAAATTGAAATACAAATACACCCACATACCTATTCAGACCATTGGCCCATAAGAATGTAGTTGATGCTGGGGGAGAGGTTAGGAAGATGAGTGGCATGGAGGTTTAAGTCTGCAGCTCTTAAAGAGATAGATGCTCATTATGAGTCTGCCAGTAAAATGCCAAAAATTCTGACTTGCCGGTATTACCCTCTCTGGTCGGAGCAACCGCTGGAATTACCGGCCAATTACGAGTCCTCAGGCCGCGCACGCCCCGCTGCCAGAGATGTTAATACCGCCCGCTGGAATCACTGCCGTCTGCAGCCATCTGGAGTTTGTTACCGGCAGATTAGCACAGGTAATACTGATACCAGCAACCAAACTACTGGAAATACTGTCACCACCGGAGTGGCAAGCTCGCAGGCAGCCATCTTTAAAACTCAATCCACTTTGATACCCCCACTTCTAAATGCCGTCCACTGCTACAGGAGTTGGCAAACATGTATGGAAGCCAAAAGACACAAGTCATTGACATCCGCATGCACAAAGCGAAATTCTCAGAGGCAGACAATGTGCTGCAGCACTCAGTGGCACTCATTGGGGCTTGCCACAGAAATGCCAGCCAGCAAAGAAAGAATGCCATGTGGCAGCAGGTGATTGACAGGGTGACAGCTGTGGTGACTGTCCCTCGCATAAAGAGGGACTGCCGGATGTGCTGGGATGATCTGCGCCGTGAAGTTTGGAATCTCATCTCCCAGATCAGGTGGGAGACGTCTACCACAGGAGGGACAGTGTCACCCCTACACCTCATGCCCTGGGAGGAGACATGCAGCTACATCCTGCACATGGAGGTGATTGAGGGAATTGGGATGGCAGAGGCAGGAGCTGGGATCCAAGGCTAAGGTGGTAGGAACAACAAACCCCATATAAATTCAAATATGTCCAAATACACACATCCCCAAGCACTGAAGCACCTAATGTGCAAGTGAACTGTTCCAACAATTGTCAGTCACAGCGAATGCGCATATAAAACACACACTTGCCAGGAGATGCAGATAGACGTAGCCATGCACAAACACTTTAACAAAAATGTACAGCCCCACACATGGACACATGAGAAATACCAAAGAGTGTCAAGAAAGCCCATGACATGAATCGTTGGCCCACTGCATACACAGAATAAAGGCACCTTAGCATGCCAACAGTCCATCTGCAGTCCCACCACCTGCATGTAGGAGCACGCATTAGGCCCAAGACCCCAACAAGGCCACATGAACAGAGGAGGACAGACAAAATGTTGCATGAGCGTAATGCAAACAGGCAGACATGGCTCCCAGATGACTAACAGCATGCTCCTCTCTTCCCAACAGGCACACAGTCCATGGACAGTTACAGAGCTGGACCATTGACATCTGCAGCCAGACTTGTGAAGTCCACCCTGCTCCAGCAGGCCCAGGCAACAGGCTAGGGCCACCAGCACAACAACCCCATAATCAGCACCACCACCATCAGCTGCATCAGCCGCCCCACCATCAGCACCAACCACTACAAGTGGCACATAAGGGGTGCCTGTGTCTGCCGCCATCACCAGACCAGTGGTCAGTGAACCCCCCACCGGTCAGCATGTAGACACATGAGCCCCAATTGCCACTTCTGGCAGGCCTGACCAGGACATAGTCTGGGCTCCCTCTGCTGCTGCCCCTCCTTTGCCCTCAACACCACCACCGGCACTTCAGCCACCAGTCCATGGTGGCAGGGTCACCACCACTGACGAGCAGGAGGATGATGACATGTCCTACCCCACTGCTTGTTACAGCCCTGGCCCACCACAGAGCTCTCCACCACTGCCACTGCCACTGCCTAGCATCCTATCACTGGACGCAAGGCGGCATGCCATTGAGGGCATGCAGTCAGAACTCACCATCATAGCACGCCAGCACCTCGATGAGATGTGTCTGATGCAGGAATGCATGCAGGCGTCGAGCTGCAGGACTGCAAGGTCCCTCAGTCATGCCACTCCTGCCCTCATCTCCCTTGCCCAAAGGGTGCATGAGGGAAATGAGGTAGCCTCTGCCACAGCTGAGGCCATAAACCACAGAATACAATTGAGCCTTCAGCACATGCAGGGCCAGGGATCTGACACACCAAGCTCCATCACCACCTCTAGTACTCCCAGTCTGGAACCCAACGGCGCCACTCCCAGCAACCCCAGTCATCAAAGGGGTAGGCAAAGAGCCCCATTGTGAAGAGGCGCCACATGTGACTGTAGAACACTGGCAGTTTGCATCACTGGGTGTGTTGGAAGGGTGTGGGGAGGGGGGTGTTTGGGAAGGGGATGTTTGGGGAGGAGCAAGTGTTTGGGCAGGGGGTTGTTTGGTGTTGTCATTTTTCACGTTATTATATAAAACATTTCACTTAAAGCACTGTATCATCATCCTCTGGGGGAGGCATGTCTAGAACTAGGGGCAGGAGTATGTTGCGCTTGACGCAGATGGTATGCAACATTGCACAGGCCAGGAATATCTGTCCAACCTTGCCTGGCCTGTACATCAGTGCACCCCCGACCAGAGTATGCAACTGAATTGGGCCTTCAAGAAGCTCAAGGTCTGCGCAATGGCCACCCTGGTCCTCACATGGGCCTGTTATATGACATTTACTGCGGTGTCTGCGGATTCCGAGGGGGATCATCAGCCACGGAAGCAGTGGGTATCCAGAATCACTTACAAGGTGGAAAAAAACAGGTGCGACTCATATTGCCCGATTATCTCTCACGCAAGATATCAATGGTTAATCTGTGCCTGCATGTCCTATTTCACATTATGCCACACTGCTTCATGTTCCAGTCCTTGCATGCATATTGCAATGCAAAGGGGGTTGTCCAGTCTGACATGGAAATAATTGCACACAGCGCATGGCCAACACACGTTGCATTTTGATATCTGACTGTGAGGGTGTCATGCCATGAAGCGGGGGGGTGGGAGGGTTCGGGGGGGTCTGGGCCTGTGCATTGCCACTGTGAGTATGTATGGAGGTGTACTTTTGTGTGCCAATTTACGGCGTCGCCATGGGCAATATTGTTGTTAGTGGGCCCTGTACCTAGTCTTGCCCTGTATCCCTGAGCTTATGCCAGGTCTGTGTTTGCCTGGGCAGCCTATTTCAGTCATGTGTGTGTCATTGGATAGGTACATGCAATTGTGCAGCACTGTAATGAGTTGCCACCTGTGACTGCATATAGAACTTGGTCTTTTTTGTTGCTGCTTTCAGTCATCTCCAGGCTTTACACTGGGAGCTTGGGGGTGCCCCTGGGCATACATTCTATTCCCCTAGGTTGCCATGTCAACCAATTCACTGCCATTGCATTGGGGGTGAGCAAGAATTTCATTCTGGTACCTGTAGTGCATTGCGTGTGATTGTCCTGTTGGGGTTGTATAATTCCGGTCAGTGACTGATGCATCCCCAGTCATGTGCTACTTCTGTGTGTTGTGAACTGTCATTTGAGGGGTGCGCTGGTGGGTCCTGCATGTACAGGGACCATTCCGGACATGGATTTGTGACATTGTTGTCCCGCCTTTGCCTGTCACTCATGCAGCAAGGTAGACAGGATTGTACATGTACTCACCCGACATCCGGCTGCTTTGTCTTCTATGACACTCCATGTAGGCCGACAGCATGCTCTTCTGCAGAATCATTGTGTTGTGACTTGATCATGGTAATCGGGCACAGCAGTGTGTGGTGGTAAGGTCGGCATCACAGGTGACCTGGACAGTCAGGGAATGGAACTGCTTCTGGTTCCTGTAGACCTCCGCTGAGGCGTAGGGGGGCACCAGCTCAATTTGTGTGAAGTCCAATGTTGCCACCACAGTGTGCATGCCCGCAATTCCATAGAAGTGGGCCTTGGTGGCATTGAGCTGTGCCTGGGTGGTGGGGAGGTTGATGTGCTGGCCCACATGGCGCAGGGGAACCTCCTGCACCTGCGCCAGCACTCTGGAGGGGCCAGGCTGCAAAATGCCACGCAGCAGACTCATAGAGTGCTCAAACATGCCACTGGCCAGGAAGTGCAGGGCCGACACCAGCTTTACCAGTGGTGACATGGCTCACCTGGTGATGATCCGGGTTCCAATGTCTACCTGGATGTGGGTAAGGAGGTCAAGTATGGTCTTGCTGTTTAGGAGGTACAGGGTTAGTATCGGCCTGTCAGTGAGGATCCAGGGTCTGGCCCTTGTGCAATGGATAGCCGCACACCTTCGCCTTGCCACCATCATCCTCATCCTCTTTCTCTCCCTGACCTGCTGTTGCCTCAGCTGATACTCCAGCCCATGCAGCTATAGATTGGCATGCAGCTCCTACAACTCCATGTTTGCAACAATGATTGGCAGCATGATTGTCTTGGGAAGTGTTTTTGGGGATGATGTGGCCATTTGTATTGTTCCTGTGTGCATTGTGTGCTATGTGCATTGTGTGCACCTGGGTGGATTGGGTGCTCCTGTGCCCTTATTTCCTTCCCCTGTGTCCATTTACTGGCTACTCTCAAGTGTTGTTATCTCCACATTGGTTCTGGTAATATGTTACCGTCAATTCTAATCTTGTAATATGCCGGTGATACCATTGTGCGGTATTACCGGCGCAGGTTTCCGGCTCATCCGATATTGTAATTGCCGGTATTAGCAGTGCTGGTAATTCCAGATGCAGTGATACTGGCACAATAATTCTGGCAACTGTGTTCCAGCAAACACATAGTTGGCCGGACCAGTACAAGTGCCAGGTAAAAGTGCCAGTAAACAGTATTACCAGCACTTTTACCATATACTGGCAACTCATAACGAGGTCCATAGTGCGTAAAGCCAGCATTGAGGACCACATACAAACATATTTTGCAAACAATTATAATAATACGGAACCAGTAGAGACAGTATTGCAGGCCGTTAAAGCATATATACATGGCATAGCCATGAGCACAGAACTGGGGGTCCTCGAAACCATTAGAAGGGTTATCGCTTATTCAGAAATCAAGCTCAAAGAGCTAGAAACTGAATAAACATCCCCAACAAGGCAGGCTCTGCTAGCGGACTTGAACATGGAATTAGACCAATTCAGGGAACATGCAAATAGGGAAATTAAATATTTTGCCAAGCCCACTACTGCTAGGAAAAATTTGGAAGCTGAGCGCCAGTCAGGGTATTCACCATGGATAGCCCCAAAGATCAAAATGAGCATGTTTTTGTGCACCCTTATTAATGGTCCCAAACAAACAGTAAGGCCCTAGACACCTCGTCATACTGAACATGTAGGTAAAGTACTCAAGTAGGGAACAGGAATCTATAAGGGAGTGCTAATGTATGCTTTTACAGTTTTGGGAGATTTCAAGGCAATCAAGCTATGTTATGTTATGTTATGTTATGTTACTTTGCATTTATATAGCGCCTTATGTACCATTGGTATGGTCTGAAGGCGCTGGTAGGTTGAACGCCCTCGGGAACCGAAGTTCAAGTCAGTAGAGAGAGTAGAGAGAGTCAAAGGTGCTTGTGAGCACCGGCTATGTGTGCAGCTGGTGTGGTATTCATGTATTAGCTGCTTCATAGCGGTAGGTGTGGAGGTTGAGAGATCAGGGGTATGTGTTCGTTCTGGCAGGTTTTATCCAGACCGGTTCTGGCTGCATTAGGCCTGAGGAGAACGCCTGGCTGGCGGGTGTCAAACCAGCAGTGATTAGTTAGAGTGATGTGGAGTATGAGGCAGATGTTGGTATGAGAACAGCTATACCGAATGGTGTCATAGTATCTCTGTGTTCTAGTTGAATGGTGGTGTAAAGAGGAGAGTAAGCATGGTGATGTGATAGGATGGTTTACATGCTCTTTCAAACATTCCGCGCACTCCGAACCATTCCACGCACTCCGAATCCGCACACTCCGAACCATTCCACGCACTCCGAACCATTCCACACGTTCCGAACCATTCCACGTGCTCCAAACCATTCCACACACACTGAACCATTCCACTTACTTGCTCTACGCACTCATCTGCTCTACGCACTCACCCGCTCTTACGCACCTCTCCTCCCTTCTGCACTCATTCGATCTTATGCACTCGTCTACTCTATACATTCCTCCGCTCTACCCACTAGTCTGTTCTACACACTCCTCCGCTCTGCGCACTCTTCCGCTCTACGCACCCTTCCGCTCTGCGCACCCTTCCGCTCTGCGCACCCATCCACTCTGCGCACTCATCCGCTCCATGCACTCATCCGCTCTATGCAATCATTATTTCCACGCACTCATCTGCTATATGTACTCGTCAGTTCTACAAAGTAATTCGTTTATAGGCACTCATCCGCTCCGTGCACTCATCCGCTCCGTGCACTCATCCGCTCTATACACTCATCTGCTCAGTACCTTCATCTGCTCCTGCGTTCTAAACACTCCTCTGCACTTCTGCACTCATCCGCTCTGCAGCTACGTCCGCTCTACACACTCATCCGGCCTACACTCATTTACCTTGCACATTCATCTGTTCTATGCAGTCCTGCATTCTAGATGCTCCTCCGCACTTATGCACTCATCCACTTTACACACTCATCAGCTCTACACACTCATCCGCCCAGTACACTCATCTGCCCAGTACACTCATCCGCTCAATATACTCATCGGTTCTATACATTCATCCGTTTTATACACTCATCCGATCTACACACTCATCTGTTCAACGCATTTGTCCGCTCAGCGTGCTCATCCGTTCCACGCGCTTCATCCATTCTAACGATTTCTTCCTCTCCATTCACTTCATTCATTCATCATGCATTATAGATTAAGGCTATGTCACTTGTCATAAGCACTGGATCCGTTCCATGCTCTCTATCTATTTCATGCACTACTCTTGTATCGGGTACAATTCTGTACTTTCCATTTATGCCATGCACTCATGCGGTCGGAGTCATCTGTCTGTGTACTCATCAGACTCTTGTATTCATCTTTCCATCCTTTTCTCTTTATTCATTTCGCCCCTTTTGATCATTTTGTCCATTGCACTCATTACATCTATTTCATTAATTTATACTTCATTACTGTTATTGTATAATTTATTCTTTTTATCCACTTCACTGCTTTGGTCTATTTTACTCGTTCTATTCTGTTTGTCCTTTTAGTTTACATTAGGGATTATTAGTTGTCGATTTCTCACATGGATCTTGATGTTGTATTGTTATTTGTCCTATTGTTATTCAGGATCTAGTAGTTTGTTGGATTGGTGTCATTGCGCTGCTGTTATACTGTTTGGGTAAGTTTGCGTACGGGTTGGTTTTTAGGGGAAGAGCCAAGTTTTCAGTAATTTGCGGAAAGACATTAGATCTTCAGTTAGGCAGATGTGGGGTGGGAGTGCGTTCCACAGTGTGGGGGCCAAGGCTGAGAATGATGATCCGCCTAACCTGACTGAGTTTATTTTAGGTATGACTAGGAGGCCGGCTGAGCTTGATCTTAGAGGATGCGAAGGGTGATAGGGTTTTAGTTTGTCTTGAAGATATTGAGGTCCGGTTTATTATTGATATATTGATATATCGAGATATTGATTATCCCCCAAAATGTCATCAACAAAGTCTTTCTTTTTTTTTTTAAACAATCTTTATTAATTCCAACTTGAAAACCTTACAATGTAACAATAAGTATGCATCCCAATCTTCATGTACAGTTTCATGTTTTCTCCACCCCCCTCCCCCAACGTCCCCACACCCCTTCCTGAGCCTACCCCACGTCACCGCCTTCCACACCTTCATTTAGGGGCGTCCCTCCTTCTGTCTTCCTTTGGGCTGGTCTGGTCAGGCCCAGATAGTGTAGCTACTATTTGCCTCCAGGCTATCAACGTATCCACTTCTTCCTCCCCACCTCCGTTTACTGCTTCATTCCACACTACAGTTTCAGCCTCCACCCATTTTAGAAGATCATGCCACCAGGCTTCCACCCTCCGGCTCTTCTACTTGCTTTCCAGCCCATAGCTATTCTGCACTTAGCTAGTATGTAAGCCAGGTCTTTGAGTTTACTCATGTGTTTCAGTCTGCACGGCCTGGGGAACCCCCCAGACATACATGCCCACAGGGAGTCCACACCCAGACTGATCTCTTTCTCCGCCATGAGGCGGGCTGTTAATCAAGCATTAACATGCTACCGGATTTTAATTTGTCTGTTTAAGAGTTGGCTTTAAGATAGTGGCATTCGTTTGTGAAATGCATGACATGGTGTGTCT
This sequence comes from Ambystoma mexicanum, assembly GCF_040938575.1. Classification (NCBI taxonomy): domain Eukaryota; kingdom Metazoa; phylum Chordata; class Amphibia; order Caudata; family Ambystomatidae; genus Ambystoma; species Ambystoma mexicanum. Next base: position 838,316,543 of record NC_090929.1, read on the forward strand.
TTATTTAGTATGTGCAGTATTATTATGGTGATATAACCCTGAAGCTGTTCTTTTCTCGTAAGTATATGTTCACAGATTGTATGCTGTGTACGATTAAATCGTTTTATTTTTTTTAAAAAGAAGGCAAAAATGCCAATTAAAGCCTATTGAAAAAGACAAGCAGTTTACTGTAAGATTATCGTTGGGGTAATACATTTTGTATTCCAAGAATATTGTACATCCTTGAATTTTTTATGAAAAATGATTAACTCCAGCATTTTTTTGACAAATCCTTGGAGACATGCTAAAATGTATTGTACATTATCAGCCTTGATAGTGTAAAGTTTATTAAAACCTTGAAGAAGTAAAACAAAACATTAATAACACAGTGTTACATTTTTTAAATTGTTATAAGTACAATAATTAGCTCTGTTCTTCTACATGCTTTTAAAATGATTAATATTCTAATAAGCAACGGCTTAACTATTTCTTCTTTCTGTTCTGCTTTTACTCGGCAGTCGATCTGTACGAAAAGAAGTAGTGGAACGTAATGGCCTGCCACCACTCCCCATCGCCACACCCCTCCCTCCCACAATGCAAACCCCCAAACACATGAGCCTGCTGTTTAAGGGAACGACTGCTTTTACTCCCTTGGCCACTAACTTCCTGTATTTCTTTTTTAGGCGTGTACAGCAAGATGTGGCCTTGAACAGAAACCTTTTGTACTTATCATTTGCTCTAAAAGAGTTCTCTTTTTTTGGCTTATTGATGGCATGTGTGCAGGCTTAGGGTATTATTACTGGCATAGTGCTGTTCAACTTGAAATTTACTTGGTTTACCTTCACTGTAATATGCTGCTCTTCTACCCAATCCTATGTTTTTTATAATAAAAAGGGGATGTGTTTCTGTGATGCATTCGGTGGTTTTATAGGATGAGACTTATGTAACAGAAGAGTAGCTTTCAAGATTGACAAATATGAAATGGCCTCATAATCAATAGGCGGTCAAGAAAGATCAAATTATTGACGACATTAATACCAATAACAACTGGTTTCAATCTCTACTTTGGTCACAGTTGGTTCGGAGATGCATCAGGGGCTAAATGGTCTGTCACTCCCATACTCGCGGTTCAACAATTAGACCCTAACCTGAATCTCGCTGGCACTAAAACTTGCTTCCACCAATTCCCGTGACCGGCTATTTTTCAGGAGCAAAATCAGTCTGGCCACAGTGTGGTGGACAATTTGCAATTGCATTCAATGTTTAGTGCATACTATCACATTAGTCTAGGGTGCAAGAAGGCGAATGCCCATTCTAGGGGTGATCTGTGTTGCGAGGAGGTACCGTTATCAGTATTTTGGAAACCTGCCTATGGCTGTTGGGATGTGTATCGGTTTTAGTATATTGTGTCATTTGATTGACTCATTAACCTGTTGTTAACTTCAAATATAATAATGCTCTCCAAAGGATTATTTCTTAAACTATGTTGCACATTATTTCAGAAATTGTGGGGGGCACGCGTTAAAAGACTACAAAAGATAATAAACAAACAAAAGTGACAAGAGACAATCTGGTGTGCTCTATCCAATAAGCAATCACTTTTTCATTATTCTTTTTGTATACACTCTGCATATTGCTGCACGCTGACCCCTGTCCTCCATGTCTTCCATACCCTAGAATGCATATTCATGTTGCAAACACACACACACCCTCTCCCTTTCGCTCTCTCTCTCCTTCTCTCTCTCATCAAAAATACATGAAAGAGTTCATTTGGCCGACCACTTTTCTCCTGGCATACCTCCAGTGCTTACTGCAAACCATATAGTTTCAAGACTTTACCCGGGCCTTTGTGCTGTACAATTTTCCTCAGTTATCGATATTATCAACGGAATCAAGGTGGGCTAATGTGAAATGAAAGAAGTGAGATGGATCTTGCGGGACGGTGGTAGGAACCTAGACAGGGTTAAGGATAGTTTTCAGGGGTGTCATTAGGCTGTGCCTTGTGAGAAAAAAAGAAAATCAATTTGAGTGGCCTCATGCAAGTCCCCAAGCGTTCCAGGGCAGAATGGAGACACCCCTGTGGTATGCATAAAATGGTTGGACCTGGGACGTCCGAAGGAGGAAGGGCCAGGAGGACAGAGAAATGAAAAGTGACTACTATCCCACTAGCCCAAATCGACTCGGTGTTTACAGTGGGTAACACAGTTTACCCGAGGAAAGGAAACAAGAGCTCTGCAAGCTAAGGTCTGCAAATAAATGTTGGCTTCACACAGTAATTGTATCATCCTCGAAAGACTACAATGAAAGGTTATATTTATTACATTACCATAAAGAACATTAGTACCCAGCGAGGGCTCAATCAGAATGAAACAAGCATTCTGATTGGCCCTCGCTGGGGAATTACCCGGCCGGGAATCCCTCGGCCAGGATCCACGGCCATTGTTCCCGGTGGGAGATGTGGCAGCCCCTCAGTCAATGAGAAGGCTCGAAGTGGGGCTATCACCGCTCCGAGCCTCCACACGGCTCAGAAGCTGCCTTCATCCCCCGCCAGCAGGGTCGGATTGCCCTCTCGGCTTTTCAGCCCGTGGCCGAAATCGTCCCTGGTGCGTGGGGGCCGGTTTCTGGCCATACATGGCCGGTTTGGAAGAAAATCAAATTGAAAAAAAAACATATTTTTTCCAATTTGTTTTTTTTTCTAAAAAGCCTATCATCCTTCTTAGGTCGATAAATGAGTACCAACACAGGTTGGGTGATATTGTATGCATATTTGTTCTATAAAAAAGAGCTTAAGCGTAAGTCCTATACAATAACATATTATCATTTGGCCTTGTGTCTGCTTGGAGTCACAGTAATTTAGTGTACTTAGGAACAATGCTATTTGATGCCACTTCCTGTTTTGTCAAGGGGTGAAAGGTCGTGTTTCATCGCTTCCCGGGATGTCTCTTCGGGGTGGGGTCAAATTGCATCACTTCAGGTAATGTCATCAGAGGTCAAGGGTCGTGAGGCGAGGGGTGGGTCACTTTTCTGAGGCGAGGGGTGGGCCACTTTTATTTGGGTGACCGGGCCTATTTCTTGTCCCAGTCCGACCCTGCCCGCCAGGACTCAGGTATGTGTTTTTTTTCACTTTCCTTCCACCTCTCTGCCCTCCCCACCCCACTTACCCTTCTGCCTCCTTTGTCCACGGTGGGCAGCGTGGCAGCATTCAGCCGTGTAGAGGCACGGAGCGGGGCCATCCCCGTTACGAGCCTCTACACAGCTGGAGACTGACTTCGTCCCCTGCCGGGGATTCAGGTACATCTATTTTTTTTTCTTTTCTCTCCCTCCCTCTCCCCCATCTTCCCCACCCTCCCAACCCCACTTACCTTCTTCTCTGTCGTCTTTCGGGAGCGAACGCGCTGGGAAGACTTCTATTCCCAGCGCGTACGCTCCCGATGGCCGCTATGGAAAGGCAAAACGGACTCCATTTTCCCTTTACCAGCAGTGATTTTTTTGGTCTTTTTTTTGGGACAGAAAAAACTGCTTTTAGTATCCCCCACACGCAGATCTTGCGGGCCCGGGTACTAATAGCAATATGCCCCTCACGGCAGGGGCATTACTATGGGCCCGGGGCATTACCTGACTCAGTAATGCCCCTGCCGCTCCGGGCATATTGCCTAATTGTCAAATAAAAAAAGAAGTGATCCGATGGTCCTGCCCTGCATTTTATGCCACTCAATCTTTGCTACAGATGATCTGCACGTGTACTGCATCATCTGTTTGGGGAACAGACATCCTGGGGGAATGCTAGTTCTGTGGTATTACAGATCTGAGGTTCCTCAGACACTTTCATGTCTTGGCACTTTGTCACCTGATAATCCACATTTGGAACAGTGTTGTTGCATGAGCACCCCAATTCACGTAACATTGCATGTGAGTGATTGTCCTGTAGCCTGCCAGCATTAGTGATTTAGGCACTGGTAAATTGGCAAGCAGAAAAAGTTATGAAGAGATACCGTCTCAGAGAAAATCTGGTGATCTTCACTGACTACCAAATATTACAATGTTGACAAAAGAACTGTAGGTAGAAAGTGTTCCAGGTGCAACCAGGGCAGCACAAGCAGAAATAAACTTGCAGAGCATATTAAAGGAATGGTTCGGTCAACATTTTTTATTGCCCCTGTGGGTCGGCCATGTGTTTTTAAGCCTAAGTCGCTCGATTTTAGAAAAATTTCTTATGGACCTTACGAGTTTTCGTCCATTAAACGCACGCGAAAACAGGCACCAGGGAGCTGCCATTTTGTGATAATCCTATCATTTCCCCCATCGCCCTGGCTGACCTGCTTTTGCGGCACTAAATCATATCCCCCGCCCCTGAGCCTGACATTATCAAAACATTCATATTCCCCGCCTCTCTCCATGACGTTTCTGTGCTGCGTAGGCAAACGCGCCCAGTCGTCTTCTACGCGACTTCACACAGAACCCGGAAACCAACACAGATCAGCTCACAACACAGCGCGCCACAATTCGGAATATGAAACTGTACTTTAAAATCAAACAGCGACACGGTAAATTTGGTAAAGTACATTTATTTGACATTAAATGTTTATAGAATATTCTGCAATTGCCATATCAACTCCCAAAGTCATTTATTTTCTTTTATCTCTATCCGCAAATCCTTAAAATGTCTTAAAATTTTATCGTGAGTCACGTGCTGTTCCTTTATGGTACACAGGGTGTTGGTTTTTGTTCAAAGAGGCACTTTTGTCGCACGTTGAACCGCAAGTCTTGTCCATCAAGTAGACACTAGGCCAGCGTAAAGGTTGATATGTTGCTTCTAGCCGCTAGTACCACGTAGGGGCATATGGGCCCTTGGCGATCGTCCCATAAGATCATCAGAATGGTGCAGTTGTTTACATTAAGCTGCAGCTGGCGGCTGAAGAAATCGTCTACCGGTGTCTGAAACTGGTGACAGTGGCAAAATGGGAGTATATACCTATTTTGAAAACACAAAATTTATAATTAGTCTCGCCAGCCGATCTTTATTAATATTATTCATTTTATTTATTACGGCCGAGCTGAAACCATTTGCTTTCAAGTATAGTGCAATGGAGTATGTTCGGCTCTAAAATCAATGCGAAAACTAACTAAATAAATCGAGGTTGGTACACAATGAGAAACGACTTTTTGTCTACATGCGTGTGGAATATGGACCTGCCTGCCCATGTGCCCGCTACAAGGACGATCCCACAAACCTTTTCAAAGCTCTTCATTCATTCATTTATTCATGCATCTATTCATTAATTCTTCATTCCGGTATAAAAGCGTCTAAAGAGTTACTTACATTATATTTGCAATTTCCATTGTGTCTCTGCGTAATGCAGTCCGTAAATCCCACTGTGCTCTTGACAACGATTTTTCGTATACTGAACTAACATGAAACTCGGTCTAGTTTAAGAATTTTCTGCATTATCGTCTCAAACGTTATTGCACCCCACAACCCCCTCTTCAAATGAAGTTCTTTCTGCATGGTCCCTGTCTCTCAAGGTCAAAAAACAATAGAACCTTATACTGCCAGTGTGAGTTGTGGGCCTCTTCAGGGCACGAGCTGAAAATCAAAGCTGCTGACCTTCACTAGAAATTAGCATACATTCTTTCTTTGCAACATCCCGTAGTAAAGCCATCTGTGAGAACTTGAAGTTTCAAATCCATCTATGTAGTCCGCCTCAATGTGCAAATGCAAACTGGCTTCTCTCCCATCTGCAACGGCTCGCTTGGCGCGGTCTAAGGCCCCAATTTTGTCCTCGTTGTCTGCGAGCTTTGAAGCCCCAAAGAACCATAACTATTGAGACTTTTAATTTTTTGGGGAAGGTCAGGTGAAAGTATAAAGTACCCGAGCAGTTGATTTGAAAGTGAGATTTATTGTTTGTTTGTTTTATTATTTGCAATACGCAAGCCTCCCCTCGGTTAACAGTGCCCAGCATTTATAAGAGATTGCGAAAATTAGTTACATCAACAAAAATATATACATACACATATAGACAAGGTCAGCAATATGAGGTGAATAGAGAGAGAATTGAAAGATGACACCCAGGTAGTTCGGCACCCAGGATGGTGAAGGTAGGGGTTAGGGTTAGCGTACTTTGTATGCACACTGTACAATAAAATGTATTTACAAAAAGACAATAGTATTACAATTATTTAAACCGGGATTTGTACTTCACAACCAGCTCTCCTTTGGGTGGACATGGCACAGTGGCAATGTTGGGTGGCAATGGATCAGTGCTCTGCACAGAAACGTTCAAAATTCCATATCTGTGGTTCTCTAATACAGCAACAATAAGGCTTTTGACAAAGTCCAACTCCATTTCCTCATAGACTGGTTTGATCACCCATTGCTTGCTTCTTTTTGAAAAGGCCTTAGTGTAGCGAGGCATCCTTACATTACCCTTAGTCCTAGATTGTTCACGGCCGAGATTCTCGTTATGGGCCATGACGGCAAGTAGAGTCCTATGTCTCATGCCCTGTATGCTGAAATGCAAGCGCTTTGGCCTGTACTTTAGGCACATATTGTGGAACACCTCCTGTGTGACAGAATTCTGTCAGTCCCCTCAAACCTCTTGATAGAGTTTTATCGAAAACAATCTTCTCAATGGCTTTGTGTGTCGGTGAAGACGGATTCAACCACTTCTTCTTCCGTGCCTCCACTGGGGGTAAAGGGCCATGTTCACATTGGTGGAAATGTAGGTTTTCTGACCAGCGGTGCACGTTGGTACAGTGGTGCATCAGTGACCGCCATTTTTCAAGTAGTATTTCCACTGACCCTTCACAAGTTTTGGAGCTCCACCAAAGATGGTTGCTGATAGACTGGGACCACTCTGAAATACTTTCCAAACCTTTTTTTTTCCCTGCAGCCGAGATTTCTTATTGATTGATTTAGCAAGATGCCATACGTCAAATTGATGTTTAATATGTGGGAACTGCTCTCTCATTGTCTTGGCAATTGAAACGTGTCTGTCCGTGGCTATGAGGTCGATGTGCATTCCCCTCGATTGTAGATATTCCACTGATTTTATAAATGCTAGTTTCTCCATGGCCACTGAGGATGTACATTGTGTTACCTGCACGACCACCGAACTCACAATTTTCTTACTATCCATGTCCTGAAAGTGGTAGGTGCAGTACTTGGCAGAAATTCCAGGGATGTCGCACTGTCCATCGCCAGCTGGCCTGAATCGTTTGCCTTCGAATGTACTTGCTAGAGACAATTGTTCAATTTTCCAAGCATCACTAATGGCCGGAAACAGATAATCATGTTGGTATTTGTAGTACTGCGTTTTTTAAATGAAATGGAGTCCCACAAACTGAAAGAAAGACTCTAACTTTCTAAAACTGGAGCCACTAAAAAGTGATGCAGCTGCACACAGTAGATTGCCTGCTGGCAGTTTCCCCAGCATCGGTTGTGCAGACCATGAAAACGTATGATGTAATCTACAGGCGGCATGTATTGTGACGTTACTGCCTTGTTTTTGACGAGTCACATGAATCAATGGCTTCCCACATACTTTCCCTCTGATGGAATGCCCACATTTCAGCATACTTATAATATCCATCAAACAACTGTCGAATACTATGTATTTGCCCTCTTTCATTAGACTGGCATCCTGCGTCAAAGTTGATTCGGCCTGTGACGTTGAGGACATATCACCACATTTGAAAGAAATATCGCTGCTATCAAGTTCTGATATGTCGGTGAATGCTGCTGCTGGTTCATTCTCTGTCATTTCAACATCTGCTACCTCAAAATTGATGGGAGAACACAACAATGTCGACAACTTTTTGGTGGCAATTTTTTGGCGGGTGTAGATTGTGTGAATTGATCTGCGACTACTTCAGAGCTATCTTCAATACTTCCAGTATCATGTTGTTGTAGCGGTGCGGTCGTACTGTAGCAATGGTCCAATAAAACTTTGCTGGATTCTCCGGACACATTCCTTTCATGTTCTGGCCATTGGACATGAGCATCCCGAGTCTCAACATGCCGCGTCTGAATTAATAGTTCCTCCATAGTGTAAATGGTCTGGCAAGCAACATCTCTCATTCGCTTCACTGTCTGTGTATGTATAGTTTGTAGAACCACGGGTAACTAGAGGACAGATTGGAAAAGGGATGTTCAGTTTAAACACAAGATAAAGTATATTACAATTGACTGGAAAAAAACAAAATAGTCCCCAGCACAAAAAAATTCTAAAGTTATGAACTGTTTGTAACTAACCTTATTTTGGTTTCTTTTCTTTACAACTTTTTTGACTCGACCTTCAACATCTGCACGCTGTTGCTCTGATACATATCCGCATGTCTCCCCTTCCTCTTGCGCTGCAACGACTATATTTTCTGTATCCGCATAGACAGCATGGAATGAGGCTCCATCGACTCCCTGAAACATAGTATTTTCATTACTATCAAAATATTGTTAGCGTAAAACGCACGTGAGGACAAACACACATGTACATCTCAATAGCCAAACACGATTTAAACATTGTGTGGAACAATCAAACGACAAGTATTCGAGCTCTGATGACCTAGTTTGATGGAGATGTCAGTATCCATACCTCTGGCTCTACATGGCCTGCCACGAATGATTGTATTCAAGAGGAGGCATCAGCAACTCCCTGAAACACAGTACTTGCGTTAGTATGGTTTTCAATATCGTAAACATAACACACACTTGGGGTCGACGGCACAGGTACATATAAAGAGATAATCACAAATGTTGCATTATCTAAAAGAATCAAGGAATATTTAAAAATGATCAGATTTAAGCGACTTATTTCTCCGATTTCTTTACATCTGCATCATCTAAATGGGATCTTGTGATTGTAGTGGAAGCTCCATCATCTCCCTGAAACACAGTACTTGCGTTAATAGGGAAGAAAGTATAGCAAATGGAATCACATTATATGATCACGCTCGATGGAGCTGTCAGTATCCATACCTCATGCTGCTGAAGAATATCTAGGGCTGTTGTCAATGTGGTGCGCACTTCTGAAAGCTGTTGCGCCGATTCATATCCGCATGGTCCCGCTTCCACCAGAATTACTTGAATATCAGGCTCCGCATCAAGTGCGTGGGTTGACGATTCAACAACAGTATTTGCATTTTTAAGGATTACAATACTGAAAACACAACACACGCTTGGGGTCGACCGCACAGGTACATATCAATGGCTAACCACAAATGAAACATGGTGTAGAACAAACAAACGACAAGTGTTCCAGTCCTGATGATCACGGTCAGTTGAGCTGTCAGTATCCATACCTCGGGCTGCTGAAGAACATCTAGGGCTGTTGTCAATGTGGTGGACGCTTCAGCATCTCCCTGAAAGAAAGTACTTGCATTAGTATGGATAACACTAATTATAACTGAAAACAAACACCAGGGGACGACAACTAAGGTGTATATCAATTGGAAAGCACTAACCAAACAATTGGTAAAATAATCACACGATACATACAAACTATTACTTGACATGCATAAAACAAGTCTGTAGCGGAATAGCCAAGTATGATTACCTGATACACGCTAGAAGTGGTTGATAACTGCGAGCACGTGACAGAAGTAGAATGTTCTTGCTTCAGATTCAAGGGATAGTCAAGAAGTTGTAAAGGTAAATTATTGTTTGATAATGAAATGCCAATATTTAAAATTGCCATGTAAGGAGACAGAATACTTGAGTAATGCGCAATATAGCACAATTCCCTGTGCCCATATATAGATTTCGTTTGTGGGTTATGAAATCTAAAAATAATATATTGATAAATGTCATTATTCAAAAAGCTATACTCATATCAATGTCGAAAGTATTACAAATTGGAAACAACACTTAAAATATCAATGAATCCATTCGGCTACCTACGCACTACTGCAAGGCCTAAAGCTAAAAACGGACACTTGACTCACCAGTGGCAGATTGTGGATGAATAGAGTGGGAATAGCGTTTGCGTGCAATTTTCGTGTCGATCGCCATTTGTTCTTCTTTGTTACCCAAGTTGTGGTGTACATGTTCGAGGGAAAGTGCCGGCTGCAGATGTGGTATCGATCACCCCTCTTGTCCTCAAAGACTTGTTGGACTCTACTTTCCAGCTCATCCAGTGGATATCCGCAATGTCTGACCCATTCTCTTATTCGATCAACAGTTTTCGGGAATACATGCATTGTAGTGCCTTCAGATTTAGCATGGGTCTTCGAACGGCAACCGCTAATCGAACAGGCAGGCATTGTTGAAAATTCTGAAAAGTAAATATCAAGATTATTATAAACCCTTGATGAATAAAAATGTCATAAAAAAGTAAATGAACCATACCATGCTCAATGCAAGGTTTGTTTTGGTCGCCGGAACTATACCAGTTCATCATGTGCGGCTTAGTATTTGCATAAATTACAGAAATTTCTGTTTTGTCTTGCACGAAAAGGAACCATGCTTACATTATAGACTGGGCCCCCCGAAGGATGCAATTCGATGACAATTGACACAGATGAAAATAAATAAATCTATTGATAGCATAACAATTGAAACTCAATTCAATAGCAATGAGACCAATGACCATAGCTCTATTGGGTACTGTAATAGCAAATAGATTGAAATGTAAAAATGACCGAAATATGACTAGGATACATGGCCTTACCTTGACCAACAAACAGTTGGATTCAGCAGGCCGAGCAGTATGGTGCAGGAGAACAGGTAGATGGCCACAGGTAGCACACTGACGAGTTTGCTCGAAGCGGTCACAGATAGCACGGCGACGAGCAGATTAGCATAGATCTCAGTGCTTCTCAGGTAGAAGGTTCAGGAGTTGACTTGCAAAGCACAAAGATGTTCTCATGAGACATATCAAGTGGTTTATAAAGTATTGGAAACAGGGGTGTGTTTGTGAATGAATGACGTGCGTATGTCGTGGTATTATGTTTATTGCAGGGGGGCGGCCTGCCTCAGGGGGGCCTGCCTGGAGACACGGGGTCTGAGGAGGCCATATGAGCGATGGCCCCTGGGAGTGGGATACCTTTTGAAGTGTACATGCTGTTTGGCACCTTGGCCGTTTGCGCCTGTCCCTTGCCCTTATGTGATGTTAAAGGGTGTCCAGTCATTTGGTCGACTGTAAAAAACAAGAAAGTTTTCTAACTCCTTTCCTGTGATGGCAGAGAAATCTTTGTGCATGAAAATGAGAGATCTTCCACTGTTGTGCTAAGCCACCTTGCTTACTGTTTGTGTGTTTCGAGAAACCTTTATCATCCGGTGAGCCTTGTGATAATGCCTTTGGCCCTCATTACGAGTTTGGCAGTAGTTTGGTGGTAATTCCGCTGATCTACCACCAAACGAAATTACTGCTACCGCCACTTGAGCTGGCAGATTTAGCATGGGATTACAAGTGGTGGCAGGTGGTGTAAATCCCCATTTAGGCCAGCTGTCCTGGGCCTGGGCATCAAAGGAGCACATCCATTCAAATGGAATGGCTTCCTATCAGGATGCTGCATCTCTAAATGATATGATATGGCATTCATAACGTGCCTATACACAAGTATTTCAAGGCACGACGAGGCAAGGGAGGGGTAACAGAGGGAAGACAGACAACGATCTTACTAGGCCCAGTGTCATTCAGATCACGCAAGTGCATTGGAAGGGGGAAGGGGAAAAGAGTGAGGGGGAAGGGAAGGGGAGGGGACAGTGCAGTACATGGGATAAGAATAAATAGAGAAATAAAATACGGCCAACTGGGGCAAGTGCAAGGTAAGTGCAGACATAAGTGCTGGTAGGGGGACTGTAGGGATACAGAAACAGTCACCAAGTGCGGGGGTTGCCAAGGAGGCAGTGCAGGTGTGGGCTCGAGATCAGAAGGGTGGCCAGGTAACCAGTGCAATCTCAGTTTCAATCAGAAATTCTGCAGGGTAGAGGGGGAGAGGAAGCAGAATCAAAAAGGAAGGTTTTAAGGAGCTTCAGGAACCGGAGATGGTTCTCCTCAAATTTCAGGGAGGCAGGGAAGCTGTTCCAGAGGGAGGCCCCCGCCAAAGAGAGAGATCTACCACCAGCTCGTTTCTTGGAGAAGCGACAGACCCTGAGGGAGTTGGAGGTGGATGAGCGAAGAGCTTGAGGAGGAAGATATTTAGGAAGAGACAGTTGAAGGTATTGAGGCCCCAGGCCCCAAAGGCCTTGTGGACAATGCAGAGGGTTTTGAATGTAATCCTCGCAGCCACTGGGAGCCAGTGCAAATATTTCAGTCCTGGAGAGATACGATCTCTGGGTTTGAGGCCAAGAACAAGTCTCGCTGTCCTGTTCTGGATGAGTTGCAGAGGGCGGAGGGCGGAGAGTAAAAGCAGGCATATTTAGAAAGAGGCTGTTGCAATAGTCCAACCTAGAGAGAACCAGAGTTCTGGAGAGAGTGAGCTTCTGGGGGAAGGAGAGGAAAGGAAGAATACCTCTGAGGAGGTGCAGCTGGTAGTGTGACTTTTTAGAGACATCAGAGTTGTGAGGAGAGAAGGAAAGTGTGGAGGTTTTTAGCCTTGCAGCTGGGGGCAGGAAGAGGCCGGCCAGAGAGTGGCAGGAAAGGAGGGAGCGGGTGTGCTGATGAGGAGAATCTCAGTCTTACTGGCATTAATGCAGAGATCATTGGTGGTGCACCACTCCTGGATAGCAGACAGACAGTCGGAGATGAGTGAAGGTGAAGAGGTGGCTGAGGGTAGGCTGGAAATGAGCTAAGTGTCATCCGCATAGCACTGGAAGTTGGGGCAGAGAGTGGCAATGCGGTGGACAAGACGTGCCAGGTATTGGTTGAACAACCAGGGAGATAGGTTAGACCCCTGGGGAACACCACAGGTAGAGATAGAGAAGAGGAAGGACCCGAGGTGGACCTGGGAGGGTCGATCAGAGAGGAAGGAAGCCAGCCACACCAGGGCCTGACCGGTGAAACCCAGGTTATCACGGAGATGGTTGAGCAGGATGGCGTGGTTGACTGTGTCAAAGGCAGAGGAGGGATCAAGCAAGATGAGGACACAGGGGGTGTTGGAATCAAGGTTGGAGAGCAGGTCTTCACGGATGTTCAGGAGAGCAGGTTCCGTGCTTCTGGCAGCCCATGATGATCATGAAGACAATCAACAGATTCAGTGTGGAGATTGAGCTGGGATGTGGACAGCTTTTCGAGGAGTTTGCCCAGGAAAGGAGTGATGGAGATTGGGCGATAGTTGGCTGGGCAGGATGGGTCAGCAGAGGGTTTCTTAAGAAGAGGGTGCATAAGGGAGTGCTTAAAGGGACAAGGGAAGACCCCAGTGGTGAAGGGGTGGTTGCAGCTGTCTGCCAGAGCAGGGGCCAAGGATTCAATATGGTCCTTGATGGTTTTAGAGGAACAGGGGTGGACCTGTTTTGATGAGGCTTTCATAGATCGGACATGTCTAGAAACCTCGTCTGGGGAGAACAGGGGAAAGGAAGAAAAGGAGTGAGGAGAGGTGGCCGAAGAAGGGCTTTACTTTTACTTTAATATATTTGTATAGCGCGACCATGAACCCGAAGGCGTAAGGGCACTACAAAACACATAAAATAGAAAACAAGAGACAATGTCATGAAGCAGGGCCGAGCTAGAATATCACAGGCAAGAAGGTTGTTTAATGGAACAAATATGTCTTTAGTCTTTTTTTAAAGATTTCTAAAGATTCGATGGATCTTAGCTCCAGCGGCAGAGCATTCCAAGCTCTAGGACCAACAGAGAAGAAGGCTGAATCGGTTGCTCTGACAGTGTTGCACTTAGGTTCAGATAAGAAGAACGAATCATTAGACCTAACTGCTCTTGAATTGATTCTTATGGGTAATAGCTGTTGTAGGTAACCCGGCATTTTCCCAGATCTGCACTTATGGACAATAGTCAGGGTATGAAATAGAACTCTAGCGGCCACAGGCAACCAGTGCAGCTCACGTCTCGCTGGTGTAACATGATCTCTGTGTTTGAGTTTCATAACGGCTCTAATAGCCCCATTTTGACAGATTTGTAGCCTGTTACTTTCAGATTTGTTAATTCCTATAAGGAGGCTCGAGCAGTAATCTATTTTAGAGCCTACTATTGCTCTCGCAATAGTTTCTGCTTTATCCTGAGAAATAAGAGGCCTTAAATGTGTTAAGAGTTTAATGTAGTATGCACAAGAAGAAACAATACTACTAACATGCTGTTTCATAGACAGATGTTGATCAAAGGTTACTCCTAGAGTTTTTACTTTTTTCAAAGGTTTGATGGATTCTTCACCCAGCTGGAAGTTATCGTACTGTGAGCCAAGTTTAATAATGGTGTGCGGTGAGCCAACTACCAATAGTTCGGTTTTGGATTTGTTTAGTGCCAGCTTGTTATGAACCATCCAGGTTTCAATTATAGTGAAGACTTTATTAATGGCAATTTCATCCAGTCTGTGAGACCCGAGAAGCGGGATGACACATTGAGTGTCATCCGCGTAGTTGGTAAATATGATATTCTCATGGTCTAACATTGCAAACAGGGGAGCCGTAAATATATTGTGAAAGCAGGGAGAAGTGCAGGCACCCTGAGGAACACCACAGGTAGTAAGAATGGGTTCAGATTCGGCATTGCCCTGGAAGACTCTGCTAACTCGGTTGCTAAGAAATGACAAAACCCATTTGCATGCTAGTGGGGAGAAATTAGCCACTTCAGACAATCTGGTGGCCATAATATCATGGTCCACCAGGTCGAAGGCTGCGGAAAGATCCAGCAGCATAAGCAGAGAAGCCTCCTTGTTATCCATACGAGCCATCAATTTGGATTTAAGTTCGAGCAACGCGGTTTCAGTGCCATATCCAACTCGGAAACCCGACTGATGGTCATTAAGGATGGGATATGACTTTAGGTGCTCAGCGATCTGTATATATGCCACCCGGTCCAGAATCTTAAGCAGGAATGCTGTGTTGGTGATAGGGCGGTAATTGTTTGGCATGTCGACTGAAAGTCCAGGTTTCTTCAAAATAGGCATGACCAAGGCTGGAGGAAGAGTTGGGAGTAGAGGGGGCAGGATGAGAGGAAGAGAGAGAGGACAGGATGTCCTGAGGTTTAGAGATGAAATGAGAGGCCAGGGCTGTGCAGAGGGCCTGGGAGGGGACATGAGAGGTAGAGAATGCATCAGGATTGGACAGTTCCTTACAGATTTTGAAGAGTTCAGCCGAATTGTTAGATGCCACAGAGATGCGGATTTGGATGTGGGCTCTCTTCTTGGTGCGGACAGAGAGCCGGTATTGCCTTTGGAGCAGGCGGCAGGCCAGTTTGTCAGAAGTTGTACCAGAAGCACGGCAGTTTCTCTCAGCCACCCTGCACTTGCGTTTAAGGGTGGCGAGGTCTGAGTCATTCCAGGAGATGCACTTGGCTTTGGGCTTCAGGCGGATCCTCAGGGCAGGGGCAACGACATCAAGAGTATCAGAGATAGCGGAGTGGAGCATGGAGAGAACTGTGTCAGGGTGTGAGTCAACCAAAGGAGGAGGAGGGGTGAAAAGGTGGAGACGAAAGCCTCAACTGACACACGCTTCATGTGTCAGATAACCGAGAAGGTAGGGGCAGTCCTGGAGTTGGCTTGACCTGAGGGGTGGAGAGAGTGAGCTGGGAGGAAAGCAGAAAGTGATCACTCCAGGAGAGAGGAGTGGTGAGAGGGATAGAAAGGGGAAGGTCTGTGGAGATCAGAGCATCCAGAGTGTGCCCTGCATAGTGAGTCGGGCCAGAGCGGAGGATAGAGAGTGCGAGTGAGTCGCAGAGGTCGCGAAAGAGTCCAGAGGAAGGACAGGAAGCATCCAGGTGGATGATAAAAAGAAAGAGGAGTTGAGTGGTCGAGACCAGGAGAGAAGAGAAGAGATCCGCCCACTCAGAGTGTAAGGAGGAGATCTGACCAGGTGGCCGATAGATGGTAGCCACAGTAAGGGAATGGCTAGGAGAAAGAGAGAGAGTCTGCAGGCGAGGCATTCGAAAGATGAGTAGGCCTGAGTAGGGATAACACAGGCAGGAATCCACTCGGGGAAGATCAGGGCTACACCACCCCCAGTGCGATTGGACCTGGGTGCGGAGAGGATCTTGTAGCCATCAGGGAGGAGAGTGTCAAAGCTCGTGACAGAAATGGCCATGAACCATGTCTCGGTGAGACCGAGGACATCAAGGTCGAGTTCTTCCAGGAGGCGGCAGATGTCAGAGGAATGTTTGACAGCTGAGAGAGTGTTCAGAGTGGCAATATGGAGAAGGTTGCCGTCCTTGCAAGACTTCCGGGGAGGGGTACAGATCAGAGGTACGCCCTGCAGAAGTGTAGAAGGAGCCAGAGGGGGGGCAGAAGGCGAAGGAGGAGAGGGCAAGGCGGACAAGGAGGAGACAGAAGGGGGAGGCCATGGAGGGAATTGAGGGCACAGCAGGAAAAGGAAGGAAATTGATGATGCGCGGGAAGCGTCTATCAAAGAGGAGAAGATTGGCCTGAGGGCCTTGTACCAGGATGGTACCATTGAGATAGACATTAATGATGACCTTAGAGGAGTCTTTGTTGTTAGTGGCAAAGGAAAAGGGCAGGATTAGAATAAGCAGGAGTGCTCTGGTCAATGAAAGGAGACTTCCACCATCTTATTTCTTTATGTCACTCTCTCCTTCCTGTCCCCTCCACTTTGTCTGGAGAAAAGAAATTTGGATGTGACATCAGAATGGCAATGTCCACTCCGTTCAAGAGCAGGGATCACTAAGGCAGGCTAGCTTTAATCCAATCAGCTGTGGACTTGTGCCTTTAAAACAAGGGGTGTCCACCTCTTCTTCAGATGATTCTTTCAGATCCTCTCAACTCCTTTCAAGGCACGTAGATTTGCTGGAAGAACTTATTGGACTTCCTTTGGGAAAGTTGTGCTGTCCAAGGCCCTCAGCCTGGGGTGAAGGATCTGTCCAAGGCAGAAGAAAAATCTGTCCCCTACTCACTCCCAGGGCCCATCGTTAGTTACCTTTGATGTGGGCCAGGACCTACCACTCTCCACTGGAATCACCTACAGCTGGAAGAGCAGACCCTGAATGGAACCATCCTGTCCTTGAGTCTCTCTGAGGGGGCCTCATAGCAGCTGGAGGGCCAAATCAGCCAAAGCTCCATGTTCACTGCACCTTGAATGAGAGGGAAGGCGCTGGTTCTGGCTTTTGTGCTCCTCCAACCATCTGAATTATTGCTTGCACTTCGAACCAGGTCACCGCTGCATCGTGCCCTACCGAAGCCCATCACTTGGTAAGCCCGAATCGACAGCTTGTCACTAGGACCCAATCCCAATCACTGGTGAGTCACACGCCAATTCTGACCAGGGGTTAGAACCATGGATCGACTCGGTTAGCCCTTGATCATCCACGACATTGACCTTCACATTGACGCTCCCAAGATCACCCTTTCAACCGAGCATTGGACGCCAACTCGAGCCACTAGAGCATCATACCTCATACCTGGTGGCTAAAGAGGACTTGGCCTGGTACAACACTGAAGACATCCCAGGACTGCCCTGACCTGCATCATCAAGGACCCACCTTTGACCACGCTGAGTGACTGCATTCACCCCTACTTGACACTTGCTGGCTGATGGGGCCCACACAATCCAATGTGCCCAAACTGAGCTTGATCTTCTCGCATCCAGGTTCAACACTTGGTCTGAATTTGTTAACCCAAGTACAACCGAATCCAGGTACAGTTGACCACAAACTGCTCCATTGGTCCAATTGGGCCCTAGAGACTGATAAGGTCACGATCACACCTGTTTTCACCACCGACATATTACCTACCACCCCTGGAACTACGCTCAGACTACTTTCCTCAGTCTGTCACATCTTCTCTGTTCTTCCTTCGGGGTGGGTTTTTGTATAGTATTTTCTATTGTTCTATTGCAGATCATATGTTTGATTAAAGTATACATATTTGTATAGAAACTTGATTGGACATTCCCTTTATTTGGGACTGTGTTACTGTGTTTCAGAGCATAGCCTTTCCTTGGCCCATTTTACCACAAAAGGTGAAGTTGGTATTTCCCTTAACAGTCTCTCTTTTACCTTTATGATTGCATTGGGTTTTGGTTTGTAGAAGTTTGAGGGCTGAATGGGCCATTTTACCCTTACCCATCCTTGTACTCATGAGGAGCAGAATCCAATTCGACACAGTATGACTGTCAAGAGGGGGCAGGCCATGTAATTTGCAACCTCTGCCAGAGGTCAGTTCATCACCCGTGCTTTGACATCTGTTCAGATCCTGCTGACGCAGGTTCGAATCCCGGCAGGGCCAAACTCAGCCTTTCATCCCTCCGAGGTCGATAAATGAGCACCACACACCGTGGGTAGTTTATTATCAGAGTAACCCTAGTTACAGTTCCCTTGGCACATTTCCAATACACAACCACTGTAGGATAATGTGTTCAAGGAGCACACAGCACGTGCCACAGATTCAGCTAATGCAGCTCCCTCCTTCACCAGTGATGGTCGCCACAAGGGATATCATATGACACTCCAGTTGGTCATCAGCCACACTCTAGCAATTAACCTCATGCCCCCTTACTCTGGCCAAACCCCCAACGTCCGGCCCAGAACAGTCAAACCCAGTGGCACCATTGACTAATAAGGAACCCCCCCCCCCCCCCACTTGGAGAGCAGCCTCCTGCTGGCGGCAGTAGAGTTTAGGGTGTGGTGCCATTGGGGCAGAACATATGAAAAAGAGTGATAAAGAATACAGGCACATATAGCGTCTATTGTGTGACCTCTTTCAGCTCGGTCCAGTTGCTACTTAGCACTCTCCTCTCTTGACTTCTAGGAACACTGTTGTCGTTCTCCACCCATCTACAACTTTTTAAGACGGGTGTTAAACCTGCTACGTCAATACCAAGGGGCAACATCCATAGTCCTAGTGGGCTGAGAGAGTCTAAATCTGCACCTGTTTTGGAAATAAAGGGGTTCAAGTAGTGGGCCCTCTGAAGACAGGCAGTATGCAAAGGCCTCCCCTGCAATGATCAAGATACGAACTACTAAGATGGGAATCAGCTGGCTGAGGGGCCTTCCGGCAGACACAGCCCTAATTTTCCTATGGCATTCTTACTGATGGTACAGAGGAGACCCCATCCAATTTCCAATTGCTGTCCATGCCACAACATGTGGGTCTTGACCCTGATTCCCCCATATATAAGCACAACGGATTCTCTGCAGCAGTGGCCTAGGTTGGCAACACAGGGAATAGAAACATCTCTACTAATCTTTTCCCTACAAATCCATCCAACGCTTCTTTGCTTCAATTAGCCTCAGTAGATACACCTGACTCTAAGTGCAGAACCTCTATAACTACAGAGGGTGGGGGTGCAGGACAGCTTCCAAGTCCATCACCTTCTGTGGGGGCGAAGGTCTAAGTTCCGTGGGCTTCTACTCAAGTCATGATAGATCATTGTTGGAAGCATTGGAACGATCTGTGAGCGGCTTAATGAAGAGGTTTGTTTACGACACCAGTGGCAAACATGAGCCCTCCATGAAATCGAGGACCTTGTAAACCACCTGCGATGCTGCACGGCTCTAGGTCCAAACATGTTTCTACACCATCTTATCCACGGAAGGCTACAAAGTGCCAGAACTCTAGCAAGGCAAGGGTGCTCTGAGACCTATGTGTTTGTAGCACTGGATAAGAAATACTTTATTATCATTAAGGGCAAAACTGGCCAATCAGCTGGTATATGGCTATGAGATAATCCCATAAACCCCTGCAGTAATTATGGATATACCTATGAAACCGATTAGATGTTCTTTTAAAGAGGGAACTCCCTCCCACCACCCTTATCAGTCCCCCAGCATCTCCAAGAGAGCCTGAAACAAACAAGAAAGATAATAATAATTTGCATTTAGATAGCACTATGAACCCTCAGGCATCTGAGCACTGCTTATTATTACCCACAGTTTGTGGTGCTCCTTTATCGACCTCGGAAGGATGAAAAACTGAGTTAGGCCCTGCCGGGATTTGAACCTGCGTTGGCAGGCTCTGCACGGATGTCAAAGCGAGCACTCAACTCGCTGTTCTTTCTGACCGGCAAAGACGAGCCTCAGCTCAGCACCATTGGGCCACCTCACAGCTGGCACACTAGCCCACTCTCAGTCACTGGCTTTCACCGACTTTAGATTAGCCCAAATCGAGAGAAACTATTGTCCCTTCTGACCCCCAAGTGTGGGCTCTCAGCTTGCCCCCTGGCCCCTGGTAGGACTCACTCAGATGTCCGGCATGCTAGGCCTATTAAGCCCCAGCACAGTGCGGCTTACCCCACCAATTATACTGCAGGGTCCCCAGGGGCAAATTCAACAGTTGAACTAGGTAGTACCTCTGCTTCTTAGACCTCCATCTTTGGAGAAGTGAATGCCTGCCGGTGGCTAATCCTCTGTCTTCAGCAAACATTTCAGGCAGACTGACAAGGAGATGCTGTAAACCTGCCACCTTTGAAGGTACCCCTCTTGCCACTGCAAGCCAGGGTGAACATGAGAGATGCCAAGCAAAAGCCCTGACAAATCCAGGGTTGGCCAGTTCTGGTGGACACATCGAAACTGAGAAACGCCCATCTGGCTATATCCAAAAATCTTGTTTTAGAACTGTTAGCAGAAAGACCACGGACCTACCCTCCGTCACACAAAGGATAATCAAGATGGACGCAGGATATGCAGGAAATATCCCCTGACCCACTTGAAGACTGGAGACAGCTCAACTTGATTTGTACTTTCAAGGGGAACACTCACAGAAAAATAAATTGTACTAGCGTTCCCTGCTTAATGCCCAGCATACATTCTTGGGAGTGTCTGATGTCTCTTTCAAAAATATTTATCCTCTAAGCATCCTCTCAGATTGCTTGTTCTGTGGGTGATGCAATGTTCATTTCTGGTTTAACAACGCTTACCTAAGGGCTTGTCTGATACAATGCAGAGAGGCTACGCATGGACATTTTCTTAGGTGCCAAAGCCAAACAATGCCACCTTCATGATACTTGGATTGATGCTTTGGTCTCCACTCATATAAACAGCCAGTCTAACTTTCCAGGGATCAGTAACCAGATAACCAGATGCCCATTCCACTATTCTGGAGTTAACAACTCCTGCACTTATTGAGCACATGCTACAACGAGAAGAAAACAACGTGGCTCTGTCTAGATAAGCCTGCAATCTATCTTTAGTTGCATAAGCCATATTCCCCCTACTCAGCGGTAGGTTCTGGCAGGGCATTGCCTAACTATCCTGTTTTGAATTTGGGATCATGGGACATTGCAGGGTTGAGAGAGTAAATGCTAGGTTGTGACTGGCTGCGATATGTCAGGCAATTCGACATTATTTAACTCCAGGAAACGGATCACTGAAGAACTCACTCCAGGTGGTTATAACGGATACACCATCCTGGCTAAAAACAAGTAAAAAGCGTCATTTGAGTGGTCGCCTGACAACCTGGGTTTGTGCATTGCTACCATTTAAAATAGTTAGGCTATCAGTCTACTCAGACCAAATTGCAATACGGTCGGAAAGCTTTGGCAGTGAACAGAGCCTCAGAGTGGCTAATCTATATTCTAGCAAAAAGTATCTCTGTTATAAACAGTGAAGTGGAATCTATGGAGAACATTATAATAATGGGTGATTTCAATGCCAAACTGAGTGTGACATCTGAAATGGCTGACAAGAGTAGACTTGTGGAAGAATCATGCAGGATATCGAGAATCATCCACTCAACCACAAATCGGATGCCCGAGTGTGGGTGCTTCATCGCCTCCTAAGGGCTCATGCTTTAATAGAGCTCAATGGGCGGTGCCCCGTTGACAGACCACAGATAAACACATTTACAAGAGGAATGTCATCCTCAATTATTGACTGCTGTATAGTCGATTGCTACCTGTTCCTAGCCCCAAATAGTTAATTTTTCAATAACAAACCAGGTGGAAAGTGATTATTTCCCTTTAACGCTAAAGGTGCAATACTCACATATAACAAATCCCTTATTGGAAACTTCAAGCTCTAGTCATAATATTATGCACTTAAAACAACAGGATAAAGAGGCATGCTATGGTAGTATGCATTCTGCTGTTATTACAAAACATGCAGAGCGTATTTAATCTACTGAGTCTACACAGTGATCAGTAGTTTTGGGTTACGATGCCCTGATCGAGAATATTCACTCAAAACGTGGTCCTACAAGCATCAACACACACTGCCCTAACCCCATTCGAGTGGTAGGGGTTCAACTTGGTTTGACAGGGAGTGTAGAACTATGAAGAGCCTAATCTTCAACTCAGCTAAGAATAGGAGTGTCAAGGCATGGTTGCTATTCAGATTGAAGAAACAGGACAAAAATCTATTAAAGAGGAAAACAGTGGAGCAGGTAGCATAACAGTGGGACCGCTGCAGATGGCTGTTGTGAGAAACCTAGGGGTATTCTCCCATATAGACCACGAGAATCCTCTATTCAGGTGGCCAGAGGAGGGCCATCGCTTTTGGATTCCATCCCTTGGGGAGGATCACCTGGGTAGGGGAGTCCAGGGTCGTGCTCATGGGAATATCCCAGGTGAGATGCAGTATTCAAGTAGATGTTGGAAGGTAAGGAGGAAGAAGTCCCAGAAGTTTTCATGGGATATGCAGGTCCCATTGTGCCTGATCCAAGAAGAAAGTGGAAATATCAGGCCAGAACAAAACCAGGCAAGGAGGAGGGACAGATGAGGAGCCTGGCTCTAACCTCAACATATTTTTTCTTCCTCTGGTCAAGACCAGAGGGAGTATTATCAATACCAGTGCTTTCATGGTAGGAGGTCTGGGATAGGACCAAACGGGAATCAATCCCGTCATATAACAACAGAGCCAGGGGATTCCGCTCTCTCTTCTGCCAATCAGCATATCATAGGCCAACCTCTAAATGTCTGTTCCCGTCTTGTCCTGTCTCCCCCTCCCCATTTCCAACATGTAATGAGACGAGGAAGAGGCGACCAAAAGCAGTGAAGATTACCCATAGACATAACAGTGAGAAGCAGAGAGAGGCCTACCAAATTACACCACTAGGCTGCCCCACTAATAGAGTCAGGCAAGGTTAGGCTATTTACCTTAGCCATTCACACCTGACTCCATTTGATCCTCAGTTAGGGTGCAAAAGTGCAGTTCTGCCAGGAATGATGAGCAAGCTGGGGCGGCTGGTTGGAACATGGCACTGCAGCACAAGAAGCCTGGGAAGTCCAGAGGAGAATGGGACACCAAGACAATGACCCTGTGTGGCTGGAGGGTTGCAGCGTGGAGAGGGAGTTGTGTCTCCATAGAGGCTGTGTGAGGCGAGGTGCTAATTTTTGCCCATTTCGAGTCCAGTGCTAGTTCCCCTGGGGTGTGTGCCGGTCCCAGGGATGTCTGAGGGGCATTTGGTGAGACCCTGACCTCGGCCCACAGATCCCAAGAAGCTGCTCGCCAGCCTGCACTATCTGGTTGAGTTTCATAGCAGGAGAGAGAGAAAATCCAGTGGCGTGTGTGTGGATGGAGCGCGAGCATAGATGTGAAAGCAGCACGGACAAAGGGAAGTAAGGAAAACAAGATGCGCCAGCAGTGCGAGGAAATAAAATGACAGATAAGAGGACGCCATCATTCTGAAAGCGGAAGAGAGGGTGGAAGCGACTAGTGAGGAACCCATGGTATCAAAAGCAAGACTGACAAAAAAGTGGAAAACCTTTACTGTTCTCGAAAAGGGGTTGGAAGAATGCCTATCTTGTCCTACATCTAGGATGGGAGCACGCTCGCCCATTAAATAATAAATAACATAGTCTTAGTGGAGTCTGTCAAAACAAAATGCCTATGCTAACAAAACCTATTACCAGCCCTTACTCTAATGTAACAAAATATGTGTGGAGAAAATGTGTATGCAAAAGGAATAGCGTTTAAGAAAGAATATGTCAGGGTGATTGAGCACTGTAGTTCCCTTCCCCAAGTTTTCAGCACGGTACAAGGTGGCACACTCAGGGAAGAGAACACACTAACTTCTTTGGCATGAGGGTGCAGCTCAGGACACAAGCCAGGGCCTTCCACAACAAGGTTTCATTGCTCCCCAAAGTCTCTTGGTTGCAGGGTGCCTGGGTTACATACAAAAAAAACTGGATTCAGCAAAAGTTCACCAGTATGCAGGTTCACAGTTCAAAATGGGTCTCCCTCAGCCGGGCACGGACCCCTTTACACACAAGTTCCCAATAGGTCTCCCTTGATCGGGCTCACACATTGCACTTACAATGCTCCTTAACCTTATGTAAATCGAAGACTTTCGACTGCAATAGATTTTACAAAGACCTTTGCAGGACCACTTTGATTCACTTTAACTTCCCTTCCTTGATACAGTTCGCTTTCACACTTATTCTCTTGCTTGCACTGCTTTCTGGTATTCGTGGTTCTCTCTCCGCTTTCAATTTTCATAGGTTTCCCTCAGTCAGGCTTAAGATGTTTCAACATACCATTCAGCTTGCTTTTAAAGTTCAGATACATTTCCCAAAGATCTTCGACAATGCGATTAACTTTTCTCCATAAACAAAGTGCATTTTGGTTCTTGTATTCCACAACGTTAATCACTTTTTTTTATAGTTTCCCCTTTTCCAGACACAGTTCAATCCATTTACCTAACACAGTTCGCTGTAACTGAGGCTTTGGAAAATGCATTGTTTCCTCTTGCGCAGGACCACTCTGTTACTTTCTATCACCGAACAATGGAATTTCACAGTTCCTCAACTTCAACATAGACAGGCCTTGCATGAGTCTCTCTCACTCACTGGTTGGGTTGATTTCTGCATTTGCGTTCTGGGAGCCAAGGTCGATACCACAGCAGCTGTTTCACACTCCAACTGGGTTGTTCACCCCGGAGAGCCACTGGTATCTTTTCTGCTCAGGGGTCTCCCTCAGTTGGCTTCGGACCTACTTTTTACAGTTCCCATACGGGTCTCCCTCAGTTGGGCTCAGACCCCTCATGATTTGACAAATTTAAAGTCTTTGGACTTCAAGTCCCAGAATGCACTTTTCCCTGTTTCACTCTAGCTCCCCAAAATCAGCATTCCGGCATTTTGGCAGCTGCAGGAGTTCAAGGGGATACTTATTGAGGTCAGGGTCTCCCCACCTGCCCCTCAAAGGCCTGGGCTTTCCTGCTTTGACCAGGGGAGGAGTTCTGGTGTGGGCACCACCAGGTAAACCCAGCTGCCCCTGGTTTGGCTCCCTAGAGATACAGTTCCCTCACCACACTGCATCCTCCCCTGTACTCACAGGCCCATCAATCAGGCAGTACTTCTTCCTTCAGGCCTTCCAGGGTCTCTCCAGCTCACATTCTCTCCCTCTGGCTTCCATGCAGCATCCCTATCTCACTCAGCGTGTGTCTGTGTGCCCTGCCTTTTATACTGAGGGGGGCGCTTAACAGGTCTCAGGTGAGATGGATTATCAAGGGAGGCCTGACCTTGCCTGTTTCTATTAGTGGGACAGTCCAGTCTTAGCATGGGGCAGTCTGTCTTCTGTCTCTCAGTGTGGTTTTGATAAATCCTTATCCTCTCAGTCCCTCTCTTCTTTGTCTCAGTGTTTTTGGAAAAGAGAAGTGATGGGGGATTATGGGTGTTGTAGTGTTCCCGGGTAATTACGTTCCAATTGGGAGTAACGTTGTGTCATCGAGGAAGGTAGGTGTATGTTGTGGATAGTTGGGCTCTTGTTTAGAATATCCAAAAACGACTGTGGGTATGCCGGTAGAGGTGTACCAGAAAGGGGGGAAGACTGCGTCTCTCCTGAGGGCATTCCTCCTTCAGTCCCCAAGGACCCCCTGCCCAGGCGATCCTCCTCTGCTAGTCCAACCCCAGGGTCCGGATCCAAGTGCAATGGCCCTTCCCTGGCGACCTGAGCATAGGATCCCTAGGGTCTATCAGTGAGAACGCCCTCAGGTTTCTCACAGACCTGAAAGCCAAAAAGAGGGTGCGAGTGACCCGAAAGACAGAAAGAGTGTACTTGAAAATTAAAGGAATTGAAGATAGGGTGCTTGCGACCCGAAAGCAGAAGAGAAGGTGCGAGCGACCCAAAAGTAAGAAAAGAAGGTGCATGGCTGCACGGCAAAGTGGAAAGAGCGTTCCGGGTGCACGATAAAGAAAGAGGAGAGAAAAGAAGGTGCAAGGATGCACAGCAAAGTGGAAAGAGTGGTGCAAGGCTGCATGGCAAAGTGGAAAGTGTGTGCCAGGGGCACGATAAAGTAAGAGGTGTGTGTAAGAAGCACAGTAAAGAGAAAGAAAGTACAGGAGTACACTGCAAAGTGGAAAGAAAAGAAAGAAGTGAAACAAGATAGGAGAAAAGCTACGAAGTGAGAAGAGAGGGGATAGAAGTCAGAGTGGTCGTGCAGGAGTGGAGCAAACACTTGTCGTTTTCAAAAGTCTGACACTGCTGGAAGAAACTGTGTGAACTTTTGTTTGAGACCAGAGGAGCCTAAGCTTGGCGAAGGGAACCCTGAGAGGCCCGCAGAGACATTTTTTAATGTCTGTAGGAAAGGCTTAGACTTGGGGAAGGGAACCCTGAGAGGCCTGACCAGAGCTATGTATTGTTTGCTGTTTTTTGGAACTGGAAGGAATAAAGCTTGGGTAAGGGAACCCCAGGCGATCCAAAGACTTTGGAAACTTTATTTGCTGCAAGCGCCTTACATGGAAGGTAGCAAGGACAACCGTGTTCAAATATCTTTTTTTTTAACTGGCAGAACTACACCTTATGGTAAAACCTGAAACCAATAGTGATTTACATTTCTTTGTGAGTCACCCTTTTTTCTTTAAGAAGATCCCAGAACACATTTTGAGTGAGGGCAAGCATAGGTTGTGACACAGACGGATTTTGGTTTTGGACTTACGAACATTGACAGCCCTTAGAAACATCAGTTGAGGGAACAACCCCCTCCCCTTAGAGTTAGGGCCACTTAGGCATTAGACCAACCCCACAAAGTTCTTCAATAAAGGTTTTCGAACTGTTGCTTTTGAGTCTGTGGGCCTGATCATGAGTTGGGCGCTATCCTGACTGGGATACCGGCCAACTTTATTAGCCTTAGCGCCCACCCGTCCAGCGGTATTACCGCTGGATCATCGGTTGGGCGCTAACTGTTAGTTGCCATTCCCCATTGGATCCATTGGACCCAATGGGGAGTTTTTGGTGCAATTACCATGCAGTTGTAAAGGAGGTCCCAGACATGGCTTGCACCCCTTCCCCTCATTTCGAGGTAGCAGAAACGTGCTCGCCAAGGTATGTGACGTATGAAGAGCAAATGAACCTACAAAGAGCTGCAGTGGGACTCTGCCCAGTATACATCAGAAGATCCATACCGGCTGAAGCACCCATAACCAGACAACCCTGGGCAGCATGGTACCCTATCAGACAGCCATAGCAGCTGCTGATACAAAATGAGGAGTACCTACACACGGTCCACGAAGAGACCCCCAAAAGCCTTAACGGAAGGCCAGTGGAAATGACACAAGGGCCTGAACAGATTTGAGAATGAACAAGAGCATCTATCGAAGATAACACGCCAGGGCGAGTAACTACAAAATTGAATGGAATAGGCACAGAGAGGAGACAATGTTACAACACCAGGAAACAGTGTTACGAGACCAGATAGAAGCAACCGTCCTGTTGAACGTGTGTAAATAGGCTTGAAACACAAGATGCTAAGAAATCGATATTGCTTGCAATGCTTAGTAGAAGATAGAGCGGCTAGCGCCAACCGTATATCTACCTCAATAAGGCACATTATACAAGTGCGACTCCATTTTGTAAAAGCAGAAAAGGTACCCAGGCGGCCAGGTTTCGAAACCCAGCCAAAGGCAAGAGAAGAAGCGAAATCGAAACTCAACAAAGAGCGGCTCATGCCTAGGAAATCGAGGTCAACCGGAGAAGGGGTGGAGAGCATCAGCTCACAAGACTCCAACTTCAGAGCATACAAGCCTGCCTCATGAAGGTCAAGATAAGGGGGGCCCATGAAGGTGGCTAGGCCGACACAGAATTTAATGCACTAAAAGCTGGAAACTGAAGCAGATTCATGGTGAACTAACACGTGACCAGCCAGGCGCGAAGAAGTACCATCGCCTGATGTCATCCAGGACCCGAGGATGCCATAACTTTTCCCGATAAGAGTCTACAGTTTCAAGGCCATCCCTAGCCAACTAATTGACACGTCGCCCTAAAACACTGATTGATGGAAGGGAGGCGGGGTGAAACTTGGGGCACTAGGTACCTGGGTATCTATTCTGCATGCTGCTAATTAAAATGGAGATTTATGTCTAGGGGTGTAACTTACCCAATCACAACGGACCATGTAATCTAGGGTCCTATAGACACGGTAACCAATGAGACGTTGTACTTGTAGTGACGTCAATCACGTGTGAGGTAGAGGGATGGGCGTAGACGCCTACCCAATGAGAGTTATCCAATCCACATGCTTTATTTCTATATACAGATATAGCACCTATACTTAAGTTACCTTTCCTAACCAATTATATTGCATGATGATTTTTTTATAGAAATTAGACGGCAGTGATGACGATTCGTGCCTATAAGAATTGCTGTTCTACCAAAGTTCGTGGAAGTCGGAGCGAGACCGGTGATGGCACTACAGCTGATTCCCATTTTTTTCCCTGTTTGATGTATGTATGATTAAACGGACTTCCCTTTGCCAAACTACTGAGTCCTCGTTATTGAGTCGGGTCGGAGTAAGTGAATCCTGCACTCCCTGTCCTCACATGGTGCAGCTATCTTGTCTTACAAGTTCTAGAGGGTGGGCGCTGACCTATGGGCCCGTCAGTGATTTCCTCTCCTCGTGAACACTTGGTAGGATGAGGATGGTTTCGGCCATCCATTATAGATTGATATAGTGTAAGACACCCTTAGACCGAAGGCACGAAGTAACTCTGGGCCTTCGGTAAGATCACAAGTCCTTTCGCCATTCCGGCTGAGTAGACTGAGAAGCTTCCTGTGGACAATGATAGGGTAAAGAATATCAAAAAATCTGCAGTGGGAAGGAACTGAGAAGCTTCCCGTGGACAATGATAGAGTAAAGAATCTCAAAAAATCTCCAGTGGGTTTGAAGGAACCCGCCTTTCCAAGCATAGCCCTTCTCATTCCCACGGGCAGCGGATCGGACGAAAACCTTAAAAGCAGGAAGAGGAAGGGGCGGTGATCCTGAAGCTCCAGAGAAGAAACAATGCAATCGGTGAGTGAAACAATAAACTTGTTACTTTGGCAAATGTCATATAGGCACTAGAGCCAGTAAGGGAAAGGTAACGGAGGGTGGTGGAGAAACAATAAAATAGTTAGAAGTAGAGAAGACTGTATATATATATAGGGGTTAATGACTCAAGCATAAGAAATAAAACATAAATCAGGGGGGCACCTGAAGTAAAAACGTAAATCAGGGGGGCACCTGAAGTAAAAATGTAAATCAGGGGGGCACCTGAGAGAATAAAACGTAAGGAATACCAGGGGAGCACCTGAGAAAAAAACGTAAAGATTTGCCTTATTCCTGCGCTTTAAAGAGTGGTCAGAAGGAATGTGAACCCAGAGCCCAGAGAGGGGGCACGATTAGGCTACAATTGCATTTAAAGACGTAATAAGGGGGTTTGTTCAAATCCCATGAAGGGGTATTAAATAGAAGGCAGGTATACGTATGACCAGCTGGTGTCTGTCTAGTCTGTCAAACGTCTGTCATATATGTTCTGATGTATGTTGAATGTAAAATAATTGTATTGGTGTTTGTTTAAAATGCATTTTGGATTTACGCGATTCTGTAATTGAGAGGGAATCGCCACTGAATTGATGAGTTTTGAGTAAATTGTTGGTATAAAATTTGGCAGGAAAAGATTGAATTGGAGGTTGCGTATTTGGTGCTCGCTCATACAATTAAAAGAGTAAAAGAACTGTATAGTTATTGATTGGTGACGGAATTAAGAATAGAGGAAGTTACACCGCTTGCGGATTTATGCAAGCAACTGCCCAAGCATGCAACAAAGCTGAAGAAATATAGCCAGGAGTGGGTTAAGGGCACCACAAATAAGATGTTTATGCCATGGCCCCAGAACGGGTCACTCTCCAAAGGCTTTTTTACAGCACATAAGCACCTTCCTACATGCCACATATACCGGCAAAAAGCTAGAGAAACGTCTTGCTGTGCTGGAACTGTGGAAAATGTTTGAAGAAACGAAGGTGGAAGAACCACCCGCAGATTGGATACGAAATGTATGTACAGAGGGGTGTGAGACGCCTACCGCGCCACCTGCCCCACCTGAACCAGTAATCAAAGGGAGTAAGTCAGAGGGTCTTTACCCGCTAAGAGAACTTAAGGCAGCCACGGGATGTGAGTCACCTGCATGCAGTGGTGACGACATCAAAGAAAAAGGGCAGGAAAGTAATCTTGCCTCCGTAGTCCCGAGGGACAAGGAGAGACGCGGTGATGAAGGGAAGGATCAGGTACAGAGTAGTACATCTCTTGGAAGAGAGGGAAAGAAGCAGAAAGGTATTAGCGAGTTAGCATTCGCAAAGGATGAGTGGATGGGAGGTCAGATACTGCTAAAACTTGATGGTAAAGGGAGTGATGTCATAAGACCGAGGGAATGGTCTGATGAGGTGCTGAGAAAGGAAAAGGAGAAAGAAAAGGATATGAGGGATAAGAGGATAAGAAATAAATATAGGTTGAGGCGAGAACAAATATATCGCGAAGAGCAAGGAATACCGCTGAGACGCACACAATGCGCAGCCTATGAGAAATACATGCAGAATTTGCTAAAGTTAGAGGAAGAAAGGAGAGTGCAAGAAAGGAAGGTAAAGAAGCGGGAAGACGAGGAAAGTAGAAGGGCAAAAGAACGTAGAAATGAACGAATGAGGGAAGTAGATAAGGCTAGAGAAGAAGCAAAGAAGCGAAAGGAAATAGATGAGGAAGCGGAACGTAAGTACAGACAGAGGGCACGAGATTTAGAATATTTACAATGGGAAGTTAAAAAACCCAATCCTGTTGTAGAATGGGAAGACATAGAAGAATTCTTTCCTGCAAGCGATGCGGTATCTAGTACAAGCGGGACAAATATTGAAGATGACTTCGACACCAGAAGCATCGGGGAAACTATTGATAAAATTTATGATGAGATGGGGCTGGAACTAATTTCACAAAGGGGAAGGCAGTATGAGCGCTTAGAGAGCACTCTGCTATATGACACTGAGGATGTCACCCGAAGTAGTGGGAGCAGGCGACTGTCCCTAGAAAGGCTAAAGATTGGGCAGAACGAATAAGATGCAAGAAGTTGCGTAAACTGGGAGTATTCAGGGTCTATGATGTATGATGGTCAGATGCTAGCGGGTCCGCAAATAGGACATGGAAGTCCGCTGGACAATCCAGCCGACATGAAGAAACACCCCGCGGTCAGAGGGGGGCGTTGGTGCCTGCCTATGCAGACAGGTTAAGGGCATTGCCCGGCAGACGTCAAGGTGAGAACGTAACCCAGACGGTAGACCGGAGAACTATGGGGAAAGAGAAGGAGGACTGTGCTTTCTTATTCCCGTTGCTAGAAAAGGGGGGGCAAGACCACAATATATTCCATGGCCACACATGGACCGAGAGAACCTTAAAAATAAGCTTCCAATGCTGACTTCGGGTGCCGGAAAGTGGATACATGAGTTAGATAAAATGACGGGGGTGTCACCTTAGCTATAGGGGACATTAAGGGCCTCCTAATTGCCATACTGGGTGAAAGAGCCGATGATGTATGAAAATGGGCAGGCTATCCTAGGGTAACCCTAACTGACACCACCCATGATGGAGCACCATTTAATAACTGTAGAGCAGCAGTGTGGAAAGCGCTGCGTACGCTATATCCAGACACATCTGATATGGGAGCTATAATGACTCGAAAAATGAAAGAGTCAGAGGATCCGTTGCTTTATATCCAAAATTTTCAGGACGCGTGGGTACTCGAAACGCATGTGCCTTGGATGAAATCTATCCCTGTATTCTATCACATATTGTGCCAAGGGTTACCAGAACCAGTGCAAAAACAGCTCAAGAACTTGGTAGGAATAGAAGCTAAACCGTGGGCCGAAATCCAGTTGAGAATTGCACATTACTGTAGGCTGTTGCAAGAAAAGAATCGGAAGAAGGAGGCAACGCATAAAGGAGAGGAGGCGAAGCTGGTGCAAAGGAGGCTTTCTAAGTATGCTCTCGAGGGAGCCATGCTAACAAGCCCAGCTGAATCAAGCGCACTACAAGCTACCAACCCATCGCAGAATACCCAGGGTAATGCAGGATTTTACCCAAGGGGAAGGGGTTTTGGAGGAAGAGGATGGCAGAGTAATCAGGGAGGGTTTCGAGGTAACCAGGGAGGTTTTCAAAATGTTCAAGGTGGTGTCCAGAACGCACAGATGGGTAGTCCAGCTACGTTAGATGGACATATGGCCTGACCACCGCCAGTATGTTGGCTGTGTGGAGTGACAGGACACGTGGCGCGCATATGCAGAATCCAAAGCATATGGCAAAACAACCAAGGGATGGGGGCAGGCGTGGTGACTCTAACTGCTGCCCCGTAACAGGGCAGTGCACAAAATTATACCGTGCAGCAGCAGGCGGCTGGCTTGCAGCAAGGTGCACAACAAATGGTTCAGCCACTGAACATGGGGAATGTGCCACAGGGACAACCCCAGCAGGCACCGCCGCAGATGGCTCAGGGCAATAATCCCAGAGGGGGAATTAACCCTGGAAATGGGGGAAACCCACAAGTGTATAGTGGACCAAACCTATACATAAAGTAGGACAGCTCACGGGAGACCCTGATGTGTTCTATCATATCGGTGACACCAGACCCTAATAGAGAACCTAGGGTGAATGTCACCATAGGGGGTAAAGAATATTCCTTCCTAGTTGACACGGGTGCAACGCATTCGTGCATACAAGAAGACAAATTTTCCTTGTCCGGCGAGGCCATAGATACCCAGAGTTTCACTGGAGCGCATAGTAAAGTTCCCTTTACAGATGCACTCCCAGTCTCAGTGGGAGAGCGTGAAATGAATGTATCTCTATTGTATTCACGTCGGACCCCAGTAAATATTCTGGGTCGGAACCTGATGACTAAACTAAACATGACCATCTCGTTTACAGAGGATAGTTCAGTGTGCTCCACCCCAGGAATGCACTACTCAAACGTGTGCGAAATGATCAGAGCATATTCTGGACGGTCAACCATGAGGGCTATACCACTGGAGCCAGACGTTTTCGCATATGGCGTACGAGTGCTTATGGCGGGATTGCCAGGCCTCGCAGACAAACCTATGAGAGCCCCTGATGAGTTTCTATTCAGACCAAGAATACCCATGCACGAAGAGGAGGGAGAAGTATTTCCCTTGATGATACAATCTGCCACAGTGCGAGGAAAAGTGGTATTAGTTGAAGGATATGACGATGAGGGCAGACCATGGTGTGTGATTGTCGCCATCGAAGAGGGTATTGAGTGACTGACGTCACCGATGACGATCTGTTTGAATAACACCCTGGCTTAGAAGAGACAAGAGTGGAAGTGAGTCTCGTATTTTGGGTCAAAATGATCAGAAGGGAGGTACCACAGAGAATGATGTTGGCACTAAAACGTCCAGAATACTTTGATAATGACATGGCCCAAGTGCCTGCCACAGTATGGACTACTGGGCCCTATGATGTAGGTCTCCTGAAAGGGGCGGGTGAAGTGAAAATCAAATTAAAACCAGGAGCAATTTTACGCCGAGCGTGACAATATCCCATGTCCAGAGAGGCAGATGAAGGAATCGCAAAGACTATCTCCACCATGATGGAGCAAGGCATCCTAGTGATGTCAGAATCACCTTGCAACACAGTGATTTATCCAGTCAAGAAATCAAAGGGAGGATCCTTCCGTTTAATCCAGGATTTACGAGCATTGAATGACATAGTCGAAGCCGAGTTTCCTCTAGTCCCGAACCCCTCCACAATTTTGTGCAACATACCCACTGAGGCAAAATATTTCACGGTGATCGATTTGAAAAATGCGTTTTTTTCGATTCCATTGCACCATGACTCACAAGACCTGGCGTCATTTACTTTCAGACAAATGCGCCTGAAAAGTACAAGGTTGCCACAGGGGCACTGTGAGTCTCCATCCATTTTCAACAGGGTCCTGCAAATGGACCTAAGCAATATCGCGGTGGACAGTGTTGTTTTGCAGTATGTAGATGACATTTTGATCTGCATCACCACTGAAGAGCAATGCAGGCGCGATTCTGTCCAGCTATTGACTATACTGGCTGAGAGGGGTACAAGGTTGACAAGGAAAAGTTGCAGTGCTGCCAACTGGAGGTGTTGTACATAGGGCAACTGATCTCACATGAGGGGAAGAAGGTAACCCCAGAAAGGGCTGAAGCTATCATGAACACAGCCAAGCCGCGCACGATAAAACAAATGCAAAGCTTCTTAGGCCTTAGGCCTGTGCAATTATGTCTGAGCATGGGTCTTTGACTACAGCTCGTATACCAAGCCCTTGCTACAGGCCCTTAAACAGGCCCAGGCAACATGAGAAGAAATCGAATGGAATGAAGAAATGGAGAAGGGGTTTACGGAACTCAAGGGGGCAATTTGTAAGGCCCCAGTTCTTGGGATTCCTAATTATGCGGAGGAATTCTATCTGTTCTCTCATACTGATGGTAATTTTATGAAGGCAGTGCTCGCACAACGAACCTCGTTGGGGTACAAACCCCTAGAATATTACAGCGGGAGTCTGGACCCGGTCATGAAGGGCCACTTCCCTTGCGAGCAAAATCTAGCTGCTGCCGCGTTCGCCATCGAGGAGGCATCATCCATTGTGATGGGGTGCTCCATGACATTATATGTTGGGCACTCACTGTTCGCCATACTAGAGAAGCAAAAGGGCACGCTGACTTTTCAGAGAGCATCGGCCTATGAGGTGATTATCTCTAATTCATCGATCAAAATAGTGTGGTGCAAAACTGTGAACCCTGCTACGTTCATAGCTGAGCCAGTCACCGAGGAAGAACCTGTGCACGACTGTGCGAACTATGAGGAATTCTATGATGAGATCCCCAGGATAAAAGAAAATGCCCTGGCATGTGGAGAGATCGTCTTTATTGACGGGTCTTCAAGAATTGACCAAGAAGATGGACAAAGGTATACAGGGGTGGCCGTGATCAAACACATAACGAATGAGAGTTCCAAGTACTTGTCAGTGCACGAATCCCACCTCATTATTCGGCACAGGCTGCAGAGCTAGTGGCATTGATACTCGCCATTGAGAATCATGCAGACCAGGAAGTAACAGTGTACAGTGACTCCGCCTATGTGATGTCTACAGTGCACGCAGGACTAGCGCACTGGAAAAAGAGGTGCTACCTCCGAGCAGACGGCACGCCAGTGCAGCACGCAGCCTTATTGGACAGGCTGATAAAAGCACTACAGCTCCCAGTGAGCATAGCGGTCGTGAAATGCGCCGCTCATACCAAGGGGACAGATTTCGTGTCACGTGGAAATCATGAAGCGGACACGGAAGCCAAGCGCATGGCATCCAAAACTGAAACAATCATGGACGTGGAGGTGGCACGTACCCATGAAAGAATGATGATAGCTTGAGCCACTCCAGTGGCCTATAGCAATATGCGGCAGACTCAGCTAATGGAGCTCCAAGGGGAGGCACCTCAGGAGGAGAAAAATGTATGGAAGTATCAAGGGTGTTCTTTAAACCCCTCTGATGGATTGTGGAGGCAAGACAGCACTGGTAAACCAGTAATGCCTGTCACCCTCCTAAAGGTAGCGTTAGAACATCTTCACTACCCCATACACATGTCAAAGGAAAATCTTGCTGCAACACTCACAGAAGACTGGTTCACACCGAATTTAGCGGAGCATGTTGCATTTTTTGTGGTAAACTGCATTACCTGCCAGCAATTCACCTCTGGGCACACATTAAAAGTAGTGAGAGGAGTCATCCCCAGACCAAATGGAACTTTCCTGCACCTGCATATCGATTATGTCAATATGATTCAGGTGTGTAATTGGTGCAGGTATTTAATTGTGGTGGTGTGTCCCTTTTCAAGATGGGTAGAAGCAGGTCCCTGTACACACCCCGATGCAACCTGTGCCGCAAAATTTCTGGTGAGTAAAGTGTTCCCTAGACAGGGGGTGTGCAAAGTGATGAGATCAGATAATGGGGCCCATTTTGTAAACTCAATATTTGAACAGATCAGCTTGTTGCTTGGTATAAAGCACAAGTTCTCGTCGGAGTATCATCCTGAGGGGAATGGGATATGTGAATGAATCAACGGCTTACTTAAGGAAAGGATAGCCAAGTTGAAGCTCACTTTGAGGAAGGGATGGTTGCATTGTCTACCACTGGAATTGTATGCTCTTCGGAACCAGCCAGGCTCCGACCATCATCTCACGCAGCACGAGATAGTTACTGGTAGAAGGATGAGAACCCTTCTTACTCCCCGAGACAGAGCTAGATGTGATGCCTAGCCGACTAGGGAGGTTCTAGGAGAAGAGATGAAAGCCTATCTGGATTGTCTCACATCCAGCGCCTCTGTCATTTCTGGCCAGCTGCAGCGACGGCGGGAAGGGGACAGCACAGCACAAACCACAACAGATAGTGCTGATGCAGATGCAACTCACAGCCTGTGTGCACCCCTCATCTTCCCGGGAGACAGCGTCCTCATGAGAAACTTAACAAGAAAAAGATGGGACGAGCCAAGGTTTAATGGCCCGTTTATTGTGGAGGACTGCACCCCGTCCGCTTTCATGCTCAAGGGGAGGAGAGCCTGGATCTTGATAAATGACATCAAGCCCTTTGTAGGAGAGAGCCCTCCTGCTACACCCAACTCCAAAGAATCTACAGACAAAGGAGAAGAACCTCAGCAAGTACAGACAAGATCCATGACGAGGAAAAAGGACGCATGAGCAGCAAAACAAAGACAAGGAACTTTTGTGCGTAATTGTAGCTTGAAATTGGGGGATAAGGACATAAAAAAACAACACTCTGTGCATCCCAGTTGCAGGGTAAAGGGATGCACAATCAAAGCCACAACAACATTGATAAATTGAACTGTTGAAAGCACGAAATGCCCAAAGTGATACAAGAATCAAGACCCTGACAGACTGTAACCAAAACCTTACCTGAGAGTGCAACGCAGTATCCTGAAGCAACCAGTATCGAGACTTTAATCACAGAATTCATGGTACATTCCAGCAGAAATCTCAAGTGGGATGTGCTAACCTACTTTCAACTCGTGGTGTTATCATACCCGTCACTCATAGGGAGAGGAGCCAGTGTCACAGACTTTATACGAGATCCTGCAAACAAGAAGGTAATCCGGCAACTGCTGACTGTCATCACAGAGGTCTTCGCCGAGTTGCCCGAGCACAGTGAACAAAAGACAAATGCTACCACCTCATGTGATCATAGATGAGTTGACTTACACCCTATTCTTCCGGATCAGAGAGGAATGCCCAGGAGCAGTTGGGAGAACCACAGGCACACTAACCTTCATCAGAGATCCGAGAAATAATGATTTTTTAAACCAAGTGTGGTATAAGATCAATTACGTGGTTGCAATCCACGCAGCAGGAAAGTGTAAAAAGTGTGCAAATCAAAAGAAAAGCTTGTGATCAGGACACAACCAAGCAGGGCAAATGTCCCTATCACCCGAGGACACCCGGCTGGCGCACAATGTCCTGTATAGATTAATCACAGACTATCCGGAGATGGTGGGGAGGCCTGCAGATGTTGATGTCATCACCTTTCTTAGAGATCCGGCCAACGCCCCACACATGGGCACACTCCTCCAAGACATAATGCTCCAGGTGGAGCTGTCCAACTTCCAGCGAGAATTCCTAAGGAGATTCCAGTGAGACTTTTAGCCAAGGTACAGATCGAGGAGACAAAACTGTTAGCGCTGAAAACAAAAGGGCCTGTAATCTGGAGGCTAGAAAAAAACAGAGAAAATGTCATTAACACCAGAAGACAGACAATATGCATACCGTGTTTTCTTCCACCTCATTGAAAACTTTCCAGAACTAGTGGGTAGACCCAGCAATGTTGACATACCCGCATTCCTCAGTAATCCAGCAAAAAACGCACAACTGAACAGGCTCCTGAGGGCTATCATAGCGCAACTAAGAAGCAATCATGGTCATCCACTGCTGAGGAGAGCCTTAGAAGGAGGAAATCAAAAATAGAACTTTGTCATCATCATTTCACTGTGGAGCAGATAGAGAAGAGAGACACTGTTCCTCAACTTGTCGCCGAGTGACCGAACGAAAAGCGCAGACACAAGAACTTTGCCATCGTATTTTTCCCTGCTCTGCATCCTTCTCATTTTTCCCTATTTTTTCATATATTGATTTCTGATTTTATTTTTGTTCCTGTTGGTACAACATCTTATTTTTACGATTTTGACTAGTTTTCTATTTTTCCATATTTTTATTTTTATTTTTTGTTCCTATTTTCACAACTTAATTTATGTACGATTAGCTCATCCTTTCCTATTTTACCACACATTCAGTTTTTATTTTACTTTTATTTTTCATGTTCGCTTTTGTTTTAATTTTTACTTTTATTTTTGCAACATTTCATTTTGTGTGATTTTGTAGCAGTTCCACCATTTTATTTTTCACATTTGAACTGTTTCCAGCACGTTCTCAGGACCAAAGCAAATTCGAGGTGTGTACTGGGACCTCACCTAATATCG
This sequence comes from Ambystoma mexicanum, assembly GCF_040938575.1. NCBI lineage: Eukaryota > Metazoa > Chordata > Amphibia > Caudata > Ambystomatidae > Ambystoma > Ambystoma mexicanum. Next base: position 838,355,263 of record NC_090929.1, read on the forward strand.
ATATGCTTAGATGGACGTGATGTATCAGAGTTGATAGGCTAACCTTTTTCCATAGTCTAGCGAACAGAACCGTGCTACATACCCAGAAACTGCCATCATCACCCACAAGAGGGGGGACACTGGAAGCGCTTGACACTTTAGTAGTAATAAACTTTCGAACTGTGAGACCAGAGCAAAAGAAGGAATAAATAACTGACTATGAACTCATTCGAAATGGGGGCCCAGAACAGTAACTTGGTTTTACCCCCAACAGAAGGGCGCCCCTGCTTTCCTGGAAGAAAATGCTGCAATCTTTCACTCAGAACGACTATGTGCATATTTACTGTGATCATAATTGGTTTTCTATTATTAACAATCAGAACTGCTTTCTTTATTGGTGAACGAAGTGTCCCCCTTTCAGTGCACCCACCAGATAATGAACATCTGGGGCCTACAAAAGCACCCAGAGCCTACATAGTGATTCCAGTTCCAAAAAAAGCTAATGGTGAAGCAAATGATGTAAAATTAAATATAATTAGCAGTGATACATATACACACGAGGTGATGAATGAGAGAACAGGCTGGAGACAGGGTCAGCACGGTATGAATGATAATGTAGCACTGGCCACGGCACGCACCCACACTCAGAATGCACACAAAGAAGGGCAAGTGTCAATGGCTACAAGGCCTCCAACAAAGGCAGCAGAAAAGGAGAGACTGCCTGTCGAACTTTCAATTCCAGAGAATAGTGGAGATAACCAAGAAAAGCCAAGTGAAATGCCAAAGAAGGAGGGAATAGCAAGATCCCTCAAAAGAACAGAAGTGGCCACAAAAGAACTTACAGAGAAGACCCACAAGCTAATAGAGTATTTGTTCCCATTTATAGTCCAAGCAAAGAAACTACATGAGGAGCTGAAAAACAGAACTATAGAAACTATAACTGCAAGCACACCTGCTCCATCTCAAGGAACAAGCCGCAGGCCTACAGCACAGCCACAAGTTGGGAGGCTGATGAACCAATGGTGGTTACAGGAAGTCTATGGCAGACTGCAAAAGGGAAGGAAAGGAAGCACAAATCCCCCTCCTACCACAGCGATGCAGTCAAGGCAACCTGCTCCATCGAGATACCCGAAGTGGAAAAGCCGCACAGATGCATTAAGAGACGTAGTCCTAGCAAACTACAGAAGAACGCTGAGAATCAAGAGAAGCCCACATGAAGATAACAATGAACTTAATGACTACCTGGAAAGCACAGCCCATCTTGGAAACAACATATGGTACCAACACATGAAGGAAGTAGGACCAAGGCAGTCAAATGGAGAATGCTTTGTCTGTGCACTCCTACCATACAGCAAGGGAAAGTCCAAGACCTTTGTGGCTGTAGAAATTGATGTCCCTACAGCACACTGTATGTCACATGTAGCTATGTGCAACACCAGAGGACAATTAATGGGAAGAGGCACCTCGTTGATATGGGCCAACAAAAAGGATTACCCAGATGAAGATGGCTACGTTCAGGACATTAAAACAAGAAACCGAGCGCACACCAGAAATCATGTGACCAGGTACGAGAACCCTGGCATCAAAGGATCTGGGATAAGATGGGAAATAAACCCAAGACTGAACGTTCAAGTGAAGACTGCAAAAGAGGCTCAAATGTTGAAAAACAGAGGCCAAATTCATATCTGGGGGCCAGTGGTCTCCCCAGATGGATGGGAGGACAGAGTAGTAATCTGCCGAGCATGGATGGTCCTTGGAGCATGCAAGGAAGCAATAGAGAATCCACAGAGGTTATGCAAACCTCTGTGACCAAAGCTAGTAAAGTTGCTAACATGGGTCAAAGATAGAGAGGGACCCCTACAGATAGTGCCATCTGGAGAGCCCAAAACTATGCTTCAGAAACAATGGTACAAGGAAGATGGGAGAGAATCAAAACTGCGGACGAATCTTTGAAGCTCTGGGAATGACACAAGGAACCACAGTTATTATGGACCATTACTGGGCGTGTGGATCGAAGGAATATATAAGACTACCGAAGAATTGGGGAGGCATATGCACACTGGTGAACGTCCACGTTCCTGCACTAGTGATTCCAAAAAATGACCTAAATCTGGACAGTTTGCCGAAAGCAGATGCTCATCTAAGGAAAAGGAGACCCGGGAACTGGTATCCAGGATGAAGAGGGAAAATTACTTTTCTCCCAAATCAGAAGAGGCATTCCATGCAATCCCGTACGAACACAGGCTGTTCAGCCTCACCTCAACAGTATTCACAACACTGCTCCTGCCCCACATCCAAGTTGGAGTGAATGCTAAATGGTTGCAGATAACCAGATGGGAGTTATTGCAGACCATCAATACCACTATAAAAGGATTCAACGCGATTAAAGAAGAGCTGAGAGCAATCAGACTGATGACCCACCAAAACAGATATGTGCTGGACATGATCACAGCAATGGATGGAGGTGTTTGTGCAAAAATCAGAGAATCATGTTGCACATTCGTACCATCACACAATGAAGAAAACGGAACCCTAACAGAGGCTATAAGCATGCTGACAAGCCTAAAAAACCAGATGATCGATGAAAGTGACGAAGTAGATGATGACATCTGGTTTGGAGACCTATTCTCGTGGGTCCCACAATGGATGGCTGATATATTCAAGTTTTTGGGAGCCCTACTAGCAATGGTATTGCTAGGATCCTGTGTTATCAAGATAATCATGTCACAGTGCCAGAAAACTGCAAAGAAAGCCATAGAGATGAAAATAATGGTTGATGTCGAACCGGGATGGAAGCCCAGAGACCTGACTGATGAAGAGATAAGAGACTTTGTGAAGCCCAGCAAATTTGCGCCAGAAGGAACAAAGTTCACATACCCTAAGAAACAAAGAAGGTATGAGGGAAAATGGATCTACTGCAGCCCAAATGGACAATGTCAGCTAATGACGTGGAACAAAGACGAACATGTGAAGACAGCAGGGAGTTTGAAGGGAGTGATAAAAATATGGACTCCAAAAGCTCACACATTCACGCCATCATGTACCAACGCAGAGGACGATGAGCATGAAACTGAAGAAGCGAAATAAATTAATGCAAAGGAGATTGCAGAAGTGGTCGATGAACCGACCAGAGGGGGGAGTGTAAAGGAGGTCCCAGACATGGCCTGCACCCCTTCCCCTCATTTCGAGGTACCAGAAATGTGCTCGCCAAGGTGTGTGATGTATGAAGAGCAAATGAACCTACAAAGAGCTGCAGTGCGATTCTGCCCAGTATACATCAGAAGATCCATACCGGCTGAAGCACCCATAACCAGACAACCCTGGGCAGCACGGTACCCTATCAGACAGCCATAGTAGCGGCTGATACGAAATGAGGAGTATCTACACACGGTCCACGAAGAGACCCCAAAAGCCTTAACGGAAGGCCAGTGGAAATGACACAAGGGCCTGAGCAGATTTGAGAATGAACAAGAGCAGCTATCGAAGATAACACGCCAGTGCGAGTAACTACGAAATTGAATGGAATAGGCACAGAGAGGAGACAATGTTACAACACCAGGAAACAGTGTTAGAAGACCAGATAAAAGCAACCGTCCTGTTAAACATGTGTAAATAGGCTTGAAATGCAAGATGCTAAGAAATCGATATTGCTTGCAATGCTTAGTAGAAGATAGAGTGGCTAGCGAGACCGTATATCTACCTCAATAAGGCACATTATACAAGTGCGACTCCATTTTGTAAAAGCAGAAAAGTTACCCAGGCGGCCTGAGGCCTGCCAGGCCAAGTTTCAAAACCCAGCCAAAGGCAAGAGAAAGAGCGGAATCGAAACTCAACAAAGAGCGGCTCATGCCTAGGAAATCAAGGTCAACTGGAGAAGGGGAGGAGAGCGTCAGCTCACAAGACTCCAACTTGAGAGCATACCAGCCTGCCTCATGAAGGTCAAGATAAGGGGGGCCCATGCAGGTGGCTAGGCCGACACAGAATTAAATGCACTAAAAGCTGGTAACTGAAGCAGATTCATGGTGAACAAACACGTGACCAGCCAGGCGCGAAGAAGTACCATTGCCTGATGTCATCCAGGACCCGAGGATGCCATAACTTTTGTTGATAAGAGTCTACAGTGTCGAGGGCATCCCTAGCCAACTAATTGACACGTCGCCCTAAAACACTGATTGATGGAAGGGAGGCAGGGTGAAACTTGGGGCACTAGGCACCTGGGTATCTATTCTGCATGCTGCTAATTAAAATGGAGATTTATGTCTAGGGGTGTAACCATGTAATCTAGGGTCCTATAGACACGGTAACCAATGAGACGTTGTACTTGTAGTGATGTCAATCACGTGTGTTGTAGAGAGATGGGCGTAGACGCCTACCCAATAAGAGTTATTCAATCCACATGCTTTATTTCTATATACAGATATAGCACCTATACTTAAGTTACCTTTCCTAACCAATTATATTGCATGATGATTTTTTATAGAAATTAGACGTCAGTGATGACGATTTGTGCCTGTAAGAATTGCTGTTCTATCAAAGTTCGTGGAAGTTGGAGCGAGACCGGTGATCGCACTACAGCTGATTCTCATTTGTTTCCCTGTTTGATGTATGTATCATTAAACAGACTTCCCTTTGCCAAACTACTGAGTCCTCGTTATTGAGTCGTGTCGGAGTAAGTGAATCCTGCACCCCCTGTCCTCACATGGTGCAGCTATCTTGTCTTACAAGTTCTAGAGGGTGAGCGCTGACCTATGGGCCCGTCAGTGATTTCCTCTCCTCGTGAACACAGTAATACTGCCAGCAGTAAATGCAACGAAAATGGGAATTTTCCCAGCGTGTTTACCCCCAGCTCTGAGCTGGGGGTGAACACGTCAGACTCGAGATTGGGCACTTCCCTATATGCAGCCGTAACACTGTTACCGCTGCATTTAAGGGCTACCACCCAACTCGTCCAACTCGTGATCAAGCCCTGTGTCTCTCTTGATACCATGCCTGTCTCACACAGTGAATACTAATAATTGCAAACTATTCTGGAAGCTGGAGGCGTCTATGTACGTTTACGTGTATGTTGCATTTAGCCATCGTAACACATCAAAGAGAAAAGTGTGAATGGGTTTTAAGGGTGCAATCCAGTGCCTTGAGGATGGCAAGTGGCAATGAGACTGAGGCAAAGCCTTTGAATAAGCTCAGTTTGCCAGCCACTTGGAGGAAGCTCTGATATTTTGGCAAGCACTACTCTACAGTATTATTGTGTTTTGATAGAATATATTTTACTGTTTTTAAATGCCAAAAGGTAGATGATGGGTTTGGGTCAGGCAATATGTGGTTGTGGTGGGTTGGAGCGGTGGACGCAAGGCATGGGTAAGGGTGTACGAGGCAGAACATTTTGTCCCCCCATTCTGTGATACAAAATTTGGTAAAACACGTGGTAGCTGCTGAGCAGCCTACAAAATGACTAACAGGTGCTGAGTTTTCATTACGCCCGCCCGTTCAATCTGAAAAACGCCCCAGCTGAAGAAGACTGTGCAAGCTGAGAAACAAAGTCAGAATATGTGAACAACCATAGCATCGTTGGGTGAAATATGGAGATTTCCGCCACAGCAGGAGCAGAGATATCTGACTTGGGGAGACGAGCCTGAGGCGCCCCGTGGACGCTGGAGTCAAAGACACACATAGGTGTGGGGTGCACCTGTAGCGGTGCTTGAGGGACGGCAACACACACAGACCGGGCAGGGGTTTGGAGGCAAAGGAAGGATAAATGAGTCACAGACCGGTGTGGGAATGTCCTGTACCAGCTGCGGAATACTGACAGCGTGTTACAGAATACTCCATGCCAGTTAGCAGATAAGGGCACTGGAACCTGCAGAAAGAGCGCCAAGACATCAGAAGGCCTATTACAAGCAGACGGAGTGACAGAGAACAATCTGAGCTGGACTGATATGCACCCCATAGGTTTGAGAGGGGGGCGCACAGCACAATAGATCAGGATCGAGTCTGGGTGTGACACTGACACTGCAGCTGGGAAGAATAGTGGGAGAGGAGAGGGGCAAAAATAACTGGCCAAAACAATCAAGAATCTTGAAACGGCCCTACAGAAATGCAATCACTTGGAATCACACTCAAGGAGCAATAAAATCTGCATTATTGGTCTTCCTGAGATAATAAACCAAGGCCCTATGGAGGAATTAGTCAAATGGATTACCTGCCAAAGCCTGGAGGACCCAACCTTCTCCAACACCTTCATAGTTAAAAGGACAAACCATACACCTGCCTCTAGACTGTGACCTGGAGACCCATCAAGACACATAATTGCCCAGCTAATGAACTACAGAGATACCGATAAGATTTTCTGATTGGCACGAAAGAAGGGATCCTTACGGTATGAAGCATGTAAAGTGAACATGTATCCTGATTTCTCCACTGCAGTCCACATGGAACAGAGATCTTTTGCGGCAGTCAAGAAGCTTTCAATGAGATTCAATATGCTATACTCTTCCCTGCCAGGCTACGGATGCAATATGAAGATAAACTCTTTTTATTCACGATACCAGAAGAAGCAATGAGCTTCATAGAGGCATACATACCATGCCCTCGGATTTGAAGTGAGACACTGGAGAGGGCCAGGAGGTAATACCTGAGAGAATGGCCAACTAGAAACTGCAGTAAAGGACAGGGAATATCCTTTTATGTCTTGACAGGGGTGAAGTCACTTAATGTAAAGCCTCATAATATGGCTTAGTACGCTTATAACACCTCGTTGGCTGTTGAAAGGTGTGTACCGAATATTGACTTTGTGTGTTTTTTTTAAATAAAATTTGGCTAGGGTGACATAACTTTTATTGGGAGGGGAATGCAAGTGGATTGGGAGGGGAGTAAGCTGGGTGGAAAGTTATCAAAAGTTGGCAGCTAAGTTATATCACATTGATAGGCTTGATATTACTGGAACAATGTATGGCAGATGGAACGAGATTTTACTGGGACCAAACGGGCATACCTTAAATAATTGTTGAATGTTAACATACTAAGTTTGAATATTAGGAGATGGGGAACCCAACAAAGTCACGTAAAATGATGTCTTCTGTAGCTAAACACAGAGTTAATATCCTACTACAAGAAATGCACGCTACTGGCACTGTAAATTCCAACTTTGCCAGCTATTTGTTTTGACAGTGATTAACTCAGCTATTGTAAAGGGTCATAATATGTCTTAATACGTATATATCACCCCTTGTTCACTGTTGAGGGGCGTAAACCGAATATTTATGAGTTGAGGATCCTTCTAATGAACGAGTCGCGCAAGTAACAAGTTGAGAACATAAGCATCGGGAGCAGGCTCCCCATGCTAGAATGCTGAGTTTTGTTGTATTTTTTTCTAATAGGTTTTGGGTGGGATGGCATCACCCGGATTGGGAAGGGGCTGCGGGTGGATGGGGAATACGTGTGTTGAAAAGTCAGCAAAAGTTGCCTTGGCAGCTATATTATACTGTAGAGGAGCAGGTGGACACCCTTTCCCGAATTCACACCCCCTCACCACTGTCATATTGGAACAGCAGGAGAAGGGCAATGGGTGGGACTCCATGTGTCATGCCCATGCCGCAACAAGTGTATGAAAGACAATATGCACTCAGACAACCGTATCAAATGTACGCTTGTACTGAGAGAGTGGAAGGATATTATGTGGATGGATGTCAGCATGCACCATTGAACTTCCATCATGTAATGCAGAGTGAAATCTGATGAGGGCAGAGCGATGTCTTGAAGATATACGAGGTTGTTGCACCCTTCTCTAGTAGAGCTACATAGCACACGGTGGACGGTTCGGTCTCAATGTCACAAACTAGATGGAGCCATTGCAGGTTGTGACCTCTCTTTATTTCCCTCTACATCATATTATAACTGTAACATACTTCTACTAGGAACCTAAAAAAATACAAATAAATTGCAATTACTCCAGAATAAAGCACTTAGAGCAACATTAGGCATATAAAAAGGGGACCACATATCTCAAAACAAGTAGAGAAGCACATTGGCTACCTATACAAGCTCGGATACTCTATAAAACTCTTACCATCACACACAAATGTGTCTCAGATAAAGCCCCCAGCTACCTCAACAAAAGCTTAAGCCTCAATTCAAGAACCAGAGTTCTTAGATCCAATGCACCTACTCACACCACGTTTCAAGAATGCCAGAACAGACAGCTCCAGCTTCCCTGCAGCAGCCGCTAGAATCTGGAACTCACTCCCAGCGTATATCACCAATGAGCCCTCCCTTATCGAATTTAAGAAACTCCTCAAAACTTGGTTATTCAAGAAATATTAACTTCCTTTCCGCCATGTATATAAGTACTGCTTGTATTGTCATCCAACATAATAGCCAATGTACTATGTAACTAAGTTTACTCACTTAAGTAACCATATGCAACCATAGTAAATCTTCTTTTATGTAACAACTAAGACCGGGTACACCTGTAAAACTATGTAACAAAGCTTAGTTAATTATGTAACTATGTGCAACCATTGTATTCTTTATTTGTAACAACTAAGTCCAAGTATACTTGTTAAATTACGCCGTGATACCCCTGGGTTAGGGCGTACAACAAATGCAATAAATAATAAAAAATAAATAAAATACTGCCTTTCCTAGCCCCTCCTCTTCCTCCCTTATTCCCATGCAGTCCCCTTTCCCTTTTATCCTTAAGGACGCTTCTCCCTTAAGGTCGTCCTCTGTCTAATCACCAGCAACAGAGGACATACTGAAACGATATGAACATATTTTTCAGTGACAATGTAACTGAAGTGACAAGAGAAACATGTACGAAATGACAAATTAATCATATACAAAGAAGATAAAGTAACTTGCTGACCATTAAGTGTAAATATGCAGCAACACAAGGTAGATGAGACATATAGAAGCTTGCTATAGAGGAAAATATAACGTGGCAAGGACGGCCATCCTGGGAAAATGGACTTCGGCTCGTGTATAGATTCAATCCAGCTATCTCAGAAACAGCTCAGGGGTGCAGAGCCAAGAGACGGAGAATTATCTTTCAGTGCAAAATGAAGAGGAGTCTATGTTGGCCTGGGATCAAGGATGCTATGTCAAGGAATAAATGCAAAGCACAGAGGGAGTCAGACAAATAAGCCTTGGACGTGAGACATATTTCTCTTAGATTAAAGAAGAAAACATTTGCAAGAACCAAGTATTGGGCAGTTAACCATGGATAAGGCTCCTACAAAATGCAGTGAGCAAGTCTCGAGAGTCCAAGAGGAGAAATAACACCCAGCATAATTTAATCAGATAGCAGTAAATAAGAGGTAGAAATTGGCACATTTGTATTCTCTTCACACGTGATTCAGAAGTCAAAAACAAGAGCTATTCAGTAAGCTGTGGATGAAGATAGTGATGTGCTTACACTCTCTTGAATGCCTCAGAACAGATATAGAGCTCCAAGTTCAACTACAGATGGAAAATGTTGGCTCATGATCAGACTGATGAGCGATGATGAACTAATTGGGAAAGTGGGGAGTACTCTGACGTTACTTAAGCACCTGGGTTTCGTTTTGCTTACGTGATGCTAGCCAAGCTGAAAGTCCAAGGTTGGGTGGGAATGCCAACCAATCAGTGGGTCTATGGGGCAACCTGCTATACAATGTTGCATAGACCAATCCGCTGTCATTTTGTCTGCGACAATCAGTATTATATGTATTGAGCGGTAGTACCTTACAGATAGAGATGGTGTACTAACCCATATATATTCTGAGTAGATGTGTTCAACTAAACCAATCCCTCTCGTCAATAGATTTTGCAGTTTGCCACATAGGATGACATCATAGTTGATGCGTATTCGGGTATAAAACGTCTGTGTAATCATGTTTGTATCTCTGTGTAATCAAGTTTGTATGTGAGTGCGCATGCATCAGTCCAATATCTGCCAGTTTACCCTGCTTTATTAAATTGAGAATAAAGTAGTACTTTGCCATATTCCATGAGTCTGTCCGGTTATTTGGTCTGTGATCTTTATTGGTAATTCCATCTAGCACAAGAGATGCTTTAAGGTGCTGGAGCACAATACCACATTGAAAGGCTTGATATTACCGAAAACAATGTATAGCAAATGGAACAAGATTTTACTGGGAGCAGAACAGTATACCCCAAACAAATGTCTGATGTTAACATACTAAGTTGGAATATTAGAGGGATGGGGAACCAGACAAAGTCACATAAAATTCTCTTTTATGTAAGACAAAATTAATATCCTGCTATTCCAAGAAGTGCATGCTACTGGCACTGTAAATACCAACTTTGCCAAATATTGGGGAAGCAGCAGATACCATCCAGGCAAGCTATCACCCTAATCCATAAATCGTTCAAATTCACTCATTTGGGGCAACATATAGATCAGGATGGGAGGTATGTAGTGATACATTGCAAAGTTGTGGGTACTGATATGTTACTGGTATATGCATATGTGTCCAATGTTGATGATACGTCTTTTTACGACACCATCTTTGGACTGATTGAATTGTACCCAATGATACCAACAATATGGGTGGGCATCAACACTGTACTAGATTTGAGGGTAGACCGTACTGAGACAGCACTGAGGCCCTTGTTCAGGGTGGCGTGTAGCATCATTAGACACATGGGGTGACTACAGCTATGTGACATGTGGAGTACACTGGACCTGACAGCACGATAATGCACATACTACTCCATAGTACACGGCATGCCCTCCGGAATAGACAGGTTGGGAGTTTGCTGGTAAAACACAGATAATTTCGGCTTGCCAGCCTTACCATCTCCGGCGGGGTGACTGCTGCAAATTACTGCCGAATTACGAGTCCTCAGGCTCGTGCATCACCCCCTACCTGAGATGGGAATACCGGCAAGCCGGAATCACCGCCGTAGGAAGCCATCTGAAGGAAATACTAGCAGATTAACCCAGGTAATACCGATACCGGCAGACAGCCGGCATCAGAAATACTGTCATTGCCAGAATGGGAAGCTCGCTGGCGGCCATCTTTAAAACTAAATCCATTTTGAATCCCCCATTTCTCACTGCCATCCACTGCTGCAGGAGGTGCCAAACATGTCTGGAAGCCAGAAGACACGAGTACCTTACATCCGCATACACAAACCGAAATGCTCAGAGGCCGAGCAGACTGCACTGGCATACACTGTGGTGCAGCTCACAGAGGCACTCGTTGGGGCTGGCCACAGAAAGATCAGCCAGCAAAGAAAGGCTGCCATATGGCAGGAGGTGATGGACAGGGTGGCGGCTGTGAGGACCGATCCCGCACGAAGATGGAATGCCGGAAGTGCTGTGCTAGGATGATATGCGCCTGAGGGTCTGGAACCTCATCTCCCAGATAAAGAGGGAGACAGATGTCAGAGGAGGAAGGACAGTATCACCCCTCCTCCTCATGCCCTGGGAGGAGACATACAGCTCTGTCCTGCACATGGAGGTCATTGAGGGCAATGAAATGGCAGAGGCAGGAGCTGGAACCCAAGGTGAAGGAGGTAAGTACAACAAACCCCATGTAAATGCACATTTCGTGTCTAAATACATGCATCCCTAAGCACTTAACAACCTAATGTGCAAGTGAACTGGCCAAGCATATGTCAGTCACAGCAAATGAGCAGATCACACACACACACACACACATGCCAGGGGATGCAGGTAGATGTAGCCATGCACAAACACCATAGCAAATGTGTCCAGTCCCAAACATGGACACAATAGAAGCATCCATGAGTGGCAAGGAAGTCCATGACATGAATCGTTGGAGCACTGCGCACACAAAATAAAGGTACCTTGGCCTGACAACAGGCTATCTGCACTCCCACCACCTACATGTAGGAGCACGCAGAATGGCAAGACCCCAAAGAGGCTACACAAACAGAGCAGGACACACAGAATGCTGCTCGAGTGTAAAGCAAGCTCGCAGACATGTCTCCCAGACAAGGAACCGCATGCTCATCTCATCCCAACAGGCACACAGTTCACAGACAGCGACAGAGCAGGACCATAGACATCTACAGCCAGACCTGTGAAGTCCACCCCCTATGCGCCAGCAGGTCCAGACAGCAGGACAGGGCCACTGGCACAACAATCCCTGTGCCAGCCCCACCACCATCAGAACCGCATGTCCCTCCCCACCATCACCACCCACTGCTGCAAGTGGCACATCAGCTGCGGTCCTCACCACACCAGTGATCAGCGGACACAGCACCAGTCAGCAAGTAGACACACCATCCCCAAGAGCCATCTCTGGCAGGCCTGACCAGGCCACAGTCTGGGCAACCCTTGCTGCTGTCCCTCCTGTGCCCTCAACAACACCACCAGCACTGCAGCCACGAGTCCATGATGGCAGGGTCACCACCACTGACGTGGTGGAGGGCGACCACACGTCTTACCCCTCTGCTTGTTACAACCCTGGCCCACCAAACAGCCCTCCACCACTGCCCCTGCCCAGCATTAAATCGCTGGATGCATGCCTGCTTGCCAGCCATTGAGGATAGGCAGTCAGAACTCACTGTCATAGCATGCCAGCACCTAAATGAGATAGGCCTGATGCGGAAATGCATGCAGGCATCGAGCCAGCGCATAAGCCAAGTAATGACTACTTCACAGTTTGCACGGGCAACAGAAGCATTTAAAACATGTGAAATATACAATAAACCACTAATAATAAAATAGGTTATATTTATTACATTGCAATAAAGAACATTGCCAAATAAAATGCACTGATCGGATGGTCCGGCCCTGAATTTTAAGCTACTCAATGTTTGCTACATATGATCCTCACAGGCACTGCATCACCTGCTTGTGGAACAATCGTCCTGGGTAATGCACGTTCTGTGGTGTTACAGCTAGAGGTCCCTCAGACACTTATTTGTCTAGGCGCCTTGTCACCTGATAATCCGGATTTGGAACAGTGTTGTTGCATGAGCACCCCAATTCACATAACATTGCATGTGAGTGATTGCTCTGTGACCTGCCAGCATTAGTGATTTAGGGACTGGCAGATTGGCAGTAAGAACAAGTGATGAAGAGCAAGGGTCTCAGAGAAAATATGGTGGTCTTCACTGACTACCAACTATCACAAAGTGCTCCAGGTGCAACCGGGGCAGCACAACCAGAAAAAAACTTGTAGCACATATGAAATCTACCTGGCAATGTTGTGGTTTGCTTGGGTGTTACTTGCTATCACAGACTTCGAACCCAGGATCTCTATCATCACTCCCTCACACTCCCTTCTTTCATCAGGAGATACGGCTGTCATCTAATCAATCACCACGATTCAGCAGATGCTCTGGGCATTAACTCACCCCATCTAGTTTAATTCTACAGCAAACATCAGGAGAGATATGTGTGAGCGGTGTTTCTTGATTCGTCGGACAAGTGGATTTGCACTAATACTAGAGCTTTCCCAATTTAGTTACAGTATCTCTCTGTCATGCCCCATTTCCAATTGTTATCCTATATGCATGACCCTGTTTCGAGTTCATTCAGAAGTTCTAGGCTTTTATTATTATTATTATTATTAATATTATTAGTATGATATTTATTGCGATCGGACCTAGCTTCGAGAAGCATCACAGAGCTTTGCAGAGGTATATTGCAATACAGATACATAATGTAGTGCTTTACAGGGGTATACAACAGTACAGATGCATAACAGAGTGCTTTTCAGAGGTAACAGCAGAACCGATATACAGCGGTAGGGATACAGAGGGGAGCCGAGGAGGGGTACAGCTGTGGCGGGGAGAGGAGGGGCGGGCGACATCTAGCAAGTTAGGTGGCACGGGGGGAGATGTGATGGCCTAGGTCTTGAGGCAGAGAGATTCCTTGAAAAGCTTGAAGGAAAGTTTGGATTGATGTCCAAACTGACAGGTTAGTACACAGTCCAGCACACTCGACCCAGGTACCCTCATTTTACATTCCAAAGAATGCCAACTTCAGGCCATATGCAGATGCATATTAGGTAGGGCATGGTGGAAGTAATGGGTTATAAAAAAATCCTTCCCTGTTAGGTTGATTACTTGTTCCAGCTTTTCCAATTACCACTATTTAGGGAATAGGAGGGAATAGAAGCACATTAAGAGGGCTTCAAGCACATTAAGAGGGCTTCTGAAAATCACTTGCAGAAATTCTATCCCACCCACTCCAAAGCTATCAATAAAATGCTGGGTTGAGCCAAACATCAATTTTGTTAACATTATTTTAGATCTATTAGATGGGGTTGATCGATCTTCCAAGTCAAGACTTTCTGGGTGGCTTTGACTCGCCCAGCTGTATTCTCATGACATTTTCAGAGGGTCAAAGCATGTTGTGAGCCGCAAGGCTGGGCTTGATTCCCACTGTCTAATTACAAGGCCCAAAGAGGAGACTAGCAAATGGGAGGCCCTGAAGAATTTGAGGTACTTTAAAGGGCCAAATCTTCTTCCTGCTTCCTTCGTGGGTGTTGTTTGACTGTAGAGTTAGGAGTGTACAGGACAGGTTCATGAATGGGTGGTTTTGGAGAATATTTGGTATGTTTTAGGCAAGTTTAGGAGAGCATTGAACAGTGTTGGAAAAATCAGTTAGTGCCTAGTAGTGTTTTTGTTGTTTCTTGATCTGTGTCTTATCCACATTTGTTTGTATGTGTTCTTGAGAATCCCTTCTAATTGTCCATGTCTACCCTTATTCACTTTTTAAAAAGATGTGTTAAAGAAATGAAAAAGTTCCTTTAGTATTTTCCCTGTCTCCTTTGTGCTACTGCAAAAATGTAAAAAAAAAACAAAAATGTTTCCTAACTCCTTTCCTCTGTTGGCAGAGAAAATGAGAGATCTTCCACTGTTGTGCTGAGTCGTGACCGCTAACAACGGTAGCTCAAAATCAGGGGTAGCCATGTTTTTCAATATGGCGCCCCAAACATATCTGTAAAAACAGACCCTGTTCATCTTTTTTCGCCATTTCTTTTAGGAAAAGTCCTTCTTGTGTTTGTCTCTGCACACCAAACCAGATTTGGTCCCTTTCTTTGTGCCCTTTGGCGGGCTTCTGTGCTGAAGCCCTCCTCTGGTGCCAGAGTGTCTGGGGTGGACAGGATGTGAGGGCGGTGCCCGAAACTCCCTGTGCTTAGTCTCCTAGGAGACCTGAATGCACTCTGGTGGGATTGGCCGACTGGCTCTCCGGCAAGGACCACTACCCTGCTTGTTGAGTGACAGCCAAGCTGAATGAATGGGGGAAAACTGTTTAAAAGCATGTCTCTGGGACTAGGAAAGCAGAGTCGACCACTGAAACGAAAGAACTGAAGAGGAGAGGAAGGAAGGGGACTGCTGCAACTCCTGGATGACCGGTGAACCCCTGCTCCAGGTCTGAATTGCCTGAAACTCCGACGACAGAGAAGCCCTTCAAGGTTAACTTCTTCCTTTGAGTTTGGTGGGAACAACCTACTCGCAAGCCAACTGGACACCGTCCTATTCTGGTGATATTTGCTTCAGAGTGCTGTTGAAAACCGGATAGCCATAGGGAAGGAAACCAGGGGGACTTTAAGGCACACACACCTTATACCGATGTCTTGCTACAGCTTGTGGCCTCATTCCTGGGCAGTGCAGGAACCTCCTTCTTGTCCCCATGACTGAAGCTCAGGAACAACGAGATCTGCTCGAACTGCCAGGAACAACTGCCTCAGCTATAGCTTTCTTCACTTAAAAGGTACTGTGCAAACGCGGTCCGGAAATCTTTTCGGCCATCGAGAAAGTGCGTGAAACTTTCCTCAACTACGAAGGCTCGTCCTTCCCCAAACATTCGTCAATCTTTTTGCCTAGCCAAATGCTTTAAAAATCTGTGGCAAAGACTTAACCGTTACATACCAGAACTGTGCTATCCTATACAAGAGACTCTGAACCATTGATTTTGGCCCAGGCGTATTGAGAAGAATTGCTCATTGTATTTAACTTGAACCCTTTGCCCTGCCTATGATTGTATTTGGGCTGTCTATCCTTATAACCTTGTCTTTTCCTCCCTTGCAAAGCATCTAAAGTGCCATTTTGCTCACACCTCATTTTTGAGCTAAACTTGTTTAGTTACTTACTGGTTGGATGTTTGTGGTGTATCAGTGTGTGATATTAAGCTGCCTGTGCTAGTGAAATGTTTTATAAATGATTGAGTAAATAAATGTATATTCTTTTACTGAGAAACCTTGAGTAAGTGTTTACTTGAATCACTGTATTGGTTTGTCCTTTGTGCAACTTGTTCTACTGCTCACTTAAACTCTTGAGATAAGTCTGGCTGCTCAGCCATCGCTACCACTTTACTGTGTGGTACAGGCTTGTACCAAAGGTAAAATTGTGCTTACACTTGTAGTCCTAATTACCTGTAGTGTTCCCAAAGGGTACTGCAGTTGATTCTGTTGAACAGATAGATGCGCCTATGATAATCCCCCCAGATGGCCACTAAAGTCTACCTGGCCTGTCTATTCTATGGATAAAGAGAGCGGCTCTAGGTACGCCCCAATGGATATCCCATCTATATACGTGACCAATGTCCCAGGTCTAAAAAATGGCCAATGGAAACCAAGACTCCCTGGTCAAATCCATATTTTGGATTAGACATGTCAGGGGTTGTACCTATGTAATAAGGGAAGACATCATTTGGTGTGACCGGGGTAAGATGCCACCTGGGAAAGATGATTACATTAAAAATATCCATGAAGAAAAAGATCTTGGTAGATGGGTTTTTATCTATAGAGTATAGATCATACCCACCACCCCAAGCAGGACCAGGATCATACTTAGACCCTAAATAGCAAGGAATGGGAAATTGACGAGATGTGTGTGCTGAACCAGATTATGTCCATGGACCATTCCAGCCCAGAAACTACTGGGTTGGAAGATGTAGATTGACTCTAAGCTGGCCTGGCAAAAGATAGCACAAGCTGTAATGTAAACTGTAAAGTTCAATTATGGAACATAGCGGTTGTGGAAATGTTTCTGAAGGATCCCGCCTGGTGCAAGTTCAGCAGAGGTTATGATCTAGTGTGCCTGAAGGAGACCTGGGCTATGAATAATACATGGTTACAGGCTTATACAGCCTTCACATACCTGACCGTCAAGGGTGAGAGAGGACGGCCAAGTGGGGGGGTAATGATTTGGGCAAAACGTAGACTAGATTGGGAGTTTGAAAACTGACAGACTTGATCTCCAGATATACAGCTCATTACTGCCAAGCTATCGGGGAACTATAACCTCTTGATATTTTACATCTACAATAGGCCATATTGGAATGCACGTAGGGAGGTTCTGAACATCATGCAAGGTATTATCCATGGTAGGGAAGCACAAGCTAATGTTGATACCCACATACTGCTTGCAACGATTTAAACCTCCAATTCGAACCATTATGGGGATTGGATGATATGTGGGAAGAACACGACCAAGCATGGGGGACACTGGATCTGGTGTCAGACCACCCCACTAAGACCCATACGTATGCCATGGACATGTCCCGGATATTACATGGGCTGAATCTAAGAGCCGTAAACGGGCATGTAAATCAGGACCAACCGGCCAAGATCACTTTTGACGGCCGTAATGGTTCATCAAAGATTGATTACCTCTTAATATCAGCAGGTGACTGGAATAGAATTTGCAGTTTTGAGGTAATGGGAAGCTATGTCAGTGATCACAGGCCTCTGACTTGTACTGGGAGGCTCCCGGGACAAGAGGTCTCAGGGGACAGCACAGCAAGCAGGGTAGTTTCAATCATGGCAGGGTAGGGTAGGGTTAAATGGGCCAAGGTACTTAAAGAAATAACAAGCCCAATCTATATACAGCTATTTTCCCCAATATCGAGAATATATACAACGGGGAAAGTACATCACAACAGATCCTGGACGAATTTGCAGATTTGACGTGCAGGTTATATCCCATTACTAACATGACCATTAAATGGGATTAGAGGGTATAAGAAGAGGAGGGATAGCTGGTATGATGAGGATTGCAAGAAGGCAAAAAGCAAAATCTTGTTCTATTTGGCTGGGGAAGGGCCCAATGACAGACCTAAGCTGGCAGTAGCTTGGGCTAAGCACACGTGTGTGGTCAAAGAGAAGAAAAATGCTTACATAGCCCAAAGGTGGGAAAACCTGCTAGAGGTGTCCCAGCATAAGGATTCAACCACTTTCTGGAAGTTATTCATTGGGATTGAAACCTCCAATGAAAATGAGCTTGCAAGTCACATTACCTCAAATATGTGGAGGAATCACTTTCATGGACTGTATAGGGACTCTGATTTGGTTTCAGTTGAGAGCCCATTGGATAGTGTGCTTACCAATGACAACTTGATGGAAGGAAGAAGGGGATTTAGACTAACACTCAAGGAAGTAGAGGAAGCTATCAACTCCCTGCAAGATTGGAAGTCTCCCGGCCCGACAAAATACCTAACGATCTATACAAGGATGAGGTATCAATCTGGGTGCCATTGTTGTGCCATCTTTTCAATGCGGTAATAGCATCTACAGCCACCCCTAAATATAGGTGGGATGCCGAAATAGACCCCATTTATAAAAAAAAGGCAATAGGGGATGCCCTGCTAACTACCGCCGTATCTCACTTCTTGATGGGGTGGTAAAAGTGTTTGCAAAGGCAATCTTAGCACACCTTCATAGTTGTGTAGCCTTGCATGACATCCTCAACCACCTTCAAGCTGTGTTGCAGGCTGGAAGAAGCACTGTTGATCAGAGTCTCCCCCTCCACCCTGATCCTATCGTAATATCTTTCCCTTGGGGAAATCTAAAATCTATGCAGTATTTGTGGATCTCCAAACAGCTTTCGACGGTGTACCCAGAGAATTGCTGTGGCAAGTACTTAGAAGGATAAGTATTCCCATCCCTTTTCTAGACGTAATTCAAAATCTTTATACTGAGAACACGGCAGCTGTGGGTTGGGGATCGGGAGGAGAGACGACCCGCCCTATAGATGTAGAGAAGGTGGTGCACCAGGAGTATGTCCTGGCACCACTTCTCTATTGCATCTACATAGATGAGGTGATTAAGGAGTTGGTGAGGCACTCCCAGGACACCCCTAGATTGGGAACAGAGAGAAACCTGTCTCTTCTTTGTCAATGTTGCTGTTTTACTGTGATCCATGCCGTTGGGATTAAAGCACAAGTTGGACAGCTTTACAACTAAATTAAGCCACTTGAACTTGCGATTAACAAGGGCAAGACAAAGGTGATGGTCTTTAGACCAAATACTTTCAAACATACAAAACTGAATATCCTAATAGATGATTATAAACTAGAACAGGTTGATGCATACAACGACTATCTAAGGATTAGGTTCTCTGAGAATGGCCAATGGACCTCCCAGGTGATAGAAGCATGTGCAAGGCTAGACAAAAACAGTGGTGGTATAACATTTGCTGCCTGCCATGGTGGTAGGGCAATATCTCCAGCTCTAGAAATGTAAAAGTCTTAAGCTCTAGCCTCAGCGCTATATGGAGGAGAAATATGGGGATTTGCAAATCCAGAATTGATGGGGGTAGTGGAAAGCAAGTTTCTCAAGTCACTGCTCCTGTTACCTAAGAGCATGCCAAACAACACCCTAAACGTGACGGGTGACTTGGAGCCCATTATGCAACTGGTGATCAATAAACCATTAATGATTGGGCCAGGAACTGGGTACCCCGGGGCTGGAAGAAATACAGAGAAGCCCACTCACACATTATCACATTGGCGGGAGGAAGATCACTTCCATGGCTCAAGTGTGTGAAACAGGGATTGGCTGAATTAAATCTTTAATACATGTGGGATCAACCAATAGGGATTAATAGTAAAAGTAAAGCATTAATTTGCAGTACAAGGATGAAAATGGAGGATGATTGTGAAGAGTTGAGCACACAATTGCTCTATTTAAGTAACAAACTAGACTTTGGTCATGAAGTTAATCTGGATTGGCTCAGCCCCCCTTTTGCAAGAGCACTATACATAGAGTATAGATTGAGCACAAAACAGGTAGCAAGTTTACCAAAGGATGGAACAGCACTAATTCAGCTTGCTTACAAGTCTGCGGACTGGACGATGAGTCTATAGCCCAGTTATTGTTATTCTGCCAGGGGTACAGAATATTGAGGGGGTTGCATTTCTATCTGCTATTCAGAAAGATGGGCAAACGATGAGTAAATTATACTTTAGCTTTATGCAAGACAATATATGACCCCAATATGGTGCATTACATAGCCAAATACATCCACAGGGCCTGGATAAGGAGACGTAAACTGATTAAATTACAAATCCCATCCAGACAGGCGTAAATCTGATGAAGTTAGAAAAACACAGTGGAGACCACCCCGTAGTACCCAGTGTTCACTATTGCTTCCTGCCAGGAAGCTAAATTCATTCCTTTAAATTCGTTATTGATTGGTTTGTTCAGCTTAATTATCCGTTCAGAAAAGCAGTTCAAAAAAGCAGCTCAAAAAAGCAATTGCAGTCACTTCTTTTTCAAATCTTTACTGTTGTGGTTGTGTTTAGATCGCACAATTAATCAGTGGATTCACAATTCCTCTCCAAATCAATACGGCTCTTGCCAATGCATTTCGGTGCCTAGCACCATCTTCAGTGCTATATTTTAACACAATTCATATCACAAAATTAGAATGTAAGTGTACATACCCACAGGTAAGTCAGTCCCATTGTGTAGTTGGGTGAAAAGAAAAAGAGAAATTCCAATGTATTCATTAGTGTCCATGGTAACGTAAGCAATGCTTCATTGCAATGTACATAATGTGCTCGTAATCATGCATCTTTACCTTAGCCGCTCTTTCACAATCCTAAACGCCTCGTGTATAAGTACACGTATGTAGAGTATCCCTGTCGGGAGAGAGGGATAATCAGCCTTCTACAATTCCCTTCTAATCTTCCTCTATTCAAACAAAATGCCCTGTCATTGCAGCTCGTCTTATCTCCACTCTGCTTCTTCACGATATGCTCGCAAAATGAGTCACGTGTGCGCGTCCCCGTGCGAGGCTTCCTAACGGCGTTACCATAGAGTTCGTGGCACCGCCCGTCGTCCAGGATTGGACGAAGTGGACGTGCCTTCCGTCCCATCCCTACGCGTGAGCGGAGGGGCGGGACAAAGGACCTCCATGGCAACCGCCTGTGTAATCTGCCGTCCTAAACTGGACGAACACGCTTTGTTCGTCCAGTTTAGGACGGCGGATTAGTCGCTGTAACCATGGGGGCTGCCTTATATAACTTCATACCCATGATGATTGAAGAAGTCAATGAAAAATATACCATAATGCATATTTATGGAATCTCACAATCACGCTAACACAGGCGGTTGCCTTTTGGACCCAGTCCTGGCGCCAGTGGCACCAGGCTCATAAATATGCCCAGTCCCAGCGCTGGAAGCGCCGGGCTCATAATGCTTGGGTGGATTTACCTTCAGCAGACCATGCTGCTTACTTGCCTGCCAGTTGAGCCTCTGATCCTCTTCTGTTTGGAACTACTTTTCCTGTTGGGTGGGGCTGGAGCCACTCCCTAGATTCAGAACACTGGAAGTCTTCTGGAAGGCAGGAACTCTTTTCTTACCAGGAACTCTTTTCTTACTTAGGCGTGGCTGTGGAAGGAGACACCTAAGCACTACAGGAGGCTATTTAAACCACACCCGGTGGATGAATCTTGCTTTGCGTTATTCTGCAACCTCTGCAGCAGAACGCTCATCGTGTCTTCTGCATCCGGTCCTGGGCCTAAGGAAAAAGGCTTACCATCCTGAATCCAGTCTTCAGCAACACCTATAAAGACAAGAAAGAACAGGTTAGCATTCCGGCATCTGAAAGGCAAAGGCTTACCATCCTGAATCCAGTCTTGAGCAACACCTATAAAGACAAGAAAGAACAGGTTAGCATTCCGGTATCTGAAAGGCAAAGGCTTACCTACTCTTCGTGCGCTCCGGAGGCCTTCGGCGCTGCATCCCGCATCTGAAAGACAAAACAAGGTGCGTTTAAAGACATTGGGGAACTTTAATACTCACGTGCCATTACTCCTTTCCACATCTAATCCAGTGGGTATTCCGGCACCCTGCAGCCGCTCCGAACTCGTACCTGCAAAATAAAAAGACAGTTAGAGCGCATAGTGAAGCAGGCAACAAGCGCTTACTTACGTGCTTCCAGGCGCTTCTATTCATCACACGGGCTCCATCTTCAACTCACTTCAGCCCGTCATCCGCCATCGCCGGAACCCTGCAAAACAAGAGACATCATTACTAAAGACTTTAAAGACATTTGAATGACTCGAAACTTACCGTTCGTGCAGTAAACGACGGACAGCAGTCCCCTGAAGTCAAGAGGCCTGCGCTACCTATCCAGTGAAGAAACTGGTTACAGCACCCTGCCCCGAGGCAGATGGAGAGCTCGGCATTCACTTACCTAAGACATCTTACTCTACACGTCAGGCATACAGTGCACAGAGGTCCAGCCCAAAGAGCCAACCGGGTGCTACACATCACCTTTGAAGATACGGTAGTCGCCCAGTCAAGACCGGCGCCTCTGCGAGAATCAGGTGAGCGTTACACTCACAACCTCACAAAAGACTGCCTCCTCCCGCTGCTAGCTGGCCACCATTTGGCCTTTTTTCAAAAGGTCAATCCCTTTACTCTTGTTGACCACTACAACAACCTGGTTTGCCCCCCTCAAACAGTGCAAGTCCAAACCCAAGAAATGCAAACCCCTCACCTTCAAGCCACTCGAGACAGAAAACAAACCATTGAGGCAGAATGGTGTCAAGCTCTATCTAAGACCACCAAATCACACTTTGCCATCATCGCCAAAGAATGCAGACAGGTCATACATGATGCCAAAGCCTCCTTCTACAATGATGAATTGCTACTGCTGAATCTGGCTCATATGAAACCTTTGCCATGCTGCATGAACTCAAAACCCCAATCACCCTACCCTCGAACTTCACCAAAGATGACCCCTGGTGCGGTAAGCTGCAAGACACACTCTTGGGAAAAATCACTACAAGACAAGATCCTTATAAAACAAACTGCCATATGTGCCAAATACATCAAATTAACCCTTAACAGCTTTCCCCCTACATCCTCCTTCCCCCCTTCAACTATCATCCCATCACTGAACCTGTAGTTGCCCACATCATCAAAGTTCTCAAACCGTTGCGTTGTAAAGGTGATGTCTGCTCAGCCCCTCTCATCAAAGACTGCATAAACTGGTTTGCCATTCATCACTGCCTTTCTCAAGGCATCCTTTGATTCGGCTCTGTCCCCTCCACTCTCAAGGAAGCCTGTATCTCATTCCTGCTAAAATAAAAGCTTTACTCAATCCCTCTATTCCTACCAACTACTGCCCCATCACCACTGTCCCCTTCCTCCTCAAAATCCTTGACCAAGCAGCCTACCTCCAAATCCCAAACTATCTGGAATGACACTGCATCCTTAGACTGTGCCAATCTGGCTTCCGTCCAGGATATATGGAACCGCATCCGCCTTGTTGGGTCTAAAGAACCAACTTGATGACATCAGAGACTCTGGCAAATTCACCCTCCTCCTGTTTTTAGACCTCTCCGCCGCCTTCGACCTCGTTGAAATCGTCAAACCTCAAACACTCTGCCACCATCTCACAAATGCTGCCAATTTCTCCCCTGAATCCACCAAATGGATCTCATCCTTCCCGACAGATAGAACATCCATAGTCTTCTCTAGCAACTCCACCGCCCTTCCAACTCCAGTCTCCGGCGGCATTACACTAGGCTCCTGCGTCCCTCCCACCATCTACAACATCTACATAAGAGCCCTTTTGATCACCTGGCTTCACTGGGCATCACATACACAAACTACGTGGATGATACTCAAATCCTCATCCCCTTTTGCATTTATGAAACCTTCCAACCCTGGATGGCATCCCATCTACTCTGTCTAAACGACAACAAAACTAAAATCTTGTTCATCTGCACCCAAGCCCTACTGGCCAAACCTGACCTGGCCTATCAGGCTTTCACGATTGACAGCATTACAATTCCAGTCTCGCCAGCAGTAAAAACACTGCGTGTCTACCTCGATGACACCCTTAATATGACGCAACAAATCAATGCTATTGCCTCGTCTGCAGCGCACACCACAAAACTAATAAATGCCAGCAAACCATTTCTCTCCATCAACAACTGCCTCACTATAGCATGAACCATTATCGGATCGAAACTAGACTATTGCAATGTACTCCTGGCGGGAACCACAGAAAAGAACATCAACAAGCTGCAAGTCATTCAGAACAATGCCCACCGTGCTGCCCTTGGCCTTTCTAAATGTAATCACATCACAGCATCCAGAAGAGAGGTTCACTGGCTCCCTGTGCAGGAGCGGATTAAATTCAAAGTTCTTGCCATCACTCACTGTTGCCTTTCCAACACAGCCCTGCCATACCTCTCACAAAGATTTATAAAATCCACCTCCACAAGACCAACGCTCTCTGCCAACAGCCACTCAAGCGCAGTAGAGCAGGAGGCTCCAGATTTCCTGTTACTGCCGCCCCTACCCTCTGTCTCTGGAATACCTTGCCGCTCTCCCTGTGGTCAGGACCATCCTACTGGGCCATCAGAAAACACTTAAAATCTTGGCTTTTCAATTAATCAGACACTCTGTACTGATTCTTTTCTCTTGCCACTGATCTTGTTCTTCTGTAACCAGCACCTATATGCCTCTGGGTTAAGCACGCTTTACAAATGCACTTTTTTTTAAAACCTTCTTTTAAGAAGTATAACATCAGGTTTTATCATGATGGATTTTTTTTAATAATGAATTGCAATAACACTCATTTTTTGTACAGGTTATATGGATTTCTAAAGAATGCCCTTTCAAGGTGGCTCGTTGCTTTGAATAGTGTGTCATTTTGTTTGGTTTTTAGTGTGGTCTTTGTTCACTGTAATCGTGTTGCTTGTAGTTTTGTCTATGTTATATGAGAAAACCGAATCTAATACAGATTGTTGATAAAAGTTGCCTCTTTGACTTTAAGCTGTGAGCCAAGATAAGATGCCAGCATGTACTGTATGTTCCCCTTCATACCAACAATGAAGCGATCCCGTCGGAAGGTAGAGGGCAGATTCATGGAGAGCTGTCATGCTTTTGCATCGCCACATAGTTCATGTTCATGTATTGTGTTGGAAACTTTTAATTCCACCACATACACCAGTGGTAGCACATCACCGAGAGATGTAGCTGTCAGACTTTCATGCTTTGTAGCCTCTTCAAATGGCTGCAGCAAAGAGCAAAACCACAAACAAAAGTTAAGGGAAAACCCAAATATAATGAGATGTAAGAGCTTTGAAGGGTACCAAACCAAGAAGCAACGAAAGTGAGCCCTTAAAGAGATTCACAGGCCGATTCATGGAATTAGTGTGCGCCGAAAAAAGGTGCACACGTGCGAAAACGTGCGATTCGCAGTGAAATAGCGAAAATCGCAGTGCAAGTGCGATTATCGCACAGAAAACATCGCACATCTATTCATGGAAGTCCGTGCACGCGCAAAATGTGGGATGTGCGCTGAAAAAGTGTGCGGCTCACGCTGGCGCACGCTGGCGCACGCTGGCGCACGCTGGCGCACAGGTCATTGAACGCTGTGCGATAAGGCCACAGCGAATTCGCACATAGCGCGGCGCACATAACAAAAGTAGGCGTAACACGGGGCGTCACACGCAGAATGGGGAAAAACTCGTGAAAATGTGGGCGTCACAGGGGAAGTACAGGAGGCAAGTGCGCAGAACGCCCACACGCTCGCCTACAACACGTATTCATGGAATCGAATAGGGAAAAAGAGCGCACGGCCAAAGACGCGCACAGGCCCATACATGTCCGCCACACGAAAGCAGGCGGTAGCGTCCCTGCGCAGGAAAAAAATGTGCGCCAAAGTTCTACACGCGTGAGAAGGCCCACACGCGATCTGGCCTGGGGGAGCGTGTGAGTGTATCTCAGAGGTGCGCGAGAAGTGTCACACGCGATCGGGCCTGGGGGAGCGTGTGCGTGTATTTCAGAGGTGCGTGAGAACTTTCACACGCGATAGGGCCTGGGGGAGCGTGTGCGTGTATTTCAGAGGTGCGCGAGAAGTTTCACACGCGATCGGGCCTGGGGGAGCGTGAGCATGTGCGTGTATTTCAGAGGTGCGCGAGAAGTTCCACATGCGATTGGCCTGGGCGTGTGTATTTCAGAGGTGCGCGAGAAGTTCCACACGCGATTGGCCTGGGCACGTGTATTTCAGAGGTGTGCGAGAAGTTCCACACGCGATTGGCCTGGGTGCGTGTATTTCAGAGGTGCGCGAGAAGTTCCACACGCGATAGGGCCTGGGGGAGCGTGTGCGTGTATTTCAGAGGTGCGTGAGAAGTTTCACACGCGATTGGCCTGGGCGTGTGTATTTCAGAGGTGCGCGAGAAGTTCCACACGCGATTGGCGTGGGCGCGTGTATTTCAGAGGTGCGCGAGAAGTTCCAAACGCGATTGGCCTGGGCGCGTGTATTTCAGGGGTGCGCCAGAAGTTCCACACGCGATTGGCCTGGGCGCGTGTATTTCAGAGGTGCGCGAGAAGTTCCACACGTGATTGGCCTGGGCGCGTGTATTTCAGAGGTGCACGAGAAGTTCCACGCGCGATCGGGCCTGGGGGAGCGTGTGCGTGTATTTCAGAGGTGCACGAGAAGTTCCACACGCGATTGGCCTGTGTACGCGATTCCATTGGACCAAAGGCCGTGACAGTCAGGCGCGTCTGTGACGTGACACGTGCGGGCGTGTCCCTGTACCCAAGGGAATGTTACAAGACCAAAAACTGCACGTCCGAGTGTCAGCCCGCGTAATTGGAGGATAGTGCCTCAGTGCGTATACGCGGAAGTGACGTTGGACGTGTGGTGCGGTTTAAAAGGTGCGTGTAGTACGTCATTTCCTTGTACGTGCTTCCCGTGGAGAGCGAGTGGGTGAAATCTGTACTTCTTGTCGGTTCACACGCGATTTACTTCACAGCGTTTCTAGTTCGTACTCCCTGTTACCTCTGTCAGTATTTTTCTGATTTTCTCTTTGACCTGTTTCCTCAAACAGCTTTGACTTCTCCTTTTTTCCTGTCTCCTCAGACAGTGTACAAATCTTCTTTTGGCGGGGGTGTTGCCAACGCGCACACACGCGTATTTTTCACGCTCTTTTCCCAGGCAGACGGTGAGTCGCACACGTATTTACCAACTGTGCTAGCCCCGTGTGTAGCGTACCCCTTCAGAGGTCATTGTAGGCTGCGTGTGACACGCATACGTTCATTTTTGTGTTTCTGGGTGCCACAGCGTAGTGCAGGTTTCTTTTCCCACGCACGTGGTCTACGAGGGGTGGCGTGCACATCATTTTCTGTTTTAGGGGTGCCTGTGCGTTGCGTGACCCGTCATCTTTCCCCAGGGGTTCCATACAGCCTTGCTAGAGCACTTGGGTACGAATTCCATCTAGTACCCTAACCCTTTGACCCCCAATTGCCCAGGACAATTGTCCACTGCAACTCCCATACGCACAACTCCATCAGTGCCATGGCTGGGAGGCGAGCAAGTGGTAAGGGTAGCAAAGGTGGCCGAGCCTCAAGAGGTGGGCGTGGTGGGCGCGGTAGGGGATGTGGCCAGGATTTGCAGTCTCCCCCTAGCCCCCCAAGTGTGGAGGACCAGTCAGGGACACACATCCCCCCCATGGTTGAGGAAAACGTGGCTGACACCATCCCTGCTCAGCCCTTGTTGGACCAGCCCGTTGTGGCACCTGACCTAGCACAGGGTGACTCCCAGGCTGACTTCCAGGTCGCCAAGTTTAGGCCACGGGTGGCGGCGCAAGCCAGTGTCACCAGGCCACGTGGTACAGGGGCAGCCATGTCATCTGCTGCCCCGAGTAGGCGGGCTGGGGAGGCTGCAGGGGCAGCTGCAGCTCCGTCCACCCCAGCTCTGACTCTCCCAGCCAGGACAGTGTTGGTCCCGGTACATCAGACTGAGGTTCCCCCTGCCATCATCACACTTCAGCTAATGCCTGCAGAAAGTCATGTGGTCAGTGTGCCATCGCACACTACTACTACACAGTCCACCGGTGCTCCTGCCTCTAGTGTCCAGAGTGGCGTAGGTCACTCCGGATCCCCACCACCCACAAAAAGAAAGAGGAAGAGTGCTCGTCCAGTACAGGCTGATGACCCCGACAAGGCTACACGGTCCGGCACGCTAAGGAAGCCTAGCTTCAATGATGCCGAACGGGATGCACTTGTGCAGTATGTGTCCGAACATGATGCCGAAATGTTGGTCACTTCAGGGTGTAGGATTACACCTGCTCGACGTCAGGCACACTGGCAGTCCACCGCGGACAGCATAAGTGCCCTTGGGTTTATGAGGCGCACAGCTGTTGAGTGCTACAAGCGCTGGAACGACCTTAAGCGTAGGGCAAAGAAAAAGCTGGCCTCAAGTCATGCCGCAACTCTGGTGACTGGAGGTGGGTCTCCATAAGAGGACATTGAACTCACTCTACATGAGCATGTTGCTGGGACCTACGTCACAGAGGAGCAGATCCAAGGTGTGGGAGAACTGCCAGATTACGAGGCATTGTCCGGTGAGTGCACATGCATGTGTGTGTGATCCATGTGTATGTTGTTTGTGGGAGGGGTTCTGGTTGAGTGCCAGGTCAGGGTTTGTGTGTGCCTGAGTGTTTTGGACCACCCAGGTGCTTCATCCAATGCATTCGGGGCCCCAGGATTTGGGCATTACAGTATCCCTTCTGCCCACGGTAGGCGTTTTGCACTACATCTCGCCAGTTGCCCTTGCAGTGGCATCTTGCTACAACATTGCTCCGTATTTAGCTGTGTTCATTCAGGCTGATTGTAGAAATTCACCTGGTTCTACTGCGCATCACTCTGCCCTATTGTCACATATATGACATGCCTATGGTACATGCCATCTGTGTGATGGCATGTGTCACGTATGTGTATTGGACATGCCACTCACAGGCCAATGTGTGATGGCACTGCTAGCCAGCATGCAGCTGATGTGTTGCTCTCCCATCTTGGTGTCATCAGTGTCTGACATTTTCCTCCCCTTCCAACTCATCGACAGTGCATGCATGGGAGGGTTATAGTCATGTGGGACATGTGTAAATCAAGTACTGGTACTGTAGCTTGTCTGGCCTAATAGCGTGCCATGGTGCTAATGCCAGTTTCCATTTTTTGTCTTTCATGTTTTTGCAAAGGATGACGCACCTGATGCTGTTGAGGGAGAGGAGATGGTGCAGGCCCAGGAGGGATCTGAAGGACGACCAGGCACCAGTGGGGGACGTGGTTTGGTGGTGGGGGAGAACCCTCTCTTGCTGCAGGCCATACTGTCCAGGGGTGTCCCTGGCTGCACCTCCCCAGAACTCTTTTCAGGTGTTGATTCGATGAGGCCTATGTGGATTTGCAGGTATGTGTTCATGGAAGGGATACTGTTCTGTCCGACCCACCTGCACCAGGGGTAGAGCCCACTATGGGGATGTCAGTGTTGGTAGGTGTGCCTGTGGTGGTTACGGATGCAGGGCCACACTCCGCAACATCTGATCCTGTTCCTGGGCCAGCAGTTCAGAGGGGAAATGCAGTCCTGCAGCCTCAGGCAGTGCCGACACAGCAAGGCGCAGTTCGCCTTGCCCCAGACAGGTGTGGTGCCCGCCAACGTGGTGGCCGTCCGCCACCGGGCAATACCGCATGGGAACAATCCATTTACGGTATGGCCAACCAACAGGCAGCATCATCAGAAATGATTGCTCAAGCCATGGAGAGGGTGGCTACTTCCATTGTCCCCCCAGAAAGGCAGATGGAGCTACTACAGCAGGCAACAGACTCCATTTGCCAATCAGTCAGGGAGGACATGTTGGCGTCCAACAGGGACAGACAGGCGGCCCTGGACAATCTGAGGGAATCAATTTCTATAGATGCCCAGGGACAGAGGGAAGCCCTGAGGGGAGAGGTCCGGCACCTCAGGCAGACTCTTGTGGACCTTGAGGCTTCCACTGTCACCAGGACGGAACAGCTGCTGGAGCGCGTCACCCGTACGCTCTCAGCAGAGATGCAGGCAACTCGGGCGGAGGCCCGGGCAACTCGGGCGGAGGTCCGGGCAACACGTCGGGTGTTGCATGGGGATCTCCGCACCATATCCCTCCAGAACGAGGCCTTCCACACCCGCATGCTTGCTGCCATGGAGGACCAAACTAGGGCTTTGCGTGGGCTGCCTCCCATAGCACCACCACCTCCTGTGGCAGCAGCAGCAGAGGTTGAGGAGAGCGAATCCAGCAGTGAATCTCCCACAATTTAGTAGCCGTGCAGGCCATGAGCCCATGGAGGTGTTTTTTTTCCCAACATTCACGCAGGTGGCTGTTGGTGGGCACCCTGTCCTCGGACATCCTGGGTGGCCTCCCCCACCACCCGTGGCCCACACATGGCCATTTCAGATTTTTGATTTTTGATTTTTTGATGCAGTGTGTTGCCTTGTGTGGCTCCCGTGGGCATCCACTGTATTCCGGCTGGGCACATGCAGGCTTGTGCTGAGTTTGGCTTAGATGCTTGGGTTCATGAGACACACACCCCTCCTGCTTCCCGTTTCCATGGGCTTGCAAAGGGTGTGCCCAAGTGACAGTGACTTACACAGTGACGTTGGACTCCCACGACATGTGTGGGCAGTCTGTAGTCAATGCTGTGTATACATTCCTAGTGCATATTGTTGTTGTATTGTGCACTGCATGGTGTATTGATGTGTGCTTGTGCATCCATGTCTCCCTCCTAATTTGCAGGTTCATTCCTCATGTCTTCACAAGGCCGTCCACTTTGGAGATGGAGCTCATATTGTGAGCAGTGGACTTCCAGATGTGCGTGGCAACAACACTGTACAGTTGGAGGTGGTGGATGTGCTAGCATTCTCATGTTGTAAGACTACTTATCCTTTGCCTTAGTACTGTCATTATGCTATGTCGATTGTATTGTGGTAAGTATTTGGTCATATGTGTTGTTGTTTCTACATTTATGTGGGCATATTGTGTGTGGCCAGTTTCCATTAGGGACACTGTACTTTGTGACACGTGTCATGTTTGGGGGATGACTTTGTTTGCTCTCACATGGCATGTCATGCCATGGTGTGTTGGGTGGCGGTGCTGGGGAGGGGTTGGGTGACATGGCACTGTTGTCATGTTGTGTCTTGCAAGGGGGTAATGATTTTAGCAGCATAGAAGTGTGTCTTTTGAACACAGCATTGGTGGTGTTTGTGTAGGTAGGGAAGCAAACAATGGAACACTTCCAGATGTACAATCTCAGGCTGGTATGGTTGTGACAGTTGACTGTCCATTGACACATCATAATTGTCAGTTACAATCATCATTGATTGTCAGCTGGTATGTGCCAGGGCTGTGTGCACTCCACAGGGGTGTGATTTTATGTGAAGTAATTAGCCACGAGCTGCGTACGGGCTGCCTCACCCCGTGCCCTTTCCCCTCCCATGCGCAGTGGGCATGCATGTGGTTGGGGATGTGGGGGCACCACCATGTCCACGGCCAGGCCCGGCGTGTTGCAACGTTGTGCAGGACACATGCTGCCACTATGATCCTGCACACTACTGGGGGAGCGTATAACAGCTGCCCGCCAGAACGGTCAAGGGAGCGGAAGCGTGACTTGAGCACTCCGAATGTGCGCTCCACGATGCCCCGGGTTGCAATGTCGGCTATGTTGTATCTTACCGGGGGTGGCGTGGTGGGGTTCTGAATTGGCGTCATCATGTGGGTGCTGAGAGGGTAGGCACTATCCCCTGGGGAGGTGGTGATGGGTATCATTAGTGGGGTTGTGACATTACTCAGTATCTGACATGCATGCATGCGCAGTGGCATTTATACTCACCGAGCAGCCATGTATCGCCATGCCGCCCAGCTTCTATGTCCCGGTTTAGGGTAGACATTCTGTAAATGAAACTGTCGTGGGAGGAGCCTGGATAGTTGGCGTATACTGAGGTGATGATTCCCTTGGCATCACATACTACCTGGGCGTTGATGGAATGCCAGTGCTTGCGGTTTCTATAGATGTGCTCAGTTGCTCTGGGGGGACGTAGAGCCACATGGGTGCAATCAATGGCACCTAGCACTTTGGGGAATTGTGCCACCCTGTAGAAATCCTGGGCGACAGCCTGCCTTTCTGCAGGTGTTCTGGGCAGGTATATGTGCCTGTGGACTGATGGGCGTGCAGTGATGATGGCCAAGACCTGGTGTAGGCAGCGTGACTGCGTGGCCTGTGACACCCCCCCCCCCACTATGCCACTTGTCCGCTGAAATGATCCAGTAGCCAAGAAGTGCAGTACATTGAGGACCTTCTCCAGGGGGCTGAGTGCTTGGGAGCACAGGGTGGTTGATGTGAGGTCATCCTCCCACTCACTGACCAGGTCGAGTATTATGTGAGGTGGAAACCTGTACCTCCCATACACATGGTCATCAGGCATCCCAAAAAGGCTGGTTCTGGGTGTAAAAATTCTGGCCCAGACTATCCTCTTCCTCCTCCTGCGGTATCCCACGGCCACTGCTGTTAGGAACGGTATGTTCATCCTGGCTTCTGAGCTTGTTTGTTGTTTGCGTGCACTTTTATGCTGTGCGGGTGGACGTACGCCTACTTCCTGCTGGCGTACGTGCTTCCGGATTGGCCACGTTCGATTCCATGAATGCGTGTTGTAGGCGAGCGTGTAAAACTTCCTGCGCAGCCCTGGAATACCGGCACCCAGGCCAATCGTGTGTGGAACTTCTCACGCACCCCTGAAATACACGTACCCCGCTCCACCAGGCCCGATCGCGTGTAAAACCACTCACGAGCCCCTGAAATACATGTACCCCGCTCCCCCAGGCCCGATCGCGTGTGGAACTTCTCGCGCACCTCTGAAATACACGCACACGCTCCCCCAGGCCCGATCGTGTGTGGAACTTCTCACGCACCTCTGAACTACACGCGCCCAGGCCAATCGCGTGTGGAACTTCTCGCGCACCCCTGAAATACACGCTCCCCCAGGCCCGATCGCGTGTGGTACTTCTCGCGCACCTCTGAACTACACGCACCCAGGCCAATCGCGTGTGGAACTTCTCGCGCACCCCTGAAATACATGCACACGCTCCCCCAGGCCCGATCGCGTGTGGAACTTCTCGCGCACCCCTGAAATACACGCCCACGCTCCCCCAGGCCCGATTGCGTGTGGAACTTCTCGCTCACCTCTGAAATACATGCGCCCAGGCCAATCGCGTGTGGAACTTCTCGCGCACCTCTGAAAGACACGCACACGCTCCCCCAGGCCCGATCACGCGTGGAACTTCTCGCGCACCCCTGAAATACACGCACCCAGGCCATTTGCGTGTGGAACTTCTCGCGCACCCCTGAAATACACGCGCCCAGGCCATTCACGTGTGGAACTTCTCGCGCATCTCTGAAATACACGCGCCCAGGCCAATCGCGTGTGGAACTTCTCGCGCACCTCGGATTACACGCGCCCAGGTCATTCGCATGTGGAACTTCTCGCGCACCCCTGAAATACACACGCCCAGGCCAATCGCGTGTGGAACTTCTCGCGCACCCCTGAAATACACGCACACGCTCCCCCAGGCCCGATCGCGTGTGGAACTTCTCGCACACCCCTGAAATACACACACACGCTCCCCCAGGCACGATCGCGTGAGGGACTTCTCAAGCACCTCTGGACTACACGCACCCAGGCCAATCGCGTGTGGAACTTCTCGCGCACCCCTGATATACACGCGCCCAGGCCATTCGCGTGTGGAACTTCTCACGCACCCCTGAAATACACGCACCCAGGCCATTCGCGTATTGAACTTCTCGCGCACCCCTGAAATACACGCACACGCTCCCCTAGGCCAGATCGCATGTGAAACTTCTTGCGCACGCGTGTTCCCGAAACCCGTAATACGCGTTCCCCGCTTTGCGTTTGCTGTTTGCCAGTCCTGTAAACTGGTACAGGGTTGGCACAGCCCTTTGCAATGGTTTTGCGATCTTGATGGCTTTTCATTGCGCGAGGGCGTTCTTGGGGGCGTAACTGGCGCTGCTGCAGGGTCGCTGCGACACGTCTGCTTTTGGAGGCGAGAATCCATGAATACGCTGTGCGTGGAAATTGATTTTATCGCACGCGGCTGGCGCAGACATTCGCGAGGGCACGCTGTGCGCCAGCCGTGTGCGACATTTTTGTGAGGAATTCCATGAATCGGCCTGTCAATGTGTTCAAAATATATTTTAAAGGTATTGTTAATGCTTATTAAAAAAAATATCAAAATGGGTAGATTTGCAAGCTCATAATCAGAACATTGGATGGCTATAAATAAAAATTCACTGTATATTATTATTCACAATCAGGTATATATATATATATATATATATATATATATATATATATATATACAAAAAAAGTTAGCGCCATTTATCACAATCACCCCAGTGTAAACAACATTACACAGCTAAAGAACAATTTACAACCATGAAAACTGCATACAGATGCAAAAAACAAAGTGCACATAAAATGAAAATAATTTTGAAATATATCTAGTGGTTTACCATTGATTGTAAATCGGACACATTGGCATTTTGCATGTGTCACCATTGGCTAAAGTGTTCCTTTGTATATGCAAAAGTATACCCTATCTTCTTAGAGTGCAGTCTTGATGAAATCTTAAATTGCATTATATTAATGAGCCAACTTAACTTTCGGTTGTGATGGTCTAGTCAGTCGTTGGCCCAGCCTTCCACAGGGCTTGAAGCATAGTTGACCGGAATGAATGACATCAATCTATAAATAGTCAGCATTGGGACTTATAGATATTATACAATTCTCATCAATCTTTATGTTGTGGACATTATAGTTGTGTGCAGACAAATGGATTTGATCAACAATTACACACAGCCAGATATGTAGTACGCTGTATGCAGCATGTAATAACAAGAGGGATCATAAGAACCTTTTATGCATGCACTGATATCTTAAAATGGCCGCCAATATAAAAGCATTATGAGCGTGTCCAATTTGCCTGCATTCTCAGTACGGCGATGGAATAACAGGCAGCATCACTCAGACGGCTGGTGCCAGAGGCACAGAAGCTGGTTGAACGGAAACATGGCCCACAGATTATGGGTAAACATGCAAGTAGGCTTGCATAATAGTTAGGCTGGTTGAGATTGAGATGTAGAAAATGATGGGACACTTGGTACTCATATGCCGCTTTAAGTAACTTGAGTTGACTTAGGGACTCTGTTTTATGTGCGCACAGGTTGCCAACTTCCTGCACCTTGCCTGCAACAACTGAGCGCCCTACCATGCAGCATATGGAAGCAATGCAATATAGGGTGAGATGTGTGTCTGTGTTCTTTTTACACTATCTTACTCTAATGTGCTGCCCCTTTAAATGAGGGCGTGTTCGATCATGACGTGAAACGTGTCATGATCGCGTCATGTATGTTAATAAAAGGAGCCACTGCTGGCAGGTGCGGCCCTGCAGTGGAGGCCCAGTTAGTGGCAACTCCTGTTTACTGTCGTCCTTTGATTTGGTTGTTTGCTGTGTGATCACAGCCTTGAGTCCTGCATTGGCCTGTGAGCTCACAGTGCCGAGGTGTAAGTGTGCTGTGTGCCCCCAGTGCTAGAGGCTCTGCTGGTGATCCAGCTGACAGAGGGTGCTCCCTCTGCCATAACACACTGCGTGCCCGCAGTAAACCCGGGTGATCCTTGAACTCGTGTCCCACTCAAGTGCCCCGGAAGCGGGACACAACACTTACTGTGTGCCAAATATGCTGCTTTTTTCGAAATTGAAACTATTGTTGAATCTAGGAAAACTATTTTTATTTATTTATTTATTTATGTATTATTTATTTATTTATAGAGCGCTCAAAGCCCAAAGGCAACTAGGCACTAAAGGAAATTTAGAGGATGGTTACAGATGTGAGGACCATAGCATAAACTTTACATAGTTACAGATGTACACAATACACAGTAAACATATTTACACATTGCAGACTGTACATATATCTACACAGGTAGAACTGTCATTGATCCAGGTCTAGGATGCTATTGGGGTGGGTCTGTCCTGAAGAGCAGGGTTTTTTACTTTTTTCTGAATGTGGCTGGGGAGGTCATTCCATAGTTTTGGTGCTATAGTAGGGAAACCTGAGCCTCCAGCTTTTTGTCTTCTGAATTTGGGGGTGACAAGCAAATTGGTATATTGAGAGCAAATGGGTGTGTTTGACTAGGCTTTATGGATGAGGTTGCTGAGGTATAGTGGTGCCTTGTTAGCCATGCATTTATGCGTGGGGATTTTAAAATGGATTCTGTCCTGGACAGGGAGCCAATGGATCTTTCTCCTGAAGGAGGAGATATGTTCATGGCTTGGAATGTTTAGGGCGGATCTAATGGCATTATTTTGCACAACCTGTAGTGTTTTGATGTTTCTTGAGATAGTTCCTGCATACAGAAAATTGTAGTAGTCAATCCTAGAAAGAATCAAGGCTCTAGCCATTGTGGTGGTATTGTCGGAAGAAAAGAACGATCTGCTAGCTCTTATCAATTTGGAGGTGTAGGCTGCCGATGAGACAACTGAGTTAACATGTCTATTTAACATAAGGGAGCAATCAATGTATACCCCCAATGTTTTTTTTATTTCATCTCTACTGTAATAGTATTGCCATCGATGTTGAAAGATTTGTAAGTCTGTAAAAGTATAGTTTGCATGAATACCGCCTGGTAGTAAACATTGGCCTAAGCACATTCGCATCGCACTATAAATCGCATTTGAATGAACCTGAAATAGGCTGACTACACTGCCATTTTAAGTTATCCGTCATTTTCATTAACTCCTGCTCTCTGTCCCATGGTAGAATGTGTGTTTTCGGCTCCAGCAGAGCAAAATGAACTTTGTACTGTGTCAACGTAGATAAGCATGCTGAAGCTGCTAAGGTGGATTGTTTGTCCTGCACTAAGGAAACCTTGGAGTTAATCAAGAGCTGTGCTAATCAGTTATTAAGATGCCATCTGTACCAAGAGCGTCTTCCCCGTTCAAATAGCGAAACAGAATGACGAATAGCTGAACATGTGCTTTTGCAGAAATCTTTGTTTTGCTCATTGAAACTAAGCTGACTTTAAATTTAAGAACAAATGGTAGACAAATATAAGTAAATGAAATAAGGACTGTTACCTTTGTGTCCAATGTTTATAAAATATATGAAGTGTTTAACAGAAAACAACCAGCTATTCAAGAATGTTTTAACATGTATTAGTTATGTGGAAAGGCTATGTACCCTAGGTAAATGTGTTGCACGAAGAGGGGCTGGACGATGTATCTGGGATTGTGAGAAACTGTATAAATACTCATGTTTTTGAAATGTCCAGCACTCTCTCATCTCACGGTGTCTGCTTGCACACATTGCGGGGTGTTGAGAGCCAGACAGCTGTTCTGCTCAAATAAAGTGTACCTGTACCATAGTACTCGTGACTGGCGTATTTCTATTATGTGGTATTAAGCCTCAATATCTTTTAATCTTTCAAGTCAGCGGGAGATTGCTGAGTTTGGCTTTGTTTCCAAAGAGGATTAACTCTGTTTTATCGTCATTAAGGCATAGTTCATTAAGTGCCATCCAGCCTTGGATGGCTTGCTAGATCTTGTTTAGGTTTTTTGAGTCAGTGTCGTGACAACCGGTAATGAGTATAAGTATTTGCGTATTGTCCGTCTAATTTGTATACGTGATACCCATATTGTCAAGTTTGTCAAATAGGAGCTTGGTGAAGGTGTTGTAAAATGTGGGGGACATGCAAGAGCCTTGCGGTATGCCACAGGTCACAGGGACCAGAGGGGCTGCTGATTTGTCTGAGAAGACCCTCATGGTACGATTAGTAAGAAATGATTTGATCCATTTGATAGACTCTGATGAAAATTGGGAGGCGGTCTGGAGATGTTGACAAAGGATGTCGTGCTTGACCAGATCAAAGACTGCAGAGAGATCTAAGAGGAGGAGGATGCACAGTTCCCCTTTGTCTTTGTATTGATCCATTTGTCTTTTCAGATCTAGTAGGGCGGTCACTGTGCCGTGCCGTGCCCTGGT
Source organism: Ambystoma mexicanum (assembly GCF_040938575.1). Classification (NCBI taxonomy): domain Eukaryota; kingdom Metazoa; phylum Chordata; class Amphibia; order Caudata; family Ambystomatidae; genus Ambystoma; species Ambystoma mexicanum. The sequence continues at coordinate 838,393,344 of NC_090929.1, forward strand.
CTGAAGCCAGATTGTCTTAGGCCGAGGAGGTTATTGTCTACCAGAAGTTTTTGGAACAGCAGGTAGGCTGCACGGTCGAGAATTTTTAGTAGGAACGGTACTGTGGTGATGGGGCGGAAATTGGTAGGGACATTAGGGTCTAGTGTTGGTTTTTTGGGTAGGGGTAGGACCCAGGCAGTTTTTACATCACTCGGTACTGTGTTTGAGGCAAATGAACTGTTAATGAGTCTGGTCTGGTGATAAAATTCTGCTGCACATTCTTTTACCAGAGTTGCTGGGCAAATGGTACCTTTGCGTTTGGATGGTTTTAGGCTTTTGATGATATTGACAGTATCGGAGATGGAGAGTAGAGAGAATGAGAATGTATTAGTCTCCTTTGGTGGCAGTGATAAAGTCTGAGTTTAGTTAAGGCACAATTTAGATTGTTTTAGTTCTATTTTGTGCTGAAGTAGAGATATTTTGTCTGCTAGGGCGTTTTCAATATTAGAGCACCATTGTTCGTCTTTGACTGTGTGGTCTGGGGTAGATGCTGGGGATTCTAGTACACAGAGAATGGTGAATAACTCTCTTGTGTAGGATTGTGCATTAGCTATTCTCTGATTATAGATTTCGCTTTTGGCTGAGAGGACTTCTTTTTTGTTATCATTGGCTAAAGTCTGAAAGAGGCTCTTATTAGCCGTAGTGGGCGATTTGCGCCAAGTATTTTCAGCAGATATTTTTTTGTTGGCACGCATTGTTCTAAGTTCTGAGGTGTACCAGGAGTTGATGTGTGTTTCTTGTTTAGTTTTTCTTATTTTTTGGGGTGCAACTTTTTCTATGATTTCTGACATGACTGTTGTTTTGACAAATCAGGGCTGATGGGTCATTGGATGGATGGATGCAATGAGTCTAGGACGGGAGTTTGGAGCGGTAACATGTTGTCTTTGTTCATATTCTTATAATTTCTAGAGGGAGCTGGGAGTGCTGGTGGCGGCTGGTTCTGATTTTTGGTAGTAATGGTAGAGGTGAAAATTATAGTGTTGTTGTCTGATTGTTAGATTGTATGAGGGTGGTGCCGTTATTGTCGGCTAACCAATCTAAGGTACGGACTTTTTCATGTGCTGGGGCCGTTATCCTTTGTGTGAATCGTTGGGCTTCCATAGTTTTAGCTAGGAAGTACGCATGGGTGTCAGAAGGGTCATTCAAACCAATATTGAAGTCGCCCATGATGATTACCTTAGAGTGGGTTTTCATGTTGTGAGACAGCAGGGTCGTAATGTCGTCTTTGAATGTGGAGGTGGCACCAGGGGTCCAGTAGACGACGTGAAGAGTGAGTGTGCAGGAGGGTGTCAGGGATATTTTTAATGTAATGACTTTGCCTGAGCTGAATGGAAGGTCAGTGGAGATCCTTATATTTAAGGCATCCTTGGCTAGTAAAGCTACTCTGCCTCCTCTTGATTTAGCTCTATCCTTTCTATAGATGGTATACCCCTCTGGGATAGCCAGGGAGAGGTGAAGGCCTGAGGCAGTGTGTAACCAGGTTTCTGTAGCTGCTAGAAAGTCTAGATGGTTAGTTTTGATCATTTCTGCAATATCCAGGGTGTGTGCAGTGATAGATCTGGAGTTTATGAGTGCACTTTTTAGGGTGATTGCATTCATAGTGGCAGTGGCCTTGCTGGAGGCGACTACGTAGGTCTTATTTATTTTTTTATTTATTTATTACATTTGTTACACGCCCAAACCCTTGAGTATCACAGCGAGGTTACAGACAGCTTATGAAATAATATTCAGTGAAAAATTGTAGCGAAGTTACGGTCAACAATCATAACAATATATACATAAGACGAGTAAAGAAATGAGCAGTGCAGCATATATACAATTACAATGGTGACAGGCATTATTCGTATTGGTTGAAAAAACATGTTTTGATTGCCTTTTTGAAGCCCATTAAGGATTCCTCTTTTTTAATGGTGAGTGGGAGGGAATTCTAATGTTTGGGTGCAAGGTATTGAAAGCTGCTGCCCCCCGCTCTGGAGTTTTTGTACCGAGGCGTGGTAAGAAGTAGGAGGTTGTTGGATCTTAGAGATCTGGTGGATTCTTTTTTTGCTAGTGCCTTATTTAGGTAGGTGGGTGCTTTTTCCTGGTGACATTTAAAGGTGATACATAGGGTTTTAAATATAATTCTGGCTGCGATGGGTAGCCAGTGGTGATCTCTTCTGGTCTTGGAGATATGGTCAGATTTTTTCATTCCTAGTGCGGCCCGTAGGGCTTTATTTTGTATCAATTGGAGTTTTTTTAGATTGGTGATGGACGTACCTAGTAGCAATACATTGCAATAGTCGAGTCTTGAGAGAATCAGGGCTCTGGCCAGGGTACTGCAGTTGGTGGGGGAGAGGAATTGTCGGCTAAGGGTATTTCGTTTGGCAGTATATGAGGGGAATGATGCGAGGCTGCTGATGTGTTTGGTCATCGAGCGATTTGCATCCAGGTAAACTCCTAAGGTTTTTACTTGCTTCAGTACAGGTGTTTTAGTTCTATTTTGTGCTGAAGTAGAGATATTTTGTCTGCTAGGGCGTTTTCAATATTAGAGCACCATTGTTCGTCTTTGGCTGTGTGGTCTGGGGTAGATGCTGGGGATTCTAGTACACAGAGAATGGTGAATAACTCTCTTGTATAGGATTGTGCATTAGCTATTCTCTGATTATAGATTTCGCTTTTGGCTGAGAGGACTTCTTTTTTGTTATCATTGGCTAAAGTCTGAAAGAGGCTCTTATTAGCCGTAGTGGGCGATTTGCGCCAAGTATTTTCAGCAGATATTTTTTTGTTGGCACGCATTGTTCTAAGTTCTGAGGTGTACCAGGAGTTGATGTGTGCTGCTTGTTTAGGTTTTCTTATTTTTTGGGGTGCAACTTTTTCTATGATTTCTGACATGACTGTTGTTTTGACAAATCAGGGCTGATGGGTCATTGGATGGATGGATGCAATGAGTCTAGGACGGGAGTTTGGAGCGGTAACATGTTGTCTTTGTTCATATTCTTATAATTTCTAGAGGGAGCTGGGAGTGCTGGTGGCGGCTGGTTCTGATTTTTGGTAGTAATGGTAGAGGTGAAAATTATAGTGTTGTTGTCTGATTGTTAGATTGTATGAGGGTGGTGCGCTTATTGTCGGCTAACCAATCTAAGGTACAGACTTTTTCATGTGCTGGGGCCGTTATCCTTTGTGTGAATCGTTGGGCTTCCATAGTTTTAGCTAGGAAGTACGCATGGGTGTCAGAAGGGTCATTCAAACCAATATTGAAGTCGCCCATGATGATTACCTTAGAGTGGGTTTTCATGTTGTGAGACAGCAGGGTCGTAATGTCGTCTTTGAATGTGGAGGTGGCACCAGGGGTCCAGTAGACGACGTGAAGAGTGAGTGTGCAGGAGGGTGTCAGGGATATTTTTAATGTAATGACTTTGCCTGAGCTGAATGGAAGGTCAGTGGAGATCCTTATATTTAAGGCATCCTTGGCTAGTAAAGCTACTCTGCCTCCTCTTGATTCAGCTCTATCCCTTCTATAGATGGTATACCCCTCTGGGATAGCCAGGGAGAGGTGAAGGCCTGAGGCAGTGTGTAACCAGGTTTCTGTAGCTGCTAGAAAGTCTAGATGGTTAGTTTTGATCATTTCTGCAATATCCAGGGTGTGTGCAGTGATAGATCTGGAGTTTATGAGTGCACTTTTTAGGGTGATTGCATTCATAGTGGCAGTGGCCTTGCTGGAGGCGACTACGTAGGTCTTATTTATTTTTTTATTTATTTATTACATTTGTTACACGCCCAAACCCTTGAGTATCACAGCGAGGTTACAGACAGCTTATGAAATAATATTCAGTGAAAAATTGTAGCGAAGTTACGGTCAACAATCATAACAATATATACATAAGACGAGTAAAGAAATGAGCAGTGCAGCATATATACAATTACAATGGTGACAGGCATTATTCGTATTGGTTAAAAAAACATGTTTTGATTGCCTTTTTGAAGCCCATTAAGGATTCCTCTTTTTTAATGGTGAGTGGGAGGGAATTCTAATGTTTGGGTGCAAGGTATTGAAAGCTGCTGCCCCCCGCTCTGGAGTTTTTGTACCGAGGCGTGGTAAGAAGTAGGAGGTTGTTGGATCTTAGAGATCTGGTGGATTCTTTTTTTGCTAGTGCCTTATTTAGGTAGGTGGGTGCTTTTTCCTGGTGACATTTAAAGGTGATACATAGGGTTTTAAATATAATTCTGGCTGCGATGGGTAGCCAGTGGTGATCTCTTCTGGTCTTGGAGATATGGTCAGATTTTTTCATTCCTAGTGCGGCCCGTAGGGCTTTATTTTGTATCAATTGGAGTTTTTTTAGATTGGTGATGGACGTACCTAGTAGCAATACATTGCAATAGTCGAGTCTTGAGAGAATCAGGGCTCTGGCCAGGGTACTGCAGTTGGTGGGGGAGAGGAATTGTCGGCTAAGGGTATTTCGTTTGGCAGTATATGAGGGGAATGATGCGAGGCTGCTGATGTGTTTGGTCATCGAGCGATTTGCATCCAGGTAAACTCCTAAGGTTTTTACTTGCTTCAGTACAGGTATCATGGTGCCATTAATGTTAATGGATGAATAGTCTGGATATAGGGCATCTATTTTAGACTTTGACCCCACAATGAGCATCTCTGTCTTCTCATCGTTGAGGTAGAGACTATTAAGTGCCATCCAGATTTGTATGATGGCGTAAATCTTATTAATAGTCAATGTATCTTGGGTATAGTTCCCTGTGAGTGGGATAAGGATCTGGGTGCCATCTGCAAAGTTGGTGTAGATGACACCCATATCATCAAGGGTTGAAAAGAGAAGCTTAGTATAAGCGTTGTATAGGGTAGGTGATAGGCAAGAGCCTTCAGGTACTCCAAAGGGGACTGGGATGGGGTCTGCAGCTTCTTTACCTATAGAGATTCTGGAGGTTCAGTCATCTAGGAAAGATTTAATCCACATGGTGGCATCTGTGGAGAAATTGAAGTCTTTGGCTAGGATGGAGCAGAGTTTGTTATGGTCGACAAGGTCGAACGCTGCAGATAGACCTAGCAAGAGGAGGATGAATAGTTTGCCTGAATCCCTAAAGGTATCCATCTGGATTTTGAGCTCCAGTGGGGCTGTTTTGGTGCTATGGTTAGGCCTGAAGCCAGATTGTCTAGTGCCAAGGAGCTGATTGTGTTCCAGATGGGCTTGGACTTGATTGTATGCTATTTTATTGAGGATTTTGAGTAAGAAGGGGACTGTTGTTATTGGCCGGTAGTTAGCGGGTACAGTGGTATCTAGAAACATTTTTTTTAGTAGTGGTGTCACCCAGACTTCTTTAATGCTGGCTGGGACCAGATTGGCCTTCAATGATTCATTTACAAAGTCGGTTATGATGGGTGTGAGTGTGTGGGCACATGCTTTAACTACCTGAGCTGGGACGGAATCTCCTTTGCAGTTGGAGGCTTTGAGCTTGGAGGTGGTATCTAGAACTAGGTTTTGAGATACTGGGGTGAAAGAGAACAGGGGGCTGGTATTCGCAATGGGATTCATGATGTGGTTGTCGCTGGAAGGTTTGGAATCATTGGGTGAGGGAGGGAGCGGTGCGATGATATTGGTGGTGGTAGTGATAGGAGATTTAAGTAATCATAAATGTGAACGTGAGGATAATCTGTATGTTCTCAGCAGTCCCAAAATGGGGTGTGAGTGAGGAGGGGGCGTGGTGGCTTGAGAGTCAGTAGGCACGAATTTCTGAGTATGATGTCTACAGACATAACAGGCGTAACTCGGCCCTGTTCTTGCAGTGAGATGGTGGAGTCTTGTGTGTTCGTCTGGTGGTAATGGAATTAGCGGGAGGTTATTGCTGTGGGATTGATGTTTGATTGTGTCTTTGATGGGAGTGCATATGGGGGTGGAGACGGGGTGGTAGGGAAAGGCGCAGTTTTGTTAAAGAAGGGCGTGGGGTAGGGGATGGGATGGTGGCAGGTGCAGTGTAGACGTGCTAGGCCATTTCCTGGTTAGATATACGCGCCTTTGGTGCAGGGCAAATCCATAATGGGAGGAAGTTGTGGAGGTTTTTCCCTGTAATTATGAACTAATAGTAGCAGAATAGAGAATACAGGTAGCAGGATGGTGGCTGACATAGCACTGAGAGTGTTTCTCCTGTTTTTGGTAAGTCTAGTAGCACGGCGGCTAAGGTGGCTAAGGTCTCACTGGGCTGGTAATACAATAGTTAGCAATGGTAGTTGGTGCAGTGACCAGATATTATGTAATGCAGAGACTTGCAATAGCAATAAGCTGGGAACACAGTGACTAGCAGTGGCGTATAACACAATTGACTGGTGACTAGCATTGGGGATAAAAATCAATAGGCTAGGAGCACAGTGGCAAGTAACATAACTGACTGGTGACTAGCATTGGGGAGCAAAAGCAATAGGCTAGGAGCACAGTGGCATGTAACACAATTGACTAGTGACTTGCATTTGGGAGCAAGGCAATAGGCTAGGAGCACAGTGGCATATAACACAATTGACTGGTGACTAGCATTGAGGAGCAGAGCAGTAGGTTGAGCGCACAATGACTATCAGTGGCGTATAACACAGTAGGCTAATGTCATAATAGGTGGTTTTGCAGTGGGTAGCGCAATGGCTTGCATTGGCTGGTCGTACCATAGGCTGGTGACATTTAGCATGGGTGATGACAGTAGTGGCTAATAGTAACAATAGGCAGTGGATGCAGTAGCAAATGAAGCAAACAGGCTGGTGACGCAGCAGCGTTCAGTGGTTGAAGTTGCCCTAAACTAGTAACATGAGAAGAGGTGATGCGTAATAATGGGTCGCTTGATATCGGGAACAGTGAAATTGCGGGCATTAGAGAACAAACAGAGTGTCACCAAGGGCGAGTATCGCTATGAGCGAGGATATTGGGTAGTGTAGCAGTGGAGTGTTATTGGCTGTCAGGAGACGTCCTTAGAACGCTTGTTGGATTCAAGCCTCCGTGTAGCAGGGGGTCACGTGACGTCTGCTCGGCAGCTGATGGGCACTATGCCACTGGCAATTAGGCCAGTGCTGGCGGTATGGGGTGGGCAGCGGTTGGTCTTTCAGGAGTAATGTACGGCGAACGCTTTGAAGAAGTCGATGCAGGTTAGGCACAGAGCAGGATCAGCGACAACCAGTGGGGATGCGTAAATAGATGCGTACGAGCGTTGGTAGAGGTATGAATGTGGTGGTACAGTTGAGATAGTGCAAGTGAGGTGAAAGGTAGCTGCAGCTCACCTTATTTAATCCAGGCGCAGGGCGGGTTGCGGATCACTGCGGTGAACAGGGGCAAACAGGGCCTTATCTTCATGGGCCTTTGCAGAAGTGGGCCGGCTTCTGCCTGCCGGCAGAACTGCTGCTCACGTTACAAAAGCTATGTTCGTTGCCTAGCAACGGAGCTCCTGCCTCAAACTGAATGCTGTAAATTCAAATTGGGTGGCCATCTTCTGATCAGTCACCAGATCTCGTGTATGAGGGTAGCTACGCACCAAATGGGCTGGAAAAGTGTAACTTCATTTGGTATTGTGGGCGATCCCACCTTCCAGGCACTGTGTGGCTCAGAATGCTCCTGCAGCACATGTGCAAGGTCATGGAGACAGGGAAGTCCGTCGACAAGGAATGAATTGGATAAAGGGCAAACAGGGCCTTATCTTTTGCAATAGGACTAAATGTCCTGCTGGTATGTCTGTTTATTATCTCCCCTGCAGATAGCCTGCTTGAGGGGCGATATTAATGCACGGCTGCAGCGAGTCTATATCGGCCCGTGATAAGAAGCACAGATTTTTCCTGTCCGGAGAAAGGCAGAGACTTGGACAATACATCTGAAACTGGTCGACTATACATGACATGGTAGAATCAGGCATCATGGTGTGTGCTTCAAATTGGACAAACTAATATTTGTAACCGCTGTACTCTGTAACCTGACTATAAACGTATTTATTGTGATGTCACGCCAGTGACCACTGGGGTTATTTTGATTACACAGGTGGCCATTTTTTTTATATATGCCATCACAGACACAGAGGCGAAGACAATAAAGCTTTGCATGCACCTCTGTGCACATGTCTTTTTAACATTATGGAAGGAACTGGACTAAGGCAGAAGTTTTGCTGTGCTCTCTTAAGAGGCGTTAAAGAAAATTAGGGACTGATTCCCTCTCTCTTCCTTTGCCTAGATAGGCGGTGCACCACTGCATTGTAGGACCAGAAGGCACCACCAAGGGATAGGTATTTCCTTTACTAGGGTGAGACAGTGACTAATGTGTTTCAGCATCTGGGGATTTGTAGAAATTCTCTCTTTTTGTGATACATGCACTTAGGGGCTGTAACTGCACACCTACAGTTCATCTGCCTCCTTGCATTTACCCAGAGTCGGGCGGCTCTGTCTGCACTACTCAGAGCTACGCTGCCCTGATTGCACTTCCCCTTTCCTCTCTCTGGCACTTCCCCTTTTTCCCATCCCTCGCACTTGCACGATCTGAATGACACAAGGCCTAGTAAGATCGTTTATCTTGTCTTGTGTTGTTGCGCCTAGAAACACCTGACTTACCATATCATAAGTACACCCAGTAGATGCTCATTTAGGTAGACCTAGGTGATCATCCGGCCTCTAAATCCTCTTTGCCCTACACGATCTTAGCAGACTTGTGCTCCTATTGCACTGTAAACTTTGGAAGCCTTAGAACAGATAATCCTTGCAGAGACATGAATTGAGCATATAATCTAGTGTGACTCAGAGGCATATATCTGTTGGTTCACTTGAATTGACATGTACAGGGCCTTGAAAAGCAAAACATTTAATTTGGCAAAAATTATTGCTGTGCTCTTCGTCAAGGGAACACATGAGAAGTGGGGGTTAAAGTTTAAAATCTTTATAATGATGCTTTAAATGGGTCATGATTTTTCTTAGTTTATCAGTCTTCAGGATGTTGGTGAGACCTATCTCGAGGGTCTCATAATCCTTGCTTAATTTTGTGAGTTTTTTCAGTCTTTTAAGTTTTATCAGCCTTTTCTCTCTTTTTAGTCTATTAGCCGTAGTGTCTTCTACATTGCTAGAAGGTATATAATTTACCAGTGTCTTAGGCACCGCCTTCCCATCAGATTCTAGGTTACCTGTGAGACTCTGGTCACCTCAAATCCTTATTTGACCTTAAGGATGCAGGAAAAGTGTGAGACTCCACCACTTTCCAAAGCTTCTTCTATATTCTCAGGGTGCATGAAAGGTGTGAGACTACGGCTGTGTCAATGGCTTCTTTACCTCACCCTTTGCACAGAATATTTGTGAGATTTCAACTGCGTTGATGACTTCTTTAGCCCTTTCACAATTTAAGATAGGTGTGAGACGCCATACTTTTTAATGACTCTATTAGACTAAATGGCTTCTTCAACCCTCTCAGGAAGCAGGGAAGGGATGAGACTGAAGCAGCCTCAATGGCTTCTTTAACTCTCTCAGGCGGCAGAGTATATGTGAGACTCTAGAAGTGTTAAAGGGCCCATCTAGCCTCTTCACAAGTTATTTTGTAGAGGTGAGAATCAATACATTGGCACTCTGCAGCTTCTCTGGAGGCCCATAGGAAGGTTCACCAGCTCCAGTGTCCTCTCCAGTTGCTTTCCAAACATGAACTTGCTGATTGTCTGGCTTTTATAATTGCCGGTGAGCCTCCCCCCTTCTTTCTCTGCCTCCTTGCTCATTGGGTTGTTACTAGATTCCTTAATTTCTTGTTTTTCAATAGGTTTGCGGGTTCTAACATCCATGATCCTGTGCACTGGGGCTCCTACGTATGTTGTCCTCAAGGGGATAGAAACAGGATGAGATAAATATCCTGTCCACAAATGTGACTTCTTTCTCCTCAGCAAAAGCATGAAGGCTCCCTGCTTGTCTTTCTCTCCATTCCACAGTATGTCCTTGAGCGAGCACCGTGCTATTTTCCTGCTGCTTCTCTCCTAGTTGTTTCAGTTGTCTGCAAAACCCCATTGTCAAAGATGTTTCATGGACAACGCATGAAGGCTATTGTGATTTAATAGTTAACTATACACACAAGCCATCTCGGTCTTGCATATCATTATTATTTGAGGTTTTAAGATAATACATCAGTTGTACAGATGCACAAAAAGGTCTGGGAGCCCCTCTACCGAGAACGAACACAGCCAAACAACCTGTTCTATGGCAGCGGACCTGTTCTGTGGCAAGGTGCTCACTTGATCCTTTGGCCGTGGCACTACTCATAAAAGGTATATAGCTATATAGAGGGACTACAACCACCACATTTTAACTCACTGTACCTTTCACAGGGTAGAAATATCCATTTGCATATCAATCTAGTTCCACCCACTTAGGCAGCCCAGCACCGAAATGCCAGGCAATTCTTGTCTGAACAGGAGTACCAACAGCAACCCCTAGACATGTATATCAGCCTAGTCTAACTAAACGGGCTAAAAAGCGGTGGTATGGAATGTTGCTCAGGGCAATGCTAGTGGTTCAGATTCATTCAAAATCTTCCACCCATCACATTTTTGCTTTTAGTTTGTCCCTCTATGAGAGAGAGGGTATGCTCAGACATGGTTCCCTTGCTTGCTGTGCCATATGGAACCAAGCTGCACCTCACTGAGGAGGCCCAACAAGGCCGAAACATGTCTGCGGTTGCTTACGTTTCCATGCAGAGGGGACCTGGCCTAGCAGTTTGGGCAGGGCTGCTCCCATTGGTGGCAGAACCTGATTGATTTGCATATGTATGGACCCCTTTTGTAATGGTGAGACGGGCCTAAAAAACCATGGTGTGGAAGGTTGCCCAGAGCAATGCCAGTGGTTCAGATTCATTCAAAACCTTCCACCCATCACTTTTTTGCTTTTAGTTTGCCTCCCTATGTGAGAGAGGGTATGCACAGACGTGGGTTCCTTTTTTGCTGCGCCATAGGGACCCAATCTGCACCTCACTGAGGAGGCCCAACAAGGCCGAACCATGTCTGGGGTTGCTTATGTTTTTGTGCAGAGGGGACCTGGTATAACAGTTTGGGCATGGCTGCTCCCATTGGTGATAGTACCTGACTGATTTGCATAGAGCTGGACCCCTTTGCAATGGCGCACATGCGCTAAAAGGTGGTGGCGTGGAAGGTTGCCCGGAGGAATGCCAGTGGTTCAGATTCATTCAAAACCTTCCACCCATCCCTTTTTTGCTTTTAGTTTGTCTCCCTGTGTGAGAGAGGGTATGCCCAAAAGTGGGTCCCTTGCTCGCTGCCCCATAGGAAACCAAGCTGCACCTCACTGAGGAGACCCAACAAGGCTGAACCATGTCTGAGGGTTGCTTGTGTTTCCGTGCAGAGGGGACCTGGCATAGCAGTTTTGGCAGGGCTGAACCCATTGTTGGCAGAACCTGACTGATTTGCATACAGCTGGACCCCTTTTGCAATGGTGCAGATGGGCAAAGAAATGGTGGTATGGAAAGTTGCCTAGAGCAATGCCAGAGATTCAAATTCATTCAAAACCTTCCACCCATCACTTTTCTGCTTTCAGCCTAGACAGGCCTCATCAGTGAGGTGAAGATGTGCCTCTCTAAGCACAGTGAGAAAGGGGTCCACATCTGGATTACCCCGGGTAACTTAGGGTGAAGCCCAAAGTTCCATAAAATGCACAAAAATGTCTGGGAGCCCCTCTAATGAGAGCAAACACAGACAAATAACCTGTTTTATGAGAAGGTGCCCACTTGGGATGGTCTTCAACCATGTTTTAGCTCACTGTACCTTTCACAGAGGAGAAATATCTATTTGCATATCAGTCTGGTCCCACCTTAGAGAGGCTCAGTTTAACCTCACTGAGGAGGCCCAACAAGGCCGAAACACGTGCCTGGTGTTGCTGATGGTACTCTTGTTTAGAGGATAATTGCCTAGCATTTCTGTGCTGAACTCACCTTGTGGGTGGAACAAAGACTGATATGCAAATGGATATTTCTCCTCGATGAAGGGTGCAGTGAGCTAAAAAGTGGTTGTAGACCCTCCAGAGTGGAAGAAATCCCAGAGAACAGGGATGGACCCCTTGCTCACTGTGCCTTAGAGATGCTCAGCTTTACCTCACTGAGGAGGCCCAACAAAGCTGAAACACGTGTCTGGGGTTGCTGATGGTACTCTTGTTCATACAAGAATGTTCAGTGCACGACTGCCCTTGTGGATGAGACAAAAACTGATATACAAATGTATATTTATCCTCTCTGAAGGGTGCAGTGAGCTAAAACATGGTTGCAGACACTCCTGCATGGAAGAAATTCCAGAGAGCAGGGTATTTGACCCATGTTCATTCTCAGTAGAGGGCCTCAGATCAGATGTACAGAGATGGATGCCAGAATGCACATACAGACTTGGATATATCTATTACCCCTACACTTAGAAGCCCAGATGGTAAGAAAATCCAGATCCACATATTCCAATGTCATGCTCTCTCGAGCAGATCATTCACATTGATAGGTGCCTCTCCAGCACCCTACAGTTATTCTGATGACACGCAGCACAGCCAATCAGAGAGCAGGAGTGACCCCAGGGCATGTAGATCTATAACTGGATATGGGCAACATATTGCACAGGATATGTTAGGACACCATTCTGTTCTGCATGAAAAACACACTGTGCAGTTAGTTCAGCAATGCAGCTGTGCCGGCGGCTTCGAGTTTGTGTCCATCAGAAACTTAGTGAAGCACTCCATGATGCTTTGAAGGAGCAAACACACAGTCAGTGGAGAGGACATGTGTATCACCACCAGGACTGAGGACGGCATTGAGGTATGAGAGGAGAGCTACTACTTGGCGAGCACGATGGGAAAATGAAAGGAAACACGAGCTAGTCGTAAAGTGGGATTTTGAATACATTTTAAAAATGACTGAAGGCCATCAATTTGCATACACATGTTCATTTAACTAATGCTGTGAATGTGAAGCGGGAAAAATTCCGTCTTAGGGTGGATAGATGCATATACAATTGCTTTGGGATGTTCCCAACCCAGCCAGACTCTTTCTGTGCAAGCATTGGCATTGCACGACCCAACAGCACATGCACAGCATTTTCTATTGGCCCTTTCATGCTTTTGCAAGTGCGAACTACTGAAGGAAGTCCTGTGGATGTGAATGTTTGCCACATTAAACTGATGAGTGACGAGCTAATGGCCGGAGAAGTAGGGCACGTTTACTTAACGGGGTCTTTCAAGTGCTCTGTGAAAGAAAATCTAACTTGGAATTTTATTATGTACGTTATTGCCCTATCTGGTTTGCACAACTCCTGTAGTAGCAGCAAAACCATAGTTAAGGTTACATGACATATTACACAGGAAACTGAAACGTTTGTTTTCTCTAAAAGCTGAAACCTTTGCCAAATTACACTAACCTTTAATTATACCAATTTACAAAACGCGTGCCAAATTTGGTGACGTTTCATGAACATGTTCATAGTTAAAAATAAGAGTCAAAGGCACATAACTTTCAGTTTTGGTAGAAGGTGGCTTGCATTGACTTACAGTTAAACGTTTTTTGTTTTTTGTTTTAAATGGATTTCGGGACCAATATCTTGAAATTGTCCACATGTGGAACTGGTGCACACAAAAAGGATTTTGAAGCCCTTTCGAGAATCAACCGAGGTTCATTTTTGTTCAGGATTTATCTATGCATGGCTGTAATTTTAGCTTGGACAACGTTGTTTGTCCCCTCCGAATTTCGTGGCACACCATTTTGTCCCCCTGATTTGGCAAGGGCCCCTTTCCTTTGGATGGCGTGTCCCCTAAACATGTTCAGCAAAGTTACTCCACTGTGTCTATGTGTTGCACATTCACAGATGGACCTTCCTATTTTAAGAAACACACACAGAAACAAAAACTCAAAATCGTTCACGCTTGCCTATCCCACTTCCCCTCTCACCTCAGAATAAATAAACACGTTCTCATCATACGCCTGCAGTGACAGAATTAAGAACGATGTGAATACAATAAATAAATAAATAAATAAATAAATACACACACGCCCCGAGAACGATGTACGCTTCGTATTCTCACACTGAGTGCATAATGGAGCTATATGCTAATGGAACAAGTCTGAAAGGTGCAAAACACACAGACAAAACAGAAGCATAAAACAGACAAGTAGATTCACACATGAAGATACACGGACGACCGGCAGACATACAGACACGTGGAAGCAATGGCACATATGGAAACCGAAGTGGAAAACACGGCCACGGAGTCAGGCACAGAGAAAAGCACACACACATGCACACACACACACACACACACACAGGCACGCACACAGAAAAACACATACAGACATATGGAAAATACACAAACGTACGGGGACAGAAGCAGAAAATACAACAACAAAATCAAAGTGAAAAAAGGGCACACGCTTCACAATGTCAGACATCTGACAATTCAGGGATGGGGAAGAAATAGCTGCACTTGCCAAAAAGAATTACAAAATTACAAAGCAATTAGGACATTTGCCTATTTTCTTTTTGAGGAGGTGTGGATGCACCCTTTACAAACTTCAAATCGACAGATGTTGGAAATGCCACCTTGACGTTTCTGCAAACACGGTGCAAATTAAGCATTTCTAAGGCGTAAATCAAGTACATCATGCCAAAAATGCTTTGCCACGAAACTGGTCTTGTTATAGAGTGACGTTTAACACGTGCAGGTCCTCATGGCACTTCTACAAATCAAATCTTAACTCACACTACACTTCTTCCTCAAACACATCTTTGATATATTAGGTAGCTTACATCAATGCTGTATTCTTGTGAGTGAGGGTTCATAGGTGCACATGGGCACACGGGCATACCAAAAGAAGGGAACGAGAAGGAATTTGGTGACAATTCTCTGTGAAAGCTACAGTTGGCCAAAAGTGGAGCCAGCGGCCATCTTGGATTTCATCACATACAGTGAGGCCACTTCTGGGGACGTCTGTCTGCTAGTGATGCTGGCTCCACCACGGAGTGAGGAAGATTCTGGCTGCTCGAGCAAGTGACAGGAGGAGGCATCAAACATTTATCACCCAAAAGAGGCACACGGTGAGCGCCCCGCGAATCACTCATAGCCTTGACAGGAAGAGAAGTCCATGTAGTGGAGAAGTACCATGTTCTGACGATAAGTATAAAATATTGTGAGAATGTATCCCGAGAATAGCCAGAATGTTTGCTCTTGGTATACGAAATACTGCCTGAGTACCCATGCTTTAGGCAAGGTTATCTACTTGTCAGTAGATTCAGGTTGAGAAAACCACGTAAAGCACCGTTAAAGTGGGTTTAATTTTTGGACAAATGTAGATCAAGGTCCTCTGGAATTTTACTCATCAGCAGTCTTTGAGCCAGAACTTAAAACAGGTATTAACATTGAAAATGTGCAATGCCTTTACTTTAATATATGAAAAGGTGTTTTTACTTTGTCTGTTATGCTTCTGTCATGCTAAGAAGTAAAGGAATTTGCTTCCTCATTCTAGAGATCACACAATGTAAAGACCTCCCAGTCCCAAACCCCATTTGTTTTAACAAACTTATAGCACTATATTAACTAATTTTCTGATATTGTCACCTAATTAATGTAGCCATGTATTTAAGCAGTTTTTCAAGAAAACCAGTAATGGGGTGTCAGAACACTTAAGGAACCTGCATTAAAAATAAAAATAAACCCTCCTTCAAGCAAGGCTCGTGCAAGGACCCTTAGAATGGGGCCAGATGTAATGTTATAGGGCTAACATGGGAACTGGGATGCCCCTCTGATGACCTTGGGAGCCGCACAGATTTGCCTTATCGTAGCACCTACTGACCTCCCCAAGCCTATATTTCACATGAGATCTGGTGAACAGACAGAAGTCTTGGAAAACTTTGAAACATATTGCCAAATGGGGAATTGTAGTGACCACTATTCAGCCTGGGAAAGGTCAAACAAGCATGAAGACGGCACGTGGGCATGAAGTCAGCGGTGGGAAATTGCACCCGTATTGATATGATAGGTTATTTATTTATGTATATCCCTGTCTCCTGTCCAGCTTCGTCTATTCCTGATATCACTCAGTGGAGTGGCCATGCATGTATAGAGGAAAGTAATTCTTTCTTTTAGTCATGACCTCAGAACAACTACGTCTGTGAAGCGTTCAAAGATATAGTTCTACTTTTCGGGATCTTAGTGAATGTTACAGATTCCAGAGTGGTTGGCTGGGGGTAGAGGGCTAAGGGGAGAAGGAGTTAGTAGGAACATGTCATATGCAAATTTAAAGGAAGGAGACATGGAAAGAAGATCTCATATAAAACGTTAATCAATGCAACACGTAAGATTTTAGGTTTTACAGGTATGTGTTTCAAGATTTTGACTTCTACACAAATGTTATCTAGGTGCATGTACTGTGGCAGTTGCAGTGTATGTTTTGGTTTTAGTAATCCCCATGTTCGGTCCTCTTTGACACAATGCAAGAATGCCCTGGTAAAAAAGTGAATTGTAATATGCTGGATAACAGATCACACCAATGCCACCTTCATGACCTGAGCCGCGACCTAATGAACCCCACATTGGGGTTGTGTAACGAAGATGTTACAGAAGCTGTGAAAAAAGGTTATTTCAATTCTGCAGCTAATTGCCACTTATCTGTCATTGATTTGTCAAAGCGTGAGCAGAAGCATACCCTGCAGCAACATGCAACGTGCCCTAGGGTGATGCAATCATGACAAGCCTCTGATGCAGTGCAAGGGTGCACGCAGCTGTTACCACCACCTCATCTCTAATCCTGGTTGTTACTCTGCCAGCATGGCAAGATAGTAATTGTTCAGTACACAGCGCCTGAACCTGATTTCTTGGATTTGAAATGGAAGAAATTGTTACATGATGCAGTTTGTTCAACATATATTAGAAACGTTGATATAATCTGCTCACAGGAAAGGTGGCTGTTAGAGGAATTTGTTATCTAGGGTGACTTTAGATGTTTTGAAAATGTAGAAAGATGCCCTAGGGGTCGTCACAAAGGAGCCTTGTAAAGCTAATACGTGACTCTTTGCCTTTCATAATTGAGAGGATTTTGATTGAGTCTGATCAGATGGTTGTTGTTAGAATGGTTTTATAAGCTCTGGCCTGGTGGGCAGAGGTTTTGGAGGAGGCCCCCCTTGTTATAGTGAACAGGGAGCAACTTTTGGAAGTTTAGCTAAAGCAATCAACATAGCATGACGAGAGGCCCCCAAGGCTACATCTCAGGAGAGGTGAGTGGGGTGAGGGGTCAACAATGAGTGCACACAGAGAAACACCAAGGGTTACACGTTGTCAGTTAGTTATAAATATACTATATTTATTTTCGGCCCAGAAAACACACTATGAGAAATAACTAATGGCAGGTAATAGACTCACACAATACTAAACACTATAAAACCTATATACAGTCACAGTAGTTTGTGCTAAATACAAATTCACTCTCCAATACCTGAAAAGGAAGGTAAGTAATTAGATCAGCACAAACTGTCCACAGGAATTACAATCCCATTTTATGAAGTTCAACTCAAAATTGTATGGGGCCTTGTGCCCAAAAGTTCAGAAAGTTTTCCAAGAGTTTAGGAGTTGGAAATAAATTTGGGGAGGGTTCGTGTGGACAGGAAGATGGGTTCAAAAGTCACAAAATAACATATTCTAGTGAATAAGACTATTCCAAGCTTTCGGAGGGCTTTTGGCAACAAGGTTTGCCAAAGGCAAACAATGGAAAATGTTTTTAAAGTTATTCAAACTTTTCAAGGGTGGAGACAGGGGGCCAGGTAAGTATCACCACAATTTACCACACGTACTCAGGTTTCTCTTCATACTGGGCGGGTCATTGGAGGGTCGCCTCAGGTAAGTTTTCCCGCTCATGGTTCCAGTCCCTGGTGGCCAGAAGATGGGGTCCAAGAAGAGTTTCGGTCGGGCCAGGAGCTTGGTGGAGCTTGGTGCAACCTCTTCTTACACTTGCAGCTCCTGGGCACCGGAATAGTTGATAGTGGATAGTTGGCACATGTCCAGTTAGTGATGGGGATTGAAGCAAAACAACCGGCTTGGAAGAGATATCTACAACCAGATGGCACAAAGTGGTGTGGTAGTGGGTAGGGAGTGTGGGTTCTGGTGGGGATCATTTTGTTAAGAAAGGTGGGTGCAGCATCGAGGAGGTGGGGTGGTGCTTCAGAGCTGACTTGAATGAATGAACGTCGGTTGTATTTTTGTTTTGAAGTTGGGTAAAATGAGTTGTAATGCAGGGAAGGAAATTGGGAGGAGCAGAAGTGAGAGCATACACAGGGGGAGCGATGGACAAACAGGTTAAGGAGGGTGCTGAAAAGTAGGGTGCAAGGAG
Source organism: Ambystoma mexicanum (assembly GCF_040938575.1). Lineage (NCBI taxonomy): Eukaryota > Metazoa > Chordata > Amphibia > Caudata > Ambystomatidae > Ambystoma > Ambystoma mexicanum. The sequence continues at coordinate 838,411,706 of NC_090929.1, forward strand.
AACAGTAGTAGGAACTGGAAGAAGTCAGGTGTGGCCGGGGACTAGACCATGAATCGATCTGAAGACGAGGAGAAATAATTTGTAAAGGGGTAAGTTGTGCATTAGCCAGTTAGCCTGCAGGAGGTGAGGTAAGGTGGGAGAGGAGCATGGGAGATTATACAGGGTGCAGATGGTAAAGTTGAGGATTTTACAAACAGGAGCAAAGGTGTAGTTAGGGAGGCTAAGGAGGAGGCTCAACAAGTAGTCAAAGCGACTAAGGGCCAGGGTAGAGATAAGCATTTTTGTTAAGTAGTATGTGAGGAAAGGGCACATTTTGCAGATATCAAGCATATTGATCCTGATGGCAGTGGCTACAGAGGTGATTATATGATGGAGCTTCAGATTGCTGTCAACGAGAATCACAATTTTGCAATATTTGCACAAGAGTGTGAGGAGGTGAGAGTAAAAAGGAATGGAGGAGAGGTGAAAAGGAGGAGCATTGAATGTTGGGAGAATGATGACTTTCGTCTTAGATTAGTTGAGCATAAGACAGCAAATCTCCATTGAGTGACGGATGGTGGAGAGGCAGTTGAAGATTCTCTGGGAGAACAGTGGTGAACTAGGCAAAGGATAGGATTTCAGGATCATCAGCAAAGAGGCAGTAAGTGAACCAAATGGCCAATATTAGTTTACAGAGAGAGGAAGTGTAAAGTTTGAAGAGCAGGGCCCAAGATATAGCCGTGGGAAACCTTACCAAGAGAGGCTCAGAATAAGAGTGGTGAGTGTTCCAGAGTATAGAGATTCAATGACCCGCTAGACTAGAAGCTATCCAGGTGAGAGCAGCTTCCTGTATTCCAAGGATAGAGAGGGTTAGTAGGAGAGAAGGGAGGTTGATGGTGTCAAAAGCAGCAGAGAGATCTCAGAGGAGAGCTTGGATGTGGGTTGTTGCTGTTTCAGTGGACTTACAGCTGCGTAATCCAAACTGGAAAGGGTTCCAGAGATTCTGTATCTTGAGGTAACTATTAATCCCGTTGAAGTATCTAGGCATGCAGATTTTAGAATAGCGGAAGAGGAGAGTAAGAAAAGCTGGGAGTCAGCAGGCAGTTTTTGTACAAAAAGGGCTCCTTGAGGATGAGTAGTTGGGATGGATTCACATTTCTGTGCCAGGTTGGGAAGCACCAGGTGACTATGGCGGCCAGGGGGAGCCACCCATTTTGTGGCGTGACCCCTGCAGTTGGCACATTGAGGGTCCAGAGAGGCTGCCTTCCCTTCATAGCTGCTTGTGTTAGATAAAACCCCAAAGCATAGACATCAAGGTCAAGGATGCTATGGAGTTGTTAGACATTACTGTAAATAACACCCAGACATGAGATGCATGTAAACATTGATAATAATGCCAGCACATCAGACTAGATGAGCAGTCTGGAACACAGTCTGTGGAAGAGAACAGATGTTCACCGTACATAAAGGATAGGTCGGAACACACCAAAAAAGCTGCATAGACACATAGAGTTTTTTTTACCAGCAGCAAAGCAGATGGAGTTTCGGGCACCATGATAGTTTAGCCTGATACTAAGATGGCAAGACAAGTATTTAGGCATGTGAACTCATCGTAGATTAGGCAATTAGTACACACAGATAAGAGAGAGATCCAAAACACATGGGAATGACAAGGAGAAAAGGTGCAACACATGGTGGGGAGGGGGGCCAGAAAACCCATGCAAATATTGGGATCTGAAATTGAGTGTGAAAAGGCACAACCAATCAACTCTATTATTGGGGTAATTAAGATAGGCTACACAGTTTACTATGTAAAGAGAGAGCCTGAGACTGGGGGTGTTGCGATGAAGGCCCAGTGAGGTGTTGTAGTGAGAAAAGGTCATATCGTGAATACAATGCGGCTGAGCTTACTGAAAGTTCAAAGCGTTCCCGGATGTAAGCCAGATAATGAGTGGAGCACATTTTTAAAACTTGCTGGGAGCTATAACCAAGGGCTTGTCTGAAGCCTTTGCATGGCAGATGGACATAAGAGGTTTTACAGCCATGGGAGGTCTATAACCCCTGCCCTGGCTGAAGGCAGTTATCCAGAGAGAGATAGAAAGCAAACAACTGACCCTTTTGTGGATTGAAGCCCAATAGAGTAAACATTGACCGGTGGGTGAGAATAACTACAGACTAACAAGAACCCAAACAGAAGGAAATAAATCCTGCTAGTAATAGTCTTGTGTATCTCCAAAGACAATGAGGAATTATGCATTGTCACTGTTAGATTTGTGGTACATAAACTTTCAAGCGGTTTGGAGGTAACACATGGTCAGAGGACCACGACTCAGCACAGAGAGTACCATAATGCGCATTTGGAAGCTCTATGACAGGAACTTAGAGACTACGACACTCTGTCCCCTTTCTTCCAAATAGGAACTTGGGGTTTGGACATTAAGACCTACTTTAAGACCAGCGATATTAAACATCAAGCTTAGGACTTAAGGGTTGGATATTAGGTCTTGTGTTGAAAACTTATTTGCACTTACTTTGCTGCCCTACCATCCTGACAGTTTTCCTTTAGTGTAAATCCAATTTTAGTTATAATGCAATATCCCAGATCTTGTAGGAGTTGATCCCACTCCTTGTCTAAATAATGACGAGCCAGTGCAGTGGAAAAGGGAGAGATCCAGAGCTCCATCGATGGGAGAAAGGCAGAATCGGAGCTCAACGAGAAGGGGAGTACTGAGAGATTGGACTGTCTGTCCCAGATGGAGATTGGGTAGAAAGGTGGTGGGGCGACTATAGGAAAAAGGACTCTTCTAGCTTCTGAATAAGCTATTGTAGGAAACCATCCACCAGTCCAACAGGGCCCCCAGTTCAGACATTTGGTAATAACATAGACAAAGAGCTAGCCTAACAAAGGGAATCTGACTAACTATCAATCAAGGGGACAGTGGTTAATGGGTGCTTGGCAACGTCCTTCGGCGGTTCTCTTTAGTGGTTCTGTTCCAGCTCCTCAAAGCCATCATTGCCGGTTGTTTCCTGGACTTGTTTTGGTGGCCTGACCATCTCCTCCATCCCTCGGACAGATCAGATGTCTTCTCTGTTTTCTTCTTTGTACTTTCCTTCCTTATCCTGTCACTTACTCCCACTTCCCTGTTCCTGCCTCGCGTGTGACGCCTCGTTTGGTGTAATTTGCCAAACTTCCCCCAGTTTTCTATGTGCTGCCCTTGTTGCCTCCTCACTTATTGCATACTGACAAGCACCCAATTGGGGGAGAAATACCTGATGTTAATAGTCTTCATTATTTCCTAAAGCAAGGGGGAATAATACATTTTCAATGTTAGATGTGTGATGCAACAATTGCTAAGTGCCTGCAAAGACGACACACGGTTAGAAGACCAAGAGGCAACACAGACAGAGGCACAATGCCAGAAAAATGTTGGCTTCTTAGTCCTATTTTGGAGAATCAGAAGTTTGGGGACCCGGACATTAGGTCCTACTTTAAGACTGGAGAGATGGGACATGAAGCTTAGGATTTAGGACTTGGACTGAATCCTTTGTAGGAAAACTCCTTCTTGCTAATTCTGTTACTCCACCATCCTTGCACACTTTTCCCTTAAAGCCAACCCCATTTTAGTTATAAATAGATATCCCAGATCCTGTAGGAGTTCAGCCCACCCCATATCCAATCCATAACTAACTAGTGAGGTGGAAAAGAAAGAGCTCCAGAGTGCCATTTCTGTTAAGCATCCAAGGGACAAGAGAACGGCAGAAGTGGAGAATGGCGAGAAGGCAAGTCAAGTATAAAGTGTTGGAAAATCTGTATGGTTGACCTGATTTTTGACCTGATTCTTACCTTGGGCTAAATGTGGAGATAACATTAACCTAAAAATGAGCTCCTACTGTGATGAAGATCTCTTTAATTCATCAGAGGATCAGACTTACACTCTCCTCCCTACCAAATTAGTAGATGACAGAAATTATATCAATGTTCTTTGGCGTCTCAATTCTATATGACAATGGGCTAAGATCAGTAAATTGCAGAACCACCTATAAAGCTGTTACTAGAAGGAGAAGCACAATCGACTATTTCATTCTTTCCATCCAACATTTGGAAATGTAATAGACATGGACGTATTGGCCTGTACCGAACATGACCATTACCCTCCTGTACTTAAATACAACCGTAAGGGTCTTAGCAGGATACAATGTGATGGGACCCAACTGGTGAACGACCTGATGTCTAATAACAGGAGGAGTATCAGATGATCCCTTTGTTGTTTGAGGTCAATTGGCCTGTCTCAAATACTCATTAGGCGAGCTGTCCACACACTTATTACAAGTATCACTACACGCTAAAACAATAGAGTATTTTGAAACTGTTGAATGTGGCCAGTATTGTCACTACCAATAGGAGGCAGCCAAAGAGAATCTCTAAGCAATCAAAGGGGTTTGACATAGACATTGATACCGCTAAATCAAACCCCCAGTCTGTTCTAAAAAGTGACCTATCAACCCACTAGAAGAATATTCAAACAAGAGACCAAAAGAGCAAAGCAAACTTTCCAAAAAGAACATGCATGGGATTACTTAATGGAAGTGGCAGGTCTACGAGATTCGCAAGCATTTTGGGCCCTGATATCAGAGGGCTGTTGAGAAAATATTTAATAGGAGGTTTAAATGCTAATATGTTCACACAAAAGGAGTAGGCAACACACATCTGTGTTATAAGTTATTAGCAGCCGAAAAAGGGACCCAAGAGAGGTCCAGATGGTAAAACCAAACCCAAGAGTTACTGTGGTATGGACCCTGATTATTATTAGTAGAGTGGGTAATAAGGCTGTGACAGAAGACAGAAGGATAGAGCAAAAAAGAAATGCTATCCCTGCCTACAGTGCACTCTCAACTAGGTTGCAGTGTTACAACGCCTGTCTAATAGTGACAGAATAAGAATGAAATTACCAACTTCTATGATGTGTAATGCATTCAGCCTTGTAAGTCCAATACCACTCTCCTCCAGTTTAGTTTAAATCGGAAGAGACTACAAGTAAAAGAAGAAGCACTCCAGGGGGGATAAAGAGGATAAATTCTTCCTCTTTAGAGACTTGTGTAGCATCTAATGGGATAGACAATTCTTTAATAACCCATTGATTGTCACACTGACGCTGGGTTGCTAGGGTTAAAAATGACACAAAAAGGAAGAGGATAGATTCCTATTCCGGCAACACAAAGACAATACAGTCACCACTTCCCATACAGAACTTATTTTTACTAACGGGAAGTAGGACGAAAACGGTTTGCTCAAGCTAAAAAATAGGCAGATTGGTGCCTTCTTAGATGTAACAACTGGTGACAAGCCAGGAACCCACACCTGTGTCCTCTATGAGTTGAAGAAGTGTCCCGAGCTACGTTCAGCGGAACAAAGAAGAAGTGTCCCCAGCTGTGTTCGGCGCAGCCCACAGAGGAGTCTGGCGCCATGGGACGTGGTCGAGTGGAAGACAGAAGAGGTGAAAACCGTGATGGCATTGGTTGAAGGGAGCGGAGACCCACAGCGCGACGGAGAAGAGGAAAGCCCAGAAGGCCAGAGAGGAGTGGAAGATGGAAGATGTGGAGAACATGACGACATCAGCTGGAGGGTGCAGAGACTCACAGTGATAAGCAGAAGAGGCAGGCCCTGGAGGCACCGAGAATAGCAGCAAAGGCATACAGGTATGCGGCACACCCGTTCCCACTAGAACGTGAGGATTTCAATACGAGACGCCAATCAAACCCACTAGAACGTGAAGACCACCCTCATAATACCACATAATAGACGCCAAAAGCAGGCGCACTGCACCTATGAACCACCAGAACACAAGGATTCAATAATAACTGTCACTGCACCTGTGAACCTCTAGAACACGAGGATTGAATAAAAACAAACTGTCAAAACACTTAAAATGCCACGCATGAGCCAACCCAGATAGCCAGAACTTCAGTAACAACTGGCTATCAAAGCACTTTGCATTCACACATAAGCCACTAGAAAGCAAGGATTGCCCAGAGACGCAACCCAGGTGGACAAAGATACCACTGAGACCACACCACAGGGTCAGTGGGACCCAACCTTGGAATGGGGCGGTATTTCCCCATTTACCATTGGCGGACTTGTTACAATACCAGCAGCAACCATGGTGCTAATAGCGCCAATGGTTACCGCTGGTGTTGTAATGAGGGCTAATGACTTGTCTACCTGCTGTGATTGTTAGAGGGTAAGAATGAGACACAGATCCCTTAAAGGCATGGTCTAGTAAAATGTGTTATTGTCCCTACGGGTCGGCCATGTTTTTTTAAGCCTAAGTGGCTCGATTTTAGAAAACTTTCCTATGGACCTTACCCGAGTTTTCGTCCATTAAACACACGCGAAAACAAGCACCAGGGAGCCGCCATTTTCTGATAATCCTATCTTTTCCCCCATCGCCCTGGCTGACCTGCTTTTGCGGCACTAAATCAGTTCCCCCGCCCCTGAGCCTGTCATCAGCAGACTCGTACCGCCCATTTCCCAACGCCAAAGCACGTCTCGTGTCAACATTCGCTGCGCTTCAGCTAATGATGTGTCGCCATGGAAATGGCAGGACGCCTCTTTCCTCAATAAGTATAAACAGACCGTTTCACAAGACACAGCAGCAGATTTTCGATTCCATTCCTCTCTCTGTGTTACTTTGAGTATTCTGTGACTCGTTTCAGTGCTCTGGTCAGCTACCTTCGCCGCTTGTAGCCCGTGTGAACAGATACCAGTACCACCGCTATAAATTATTTTAGTTTGTTTAACACACAATGGCTACAATAATGAACTACATGTACGAGCCCGAGTATACCGAGGAGGAACTACTGGAAAGGGAAGCACGCGAAAACGATGGGGATTCGGACGGCAGTTGGCAGGACGAATCAACAGATGAAGAGCCTGGGCCTAGTCGAATGGACGGCGTCTCTACCTGGTGCACATGCAATCGGTGCGAGCTAATTCCAACTGAGGATGAGAACTGCTGCTGCCGAGAAAACTCGGGATGCCTGGCCTACATTTCGGAAGGCGAGCCACGACCGCAATGCATCACCGAGCTGCCAGACTTCAGGGCAGCCTGCCTCAAACGGGCCGTGTTGAGAATAATGATGGTGCTTATGCATGAACTTCACGCAAATGTTCGTCCTCGTAATCCGAGTAACGAGTAAGTATACTCTGCTTGTCATGCCACTCCTATTTCATGTTCTTCTACTATATCCAAAATTACATCTACAGATCATTGTAACGCATGTAAGTCGTTCAATAGTGTGCATTGTCTATATAGCATTTGTCCGTGCAGAATGCCATTAGTTTCAAGAATTGTCATTGACAACAAACGTTTATTAAACTTATCTTGGTCATTTAAAAACAGTTTGTTTCATTCCTTTTCACAGGTGGTACAGGCTGGTGGCCTATCGTTCCTTTACATGGTGGCTCCACAGGAGGCTTGGACACCGCGTTCGAAGAGTGATACCCGCCTGTGCCGTTCATGCCATTAAAGAAACGTTCCCGAGTGACAGCGGTCAGTACAGGGGACTTTCTCTCGCTGTGCTGCAACCTGACCTGTATAATCTTTAAAGTCTTGTATTTTTGTGTCATGAAAATAAGATGCAAAATAAAACACCACATATATTTTAACAACGGTTGTTTCGATTTTTTAAATGAATCAAGTGTGTCTCCATTCAAGGATGGACGTCAGACATCTGTGCTCCGAATGGGTGAAGGTCTGGTCGCTGTGAAGCAGGGTGGTCACTATCTATCTAAGCTAACATAACATATTCTCGATAATGCATGCACTAAATAACACTTGTTCAAAGTCTTTCAGTGGGTTATGTCTCTATAAATGTCACACATATGTCTATACTAACAATTACCATTGGATTATACAGGCCTTAGGGTCTTGACCACTATAATACATATATAATATGGGTCTGTGCTCACAAGAATCTCCGGTATGTGGCATTTGTTATTGATGAGCAACGATATACTGATATAAAGGCGGTTCGCACAGGTGGATGCGCGCTGGCATGGGGGGCTGTCAGGGGCGCGAAAGGCCAAGGTGCCAAACTACATGTGCACTTCAAAAGGTGTCCCACGCCAAGGGGCCATCGGTCACATGGCCTCCTCAGACCCCGTGTCTCCAGCCAGGCCTCCCCTTGAAGCAGGCCGCCCCCCTGCAATCCACATAAGTGTGTCTCCATTCAGCAGTCTTCCTGTGCCTTATCTGCACGCCCCAGGCCCATCCATCCCACTCCCCTCTATCAAAGGCGGTTCGCGCCGGTGGATGCGCGCTGGCATGGGGGGCTGTCAGGGGCGCGAAAGGCCAAGGTGCCAAACTACATGTGCACTTCAAAAGGTGTCCCACGCCAAGAGGCCATCGGTCACATGGCCTCCTCAGACCCCGTGTCTCCAGCCAGGCCTCCCCTTGGCACAGGCCGCCCCCCTGCAATCCACATAAGTGTGCCTCCATTCAGCAGTCTTCCTGTGCCTTATCTGCACGCCCCAGGCCCATCCATCCCACCCCCCTCTATCTAAGGCGGTTCGCGCCGGTGGATGCGCGCTGGCATGGGGGGCTGTCGGGGACGCGAAAGGCCAAGGTGCCAAACTACATGTACACTTCAAAAGGTGTCCCACGCCAAGGGGCCATCGGTCACATGGCCTCCTCAGACCCCGTGTCTCCAGCCAGGCCTCCCATTGAAGCAGGCCGCCCCCCTGCAATCCACATAAGTGTGTCTCCATTCAGCAGTCTTCCTGTGCCTTATCTGCACACCTCAGGCCCATCCATCCCACCCCCCTCTATCAAAGGCGGTTCGCGCCAGTGGATGCGCGCTGGCATGGGGAGCTGTCAGGGACGTGAAAGGCCAAGGTGCCAAACTACATGTACACTTCAAAAGGTGTCCCACGCCAAGGGGCCATCGGTCACATGGCCTCCTCAGACCCCGTGTCTCCAGCCAGGCCTCCCCTTGAAGCAGGCCGCCCCCCTACGACCACGACATACATACGTCATTCATTCACAAACACACCCCTGTTTCTAATACTTTATAAACCATTTGATATGTCTCATGAGAACATCTTTGTGCTTTGCAAGTCAACTCCTGAACGTGTTACCTGGCAACCACTGAGATCTACGCTAATCTGCTCGTCGTCGTGCTATCCGTGAACTTCTGTGACCACTTAGAGCAAACCCATCAGTGTGCTACCTTTGGCCACCCACCTATTCTCCTGCAACATACTGCTCTGCTTGCTGAATCCAACTGTTTGTTGGTCAAGGTAAGGCCATGTATCCTAGTCATATTTCGCAGATTTTTAAATTTCTATCTATTTGCGAGTTGAGTACACAATAGTGCTAGGTTCATTGGTCTCATTGCTATTGACTTGAGTTTCCATTGCTATTTATTTTCATCTGTGTCTATTGTCATCGAATTGCACCCTTCGGGGGTCCAGTCTATAATGTAAGCATGTTTCCTTCTCGTGCAATACAGAACATCCAAGGGATGAGTCACATGTTCAGTTTTTAGTCACATCATTTATACATTTCTGCAACTTATGCAAATTCTAAGCCGCACATAATGAACTGGTATAGTTCCTGCGACCAAAACAAACCTTGCATTGATCATTGTATGATTCATTTACTTTTGTATCAAATCTTTATTCTTGAAGATTGTATAATAATGCCGATATTTACTTTTCAGATTTATCAACAATGCCTGCCTGTTCGATTAGCGGTTGCCCTTCGAAGACCCATGCTAAATCTGAAGGCACTACAATGCATGTATTCCCGAAAACTGTTGATCGAATAAGAGAATGGGTCAGACATTGCGGATATCCACTGGATGAGCTGGAAAGTAGAGTCCAACAAGTCTTACAGGACAAGAGGGGTGATCGATACCGCATCTGCAGCCGGCACTTTTCCTTGGACATGTACACAACATCTTGGGTAACAAAGAAGAATAAACGGCGAACGACACGGAAATTGCTCGAAAACGCTATTACTCTATTTGTCCACATTCTGCCACTGGTGAGTCAAGTGTCCGGATTTAGCTTTAGGCCTTGCGGTAGTGTGTAGGTATCCGAACGGATTAATTGATATTGTAGGTGTTCTATCCCTTGTAATAATTTCGATATTGATATGAGTGTATAATTTTTTGAATAATGACATTTACCAATATATTCTTTTTCGATTTCATAACCCACAAACGCAATGTATATGTATGGGAACAGGGAATTGTGCTGTATTGAGCATTTTACAAGTATTCTGTCGCCTTACATGGATATTTTTAATATTGGCATTTCATTATCAATCATTAATTTACCTTTACAACTTCTTGACTATATCTTGAATCTGAAGCAAGAACATTCTACATCCTTGACGTGGTCGCAGTTATCAACCACTTCTAGCGCGTATCAGGTAATCTTACTAGGCTAATCCGCTACAGACCTGTTTTATGCATGTCAAGTAATATTTTTATTTTATCGTGTAATCATTTTACCGAATGTTTGGTTAGTGCTTTCCAATTGATATACACCTTAGTTATCGTCCACTGGTGTTTGTTTTCAGTTATAATTAGTGTTACCCATACTAATGCAAGTACTGTCTTTCAGGGAGATGCTGAAGCGTCCGCCACATCTACAACATTTCTAGATGTTCAACGGCTGGAGGTATGGATACTGACAGCTCCATCGAGCGTCATCATCAGAGCTGGAATTCTTGTTGTTTGATTGTTCTACACAATGTTTCATTTGTGGTTAGCCATTGATATGTACCTGTGCTGTCGACCCCAGGTGTGTGTTATGTTTTCACTATTGTAATCCTCACTAATGCAAGTACTATGTTTCAGGCAGTTGATGGAGCGTCAACCCCTGCACTTGCTGCAGAGCCTGACATTCAAGTAATTCCAGGGGAAGTGGAAGCGGGACCATGCGTATACGAATCAGCGCAACAGCTTTCGGAAGTGCGCACTACATTTGCAACATCCATAGATATTCTTCAGCAGCACGAGGTATGGATAATGACAGCTCCATCATGCGTGATCATATAACGTGATTCCATTTGCTATACTTTCTTCCCTATTAACGCAAGTGCTGTGTTTCAGGGAGACGACGAAGATTCCACTACAATCACAACATCCAATTTAGATGATGCAGATGTAAATAAATCGGAGAAATAAGTCGATGAAATGTGATCATATTTAGATTTTCCTTGATTCTTTTGTACAATGCATCATTTGCGGTTATCTCTTTATATGTACCTGTGCGTTCGACCCCAAGTGTGTGTTATGTTTCCAATATTGAAAACCATACTAATCCAAGTACTGTGTTTCAGGGAGACGACGGAGCTTCCACCACAATCACAACATCTCATTTAGATGATGCAGATGTAAAGGAATCGTTGAAATAAGTTGATGAAATGTGATCATATTTGGATTTACCTTGATTCTTTTGGACAATGCATCATTTGTGGTTATCTCTTTATATGTACCTGTGCCGTCGACCACAAGTGTGTGTTGTGTTTCCAATATTGAAAAGCATACTAATGCAAGTACTGTGTTTCAGGAAGATGCGATGCCTCCTCTCCAATACAACCATTCATGGCAGTCCATGCAGAGCCAGAGGTATGGATACTGACAGTTCCATCGAAATAGATCATCACTGCACGAATACTTGTCGTTTGATTGTTGCACACAATGTTTAAATCGTGTTTGGCTATTGAGATGTACCTGTGTGTTCGTCCTCACGTGTGTTTTATGCTAACAATATTTTGATACATAGTAATGAAAGTACTATGTTTCAGGGAGACGATGGAGCCTAATTCCGTGCTGTCTATGCGGATACAGAAAATATAGTCGTTGCAGCGCAAGAGGAAGGGAGGACATGCGGAAACTAATCGGAGCTACAGCGTGCAGATGTTGAAGGTCGAGTCAGAAAAGTTGCAAAGAAAAAAAAACAAAAAAAGTTTAGTTACAAACAGTTCATAACTTTAAAAAAATGTTTGTGCTGGGGACTATTTTATGTTTTTTTCCAGTCAATTCTACTACACTCCATCTTGTGTTTAAACTGAACATCCCTTTTCCAATCTCTCCTCCAGTTACCCGTGGGTGTCAGAACTATACACACACAGACAGTGGCCCTCATTACGACCCTGGCGGATTTTTTCCGCCAGCGACGGACTTTCCGGCCATGGCGCAAAGTCCCTTTACGCCATGGCGGATGGCGGACTTACCGCCCCATTCCGAGGTCGGCGGGGCGGTAAGTCCCCATTGACCCATTTACCCTTCCCCATTCCCATTTCGGCCCCATAGGGCTCAATGGGAGTGGGGAAGGAGTTAATTACGCCACCGTAAAATACGGTGGCGTAATTAACACCAAGGTCCCAGAGCGCCATGGATTTTTCCGCCCGCAAAAAGCGGGCGGAAAAATGACCATGGCGCTCCAGGAACTCGTAGTTGGCGGTAAGGGGTCCGCGCAGCTAACGCTGGCGCAGACCCCTTAGCGCCAGGGTCGTAATGAGGCCCAGTGAAGCGAATGAAAGATGTGGCTTGCCAGACCGTGTACACTATGGAGGAACTATTAATTGAGGCGAGGCGTGTTCAGGCTCGAGATGCTCATGTCCAATGGCCAGAACATGAATTAACTGTGTTTGGAGACTACACAAAGTTGCATTGGACCATAGCTATAGTGCGACCGCACCACCACAAGAAGATGTTATTGAATGTATTGAAGATAGCTCTGAAGTAGTTGCAGATCAATTTACACAACCTACACCCGTCAAAAATTTGCCACCAAAAAACCTATCGACATTGTTGTGTTCTCCCATCAATGTTGAAGTAATAGATGTCGAAATGACAGAGAATGAACCAGCCGCAGCATCCATAGACGCATCAGAACTTGATATCAGCGATATTACTTTCCAATGTGTTGAAATCTCCACAACATCACAGGCCGAAACAACATTGACGCAGGATGACAGTCTAATGAAAGAGAGCAAATACATTGTATTCGACAGTTGTTTGATGGAAATTATAAGTATGATGAAATGTGTGCATTCCATTAGAGGGAAAGTATGTGGGAAGCCATTGATTAATGTGACTCGTCAAATAAAAGGCAGTAACGTCAAAATAAATGCCGCCTGTAGATTAAATCATAGGTTCTCATGGTCTGCACAACCGATGCTGGGGAAACTGCCAGCAGGTAATCTACTATGTGCAGCTGCATCACTTTTTAGTGGCTCCAGTTTTAGAAAGTTAGAGGCTTTCTTTCAGTTTGTGGGACTCCATTTCATTTCTTAAGCGCTGTACTACATATACCAACGTGATTATCTGTTTCCGGCCATTAGTGATGCTTGGAAAATTGAACAATTGTCTCTAGCAAGTACATTCGAAGGCAAACGATTCAGGCTAGCCGGCGATGGACAGTGCAACAGCCCTGGATTTTCTGCCAAGCCCTGCACCTACCACTTTCAGGACATGGATAGTAAGAAAATTGTGAGTTCTGTGGTCGTGCAGGTAACACAATGTACATCGTCAGTGGCCATGGAGAAACTAGGATTTATAAAATCAGTGGAATATCTACAATCAAGGGGAATGCACATCGACCTCATAGCCACGGATAGACATGTTTCAATTGCCAAGACAATGAGAGAGCAGTTCCCACATATTAAACATCAATTTGACGTATGGCATCTTGCTAAATCAATCAATCAATAAGAAAATATTTTGCAGTGGTCACATTCTATCACCAAGCATCTTTGGTGGAGCTCAAAAACTTGTGAGGGGTCAGTGGAAATACTACTTGAAAAATGGCGGTCACTGATGCACCACTGTACCAACGTTCACCGCTGGACAGCAAATGAACATTTCCACCAATGTGAACATGGCCCTTTGTCTCCAGAGGAGGCACGGAAGAAGAAGTGGTTGATTCCATCTTCACCGACACACAAAGCCATTGAGAAGATTGTTTTCGACAAAACTCTATCAAGAGATTTGAGAGGACTGACAGAATTCTGTCACACAGGAGATTTGGAGGTGTTCCACAATATGTGCCTAAAGTACAGGCCAAAGCGCTTGCATTTTAGCTTTCGGGGCATGAAACATCGCACTCTACTAGCGGTCTTGGCCCATAACAGCAATGTCGGACGTGAACAATCTAGGACTAGGGGTAAAGTAAGGATGCCTCGCTACACTAAGGTGTTTTCAAAACGAAGTAAGCAATGGGTGATCAAACCAGTCTATGATGAAATGCAGTTCGACTTTGTGAAAGGCCTTATTGTTGCTGTGTTAGAGAAGCACAGATATGGAATTTTGGACGTTTCTATGCAGAGCAGTGATCCATTGCCACCGAACATTGCGACTGTGCCATGCCCACCCGAAGCACAGCTGATTGTGAAGTACAAATCCCTGTTTAAATAATTGCAATACGATTGTCTTTTTGTAAATAAATGTTATTGTACAGTGTACCTGTAAACCTAACCCCTACCTTCACCATCATGGGTGGCGAACAAGCTGGGTGTCATCTTTGAATTCTCTCTATTCACCTCACATATGTGTATGTATATATTTTTCTCATTTCTCATCTCATGTAAATGTAAATGCTGCGCACTGTTAACGAAGGGGAGGCTTGCGTATTGCAAATAATAAAACAAACAAACAAACAATAAATCTCACTTTTGACTCAACTCCTGTGGTACTTTATACTTTCCTTGACCTTCCGCCAAAAATTAAATGTCTCAATTTGGGCTGCAAAGCTCGCAGACAACGGGGACAAAATTGGGGCACTTAGAACGCGCCAGCCAAGCGGGCCGTGGCTTTTGGGAGAGAAGCCAGTTCGCATTTGCACATTGAGGCGCACTACATAGACGGATTCTAAACTTCAAGTTCTCACAGATGCCTATACTACGTGATGTTGCAAACAAAGAATGCGAAGGACAGTGCCCAGATGAGGCCCACAAGTCGCACTGGAAGTATAAGGGTCTATTGTTTTTTGACCTTGAGAAAGGGACCATGCCGAAAGAACTACATTTGAAGGGAGTGCGCGATAACGTAAGAGACGATAAGGCAGAAAATTCAGAAACTAGACCGAGTATCATTTTAGTTCAGTATACGAAAAATCATTGTCAAGAGCACGGTCCGTTTTACAGACTGCATTACGAAGAGACACAATGGAAATTTCAAATATAATGTAAGTAAATCTTTACACGCTTTTATACCGGAATGAAGATTTAATGAATGGATGCATGAATAAATGAATGAATGAAGAGCTAAGAAAAGCAAGTAAAACGTGTTCGTAGTGGGCACATTGGCATGCAGGTCCACTGGTCTCACCGATCTCGGTCCTTGGCCCAGCCACTTTTCCCTGCACTGCCTACCTGCACTACGGGACTGTCTCTGTATCCTTCAGCCCCTTCTCCCGGCATATACCTTGCGCTTGCCACCAGCTGGCCCTATTATTTAATTTGTATTCAACTAACCATGTACAGCCCTTCCCCATGCGCGATCAGAAAGACACCTGGCCTAGTAGGATCGTTGTCTGTCTGCCCTTGTTCCCCACCTGCCTCGTCACGCCTAGAAACACTTGAGTATAGGCGCGTTACAAATGCCATATCATATATCATATCATTCCTCACGCATGTAGACTAACTGTCATTTATCATTGTGTGTTGGCCTCAATTTATCTCGTTACTTTTCGCATTGATTTTAGAGACGAACATACTCCATTGAACTATCCTTGCAAGCAAATAGTTTCTGATCGGCCGTAAAAAATAAAATGAGTAATATTAATGAAGTTCGGCTAGCGAGACTAATTATAATTTGTTTGTTTTCAGAACAGGTATTTGATCCCATTCTGCCACTGCCATCTGTTTGAGACACCGGCAGATGGATTCTTCAGCAGACACCTGCAGCTTTGTGTCAACAACTGGAGCACGATCACCATATTATGGGACGATCGCCAAGGGCCCACATGCCCTTACACTGTACTAGTGGCTAGAAGCAACATATCAACCTTTAGGCTGGACTAGTGCCTAGTTGATGGAACAGCCTTGCGGTTCACCATGCTTCCAAAGTGATTCTTTTTACGAAAATGAACACCCTGTGTACCATAAAGGAACAGCGCGTGACTCAAGATGAAACGGAACAGTTATTGCGTATACAGATAAAAGAAAATAAATGGCTTTCGGAGTTCCTATGGCAATTGCTGAATATTCTCTAAACATTTAATGTCAAATAAATGTACTTTACCAAATGTACCGTGTTGCTGTTTCATTTTAAAGTACAGTTTCATATTCCGAATTGTGGCATGCTGTGTTGTGAGTTGATCTGTGTTGGTTTCCGGGTTCTGTGTGGAGTTGCGCAGAAGACGACTGGGCGCGTTTGCCTACGCAGCACAGTAACGTCACGGAGAGAGGCGGGGAATATGAATGTTTTGATAATGTCAGGCTCAGGGGCGGGGAATTGATTTAGTGCCGCAAAAGCAGGTCAGCCAGGGCGATCGGGGAAATGATAGGATTATCAGAAAATGGCAGCTCCCTGGTGCTTGTTTTCGCGTGCGTTTAATGGACGAAAACTCGGGCAAAGTCCATAGGAAAGTTTTCTAAAATCGAGCCGCTTAGGCTTAAAAAAACATGGCCGACCCGTAGGGACAATAACATTTTTTACTAGACCATGCCTTTAAGGAGACGGGACACAGAGCCAAGGGGGAGGTACCCAGGGAGGGGGGAGGGTAGAGGGACAAGGGGAAAGGAAGTTAGTTAAGAGGAAGAATAAAGAAGGTTAGACGCATGTACCCGGCTCTGTGCTTATTGAAGGTAGGCCCAGATGTAACAACTGGCGACAAACTAGGAACCCACGCCTGTGTCCTCCATGAGTTGAAGAAGTGTCCCGAGCCACGTTCAGCGGAACAAATTAGAAGTGTCCCCAGCTGTGTTTGGCGCAGCCCACAGAGGAGTCTGGCGGCATGGGACGTGGTCGGGTGGAAGACAGAAGAGGAGAAAACCGTAATGGCATTGGTTCAAGGGAGCAGAGACCCACAGCGCGACGGAGAAGAGGAAAGCCCAGAAGGCCAGAGAGGAGTGGAAGATGGAGGATGTGGAGAACGTGACGACATCAGCTGGAGGGGGCAGAGACAGTGATAAGCAGAAGAGTCAGTCCCTGGAGGCACGGACAATAGCAGCAAAGGCATACATGTATGCGGCACACCCGTTCCCACTAGAGCGTGAGGATTTCAATACGAGACGCCAATCAAACCCACTAGAACGTGAGGACCCCCCTCATAATACCACATAATAGACGCCAAAAGCAGGCGCACTGCACCTATGAACCACTAGAACACGAGGATTCAATAATAACTGTCACTGCACCTGTGAACCGCTAGAACACGAGGATTGAATAATAACGATCTGTCAAAACACTTAAAATGCCACGTATGAGGCAACCCAGATAGCCAGAACTTCAGTAACAACCGGCTATCAAAGCACTGTGCATTCACACATAAGCCACTAGAAAGCAAGGATTGCCCAGAGACGCAACCCAGGTGGACAAAGATACCACTGAGACCACACCACAGGGTCAGTGGGACCCAACCACAGCACAGGCTGTGCTGCTCCATGGGCAATATACGCCACAAGATACAGAGGAACACAGAAAGCGGGACGGTGTTGAGGACGCCCGGGATAAGACTAGTAACCACTACACCTACCAAGAAAAGCCATCATGTCTCAGCCAGTGGTAGCGCAGGCAGACCAGGCTAACCAGCCCGCCATAGGAATAGCCCCCACCAACCCAGTGTCCTCCCTACGCCGCCCGTACCTCTTCACCTTGGAACTCCAGGAAGATCAAGGTCAAAGGTGGCAGGAGTGGATGGATGAATTTGAAGAATTCATGAGAACAGTGGGTAATCATGACACACACAACAAACTAGATATTTTCACCAATCTGCTAGGAAAAGAGATGAAAAGCATTATGAAAACCATTCCTCCCCAAGAAAAGTCTACCTACCAACTTCTCACCACGGCAATCCATGGTCGCCTGGTTGTACTCCCCAACAGAGGCTATGAACGCTACACTTTCAATCAGCGCACCCAGAACCCTCACGAAACAATTGGACAATTTATACTACGTCTTCAAAGAAGAATTACGTATTGTGACTTTGCACATTTCAACGATGATGAGGCTATCCGCCTGATGGTGATAGAGGGGGGCATATCCTCACAATTCAGGAAACATCTGCTGAAAAAGCCCCTCAGGCTAAGGAAATTGCTGAGCTAGCAAGGTTCTACAAACGAATAGACGTACAGGCCGCCCAAATAGAGAACCCAAAGAAGACAGACACGGTGGGCGCCATAACCAACAGCCCCCAAGGACAAGCCCACCAAATGGGCGCACCATCCCGCCAGGACGCCTGGAACACCGCTCGCGGACCCAACCCGAAAGACAATGCTATAGGTGCGGATTTGAATTCCCACAATGCCCCGCCATCAGCCAAATGTGCTTGAGATGTGGCCAGGTAAATCATTTCCGAGCTATGTGCCGGGAACAGATTCCCTGCAACAGGCATACAGGCCACCACCGCAATCGGCCCCATCCCAGAGGTTTGACCTAACAAGAATCCCTAATGTGCGACCATACTCCGAAAAGAGACAGCGCAAGAACCGGCTTCAGTCGAAGCTCTGCAACATATCCAACGCACCCTGGGTTCATACGAGCCGCCGAGAATCTACAAATCGATACGCATGACAGAGGAGTCGACACCCAGGAACACGCCTTTCAGACACAACCCTATCAAGTGGTAGACCAACGGCGAGAATTCCCTGTAGGCGACGCATATGAGAACCCGCCATTCGAAGAAGACACACTGGACTCAGAACAATTCTATGAATATGATCGGTACAGTAAAGAATACGTCCGACTCATCTATGACACATCTGATGATAGCACGGCCTCCGAAGTAACAATACTCCTGGGCAGGAACGACACGCCATTCCTCATTGACACA
The DNA here is from genome assembly GCF_040938575.1 of Ambystoma mexicanum. NCBI lineage: Eukaryota > Metazoa > Chordata > Amphibia > Caudata > Ambystomatidae > Ambystoma > Ambystoma mexicanum. The sequence goes on from NC_090929.1 coordinate 838,430,697, forward strand.
GGGGCCACTGTCAATGTAATGAATGAGAAGACATACCAAACCATGGCTAACACATACCCGTTACAGACATCTCGAGCGTGCATCTTTCAGTGGGGTGCACCTCTACCTCTGCAATCCAGAGGACAATTTCTATGCGATCTGATACACAGTGAGCGACAAGTCCCCATCGCAATTCACGCCATTAAAAGCCCAGTCACGGGAAGTTGCCTCCTGAGTTACAAGATGGCCACCACGCTCCAACTGATCAATCTCCAATATGACCAGTCTGAGAAAATCCAAGGACTCCCGCCACATGCCCAGACAAGACGAACACTAACACATAAAACAATCGACCTGGACGAGCTCAAGATAATGTTTCCCAACCTGTTTGAGGATGTCGGCATGCTGTGGAACACAGTCATCAGCCTGCACATTGACCCCACAGTAAGACCTGTGCCACAACACCCCAGACAGATAGGGTTACACCTACAAGCCAAGGTGGCCCATGAGCTGCACCTGCTACTGCAAAACGACATAATAGAAAGAGTGGAAGGCCCGACCCCATGGGTGTCCCCTCTAGTGGTAGATCCCAAACCGGATGAGTGCCTCCGCCTCTGTGTCGACATGCGGATCCCGAACAAGACTATTCAGAGGGAAAGACATCCTGGACCCAACATAGAAGACATGCTGGTGAGACTGAACCAAGCCACCCGGTTCTCGAAGCTGGATCTGAACCAGGGTTATCACCAGCTGGTCATTGATCCTGCATCCAGGCCAATAATGACTTTCACAACTCATGACGGCCTATTCTGCTATAAGCGGCTTAACTTTGGTATATCCTCGGCAGCCGAGATATTCCAGGAGATGATACGAAGGTTGATAGTGCCAGTCACCAATGCATTCAACTACAGTGATGACATCTTGGTGTTTGTAGTCACTCAGGAACAACACGACGATGCCCTAAAACATGTGTGCACCATCTTACACGAAGCAGGCCTCACCCTCAGCCCCCCGAAGTGCCCCATCCACAAGCAGAACCTTTGCTTTTTCCACAATATCTTTTTAGATCCAGGCATCAGAGCAAACCCAGAAAAGATCAGCGCCATTGTCAACCTGGAACCCCCACAAGATGTGTCCGAACTACGATCCTTCCTGGGAATGACAGGCTACTGCACCCGATACCTGCCTCAATATGCTGCCACCTTGACGAGCCCACTCCGACTGTGTCTCAAGAAAGATCTCCCCTTTACATGGGATGTGCAGTGCCAGGAGGCCTTTGCTGCAATCAAAAAGGAACTGGCCAACAATCGCCAGCTCGAATATTTCAATCCAGAGTGGGACACTGAGATCACAGTTGATGCCAGCCCAGTAGGACTGAGCGCCACCTTGGCCCAGACCGCTCCAGAAGTCGCAGACATACATGGTGGGGTACGCCAGCTGGGTGCTCACATCATATGAGCAAGCCTACTCCCAAGCCGAACGAGAGAGCTTGGCAGCGGTCTGGGCATGCAGGAAGTTTCACCATTTCATAATAGACAGAACCTTTGTCCTCATAACGGACCACCAGGCACTCTTGTCGCTCTTTTGGAACCCCAAGATCAAGATGCCACCACAGATCGAGAGGTTGAGCATTCGCCACCAGGAGTATGACTGCACCATCGTCCACAAGTCGGGTGGCAATGCCAACCTGGCTGACTACCTGTCGAGGCACCCTGGAAGTGCCCCAAACCCTGCCATGCAGCTGCAAGGAATCATACATCGCCTATCGGTCTCTGAAAGCCCTTCCTCCTGCCATTAGCAGAGAGCACTTTGCAGAGAAGTGCAGAGCTGACCCTACCATTCAGGCAGTCGTCTGCCTCACGAATGCCAACAGATGGTGCCATGTGTCCACTGAACACTTCGAAATGGGGGAGGTGGACAGGAGAGACCTGCAGAGAATGGCCCGAATACACAAGGAACTAGCCACAACAGAACAAGAGACACGTTTGAGAGGAAACAGGCTAGCAGCCCCCAAGAGCCTCAGGAAACCCCTTGTTGTCATCGCACACGAAGGACACAGAAGCATAGCCAACACCAAGAAGATCTTACAGAACCAAGTGTGGTTCCCCTACATGGACACCATAGTTGAGGATACATTGAAACATTGCATACCATGTCAGGTGACAGCAGCACCCACGCCACCATGCCCACTCCAAATGGTTCAGCTGCCTGACGGCCATTGGCAAAGGGTGGCCATGGACTTCTATGGACCCCTGGAAGAAGGAGGCCATCTCTTGGTAGCCATCAATGAATACTCCCGATTTCCCCTAGTGAAACACGTTACATCTACAGCATTCCATCAAGTAATTACAGTAGTGGATGAACTGTTCAGCGAATGTGGTGTTCCCAACGTTGTCAAAACAGACAATGGCTCGCCATTTCAGGGACAGGAATTCAAGAAGTTTGCCGGGCACCTGGCATTCCAACATCAACTAATCACCCCGCTATGGCCACAAGCCAACGGCATGGTGGAACGATTCATGGCAACTATAAAGAAAGTGCGCCAGAAAGCAGTTGCAGACCTAGCGTCCATGCCGCAAGCAATTTCCCAAATGCTGAGGAGCTCCAGGAAACCTCTCATGAAACGACAGGCAAAACCCCAGCAGAACTCATGATCAACACGACTGCCACAGCTGGAGGATTACTCCCCAGCTGAAGACGCGGAGATTAGAGAAAGGGAGACCGAAAGGAGGAGGAAAGCCAAAGAACACCAGATCCCTGTAGGTGAGATCATACTAGTCCGACAGACCAAGCAGTGGAAAACGGACTCCCGACACCGACCCGAATCCTTCGTAGTTACCGAGGTCAAAGGGCCCATGGTCACAGCCAAAGGAGAGGACGGAGACATAACAAGGAACGCGTCATTCTTCCGCAGGATGTTTCAAGAGGATGAAGAAGAGGAAACGCCAGCGAGGGGAGAGGAAATCGAGGATAGCGAACCTCAGCTGGAACCTCCCGAAGATCCTCAGCCAAAAGCACCAGACGAAGAGGACGAGGACCAGCCCGGTCGGCCACAGCGAAACATATGCAGGCAGCCCCGCCTCATCGAGCAGATGTACGCCACGAACTTCCATGATAAGTAAAGGGAGGGTGTTAGAGGGTAAGAATGGGACACATCTCCCTTAAGGAGACGGGACACCCGGCCAAGGGGGAGGGCCCCAGGCAGGGTCGGAGGGAAGAGGGAAAAGGGAAAAGGGAAAAGGAAATTAGTTAAGAGGAAGAATAAAGAAGGTTAGACGCATGTACCCGGCTCCGTGCTTTATTGAAGATAGGCCCGCGGGCCAGATGTAACAGTGATGTTGCTATCTATACATTTCATTATGTTATTCGATATGAAGCGGTTAGTTTAATGTTTTATTAAACTTTATGTAGTTACATTGTGCATCACCTTTATGGAAATGTTATAATTCCCAATTAAAGTGATTGTGATGTTGTTTTGATTAAGTGGTGAGGGTATGGTGGTGGGGAGGAGGAGTTTCAACATTTTGCAAAGGGGAGCTAGAAACACTGGGACAGCAATAGGTAGAGGGTTGTAATCCGTAATGTGTATAGGTGTAGATGCATGGTTAAGTAGAGGATTTGGAGGGGAGTAGGCTGGTAGCAACCAACAGAAAAAATTACAAATAGGGCAAAAGTGACTATGAGAATTTTATTTTTTACAAATAAGCTGATGTCAACGAAAAGAATATTTTTAACAAATAGGCCGATAGAAACCAATAGACAAATATTGCCAACAACTTGGACTGCTCCGCCTTTGTGGAGAGAAAGGCAAGGGGGCAGTGGCTGCATCTGTGGTATCACCTGCACTGTAGATTCATTACTGGAGAATCATCTCCCAGCAGTGTTTGCTGGCTTCCTCGTCTACTTTCATGCGATTCGACTATATTGACACAGTCACATGACAGTGGGGCCCAATCAGGAAGAGGCGATCATGAAAAGCATGCCTCTTAAAGTGTACTTATCCACAGTATTACTACTGAATGAGGCATCATTCTGCCATACAATCAAAGCAAAATCTCAATGCTGATTGTAATATTGTGCTACAGAGGAAAAGAGGACACCATTTTTTTAAAAGCATATTTATTATCAGAGTTTTTATAGATAGAGTGAATCATTTGGAGTGGTTGCCACTTAAAGCTTTCTGTAGTTACCTCTGTATCTTAACAGCACACAAGGAGCCTGGCGTTCTATGTAAACCACACACTCCAGTTGTTAACTGCATAATCAAGTTCCAGCTTTTATTTATCTAGTGTTATCTTTTTATTTTGGTAAATGCATAGTAATCCTCGAGAGGAATAATATTGAAACAAGATAAGCCTATAAATATAAATATAACTATGATGAGCAAAGGTTTACATGTAAAAGCAAGAAAAGCTGCAACTTCAGTATATAATGAAGTGCCCATTAGCCTAACACATTAGTCCGGATCAAGTGCAACACTCTTACCCTGTCTCAACCATAAATTAAATGCACAATTCCTTCCAAATAAGAAGCCAATGTTAACTCATGACTCACTCAGTGCTGCCAAACTGTGTGAAGGAGTGGCTTACACCGGGCCTCCAGGAAAAGAACACACCTAGATCTTGGGCAAATTGATTATTGCAGACCCATTCCAATACTCCAGATGTGTAAAGGTTCTTCTAATTCTGGGGAAAGCTACTGGGAGGTACATATAGCTCCAAAAGCAGGTCACATTAACACCATTCCGAATACGTGTATGTTTATGTTTGGACCTACTTCGCTACTTAGACCTAGAAATGTGAATTCCACTGGGCTCTTCTATACCTGTGGAATTTCTTTTCTCCTTCCACTTTTACCCTCTACCCTCATATACCATCTCTGTCTCCTTCTCAATACTTTTGGCTCCGGCTACAGGAAGTATGCTATTGTATGTTGGTTATTTATTCTACAAATCTAATACATTTGTAATACACTGCATCAAGGTGCATCACTAATATGTGTGTAATCCCCTGCAAAGGCTCACTGATAAGGTCTGCAGTGAGTTCCACTGTCCGGCACTGTCAGGCTACTGGAAGCCGCCTTCCCGCCGACCCACGAACAAGGTATGCTATATCTTGCTTCGGTAAACGCTACGTTGATTTATCCATGTTGCGCGTGTAAGATGTTTCTCCCTATGGTATCTAAAAAGGTGGTGAACAGCAACCTGTAGGAGTCCTGAGCATGGGATATTTACACCTTGCCCCACACATGTGCGAATTGACAACCCAGGGGGCGATGAGTGGTCTCTTCTATGATGACCTTGTCTGCCCTCAGCATAGACAGATTGCTCTTTGGAAGGGAAGGCCCTCTTCCGTGAACCTGTTAGCCCTGATGTCTAACTCTGAGTAGTGTGCAGCATGGTTAAAATAAACAGTCAAAAATCAGCTTGACAGGCGTGTTTTTAGAAGACAGAAATGTGTACAGTTAGCACCTTGTTATAAAATCTTCACATAACATCAGTGGTCATACGTGAGAAAATCAGTTCACATTTGGTACATGAATAAGTGGATCACATAGATTGGGTCACCGGGCAGTAAGTTAATTCACCTGTGGTAAATACATAATTAATCATTAGCAATCGGGTCACTGGTAAACCAGTCAGTTCACATTTGGTACATAAATAAATGCATCTCATAGGTTGGGTCACCTCGGATAAATTAATTCACCTTTGGTAAATGAATAATCAACTGTTAACATTAAGAGCACTGGTAAACCAGTCAGTTCACATTTTGTACATAAATAAATGCATCTCATAGCTTGCGTCCCTTGGGAGCAAATTAATTCACCTCTGGTAAATGAATAATGAAATGCTAAGAGTTAGAGCACTGGTAAACCAGTCACTCACATTTGGTACATACATTTAGTTTCCCCTGATCTACCCTTGTCCTCTGTGCCCATTTGCACCCCAACCTTTTCTTTGAATGGGGGAAGGTGGACACTACACCACAATGGTTGGGCCACCAAAGCTGCCAGGCGCATATCAGCCTCTGAAGAGACACCATGGGGGATTTAGGGGACTGGTCTGTGACCACTCCCCTCACTTTACCCAGCTTGTGGGTTTCTCTATTTTTTATATCTGCTTATTCTATTTTGTAATCCTTTTTATTGATCTAACATAACTCATAGGTCTCTTCTGCTTCATTTTTGACAGATATGGCACACTTTACCAAGTATGTCTGCGCCACACAGGCGAAGAGTATTCAGCCACAGAGTTGTAAATATACGGTTCTCCCCCTCACTTTTGATAGGAATTTCACACTTTACCCAGTACATCTGTGCCATGCAGGCGTAGAATATTCGGGCACACACTTTTATATATACGTTTGTTCCCCTCGCTTTTTCCCTCCTACCTCGAAGCCAGTACAAGCGCCTTAGCCTTGCTGCCCTCTCTGGTTCTCGGGGAGCTTCTCTGGTTCTCAGGGAGCTTCTCTATTCCGCAGCCCTCTCTGGTTCTCTGGGAGCTTCTGTCTGCTACACGCCACACCGGGGCGCCATATAGCAACATTAGCCCTGTTCACCAGGTGCGGAACTGTGGGGGACTTCTGACAGGGCTAGAGGTCGAAACACCTCAGCCACACGCTCGCTCCCCCTCTGGCTGGAAGATATTCGCCCAACAGTTTTTTTTTTTTTTTATCGCTAGCATGCTACACCTTAGGAACCCTTCTTCCTTGCCCAGGAAGGCAGTGTTCCTTCACGTGCAGATGTCACCAACCGTTCTCACACATCATTACCTTGCACTTGCTACATCAGAAACCGGAGGCTTTCTGTGTGAACCAGCCACTGCAACTCTCGCGCCACTAAACCCTGCTCACGCTAAGCAGAAATGACCGCCTATGCTCATAGAGCTTGTTGTACACCAACTTTCACGTCTTGCGCATTTCACTATTTCAAAGACCTACACATCGAGGAGAGGAGCAGGCATTAGTCGTGGCACCCCTTGTTCACCACAATTTCAGCAATGGCAAGCCACACATTTCAAGCGCAGAATGCACACACATTCAACAGAATGTACCTGAATCACTTAAATGATATGAACACTCTCTCCTCCCTGACTCTACTAATGTGTCTGATTGCACTAAATCGGCCACACCTCCAGTGATAACTGATTGTCATATCATGTTAGCGCATGTAAATGTGCCATATTGCTCTAGTACTGCAGCACCCTCATTGTTAGCCCATGTAAATGTGTCATATTTCATTATTACCGCAGCACCTCCAATGATGTCTGAGTGGCCAAGCACGGCAGCCACAGTAAATCTGTGACCCAAAATCTGAAAATTAGTCCAAACAGCTCTACTTTAATGCGCACCATCCTGTGTGATGTGGAATCTACAGATCGCTTACTATAACGTCTGATATCCCGTGTTATCCCTTTGTGACCCTGCATCTTCTGCCTCATCTTATGCCCCGATCGCCATTCCAAGATGGCCGCCTGAAATTTCCAGCCTGGCTGCATCTTGGCATGAGCCCCTCCAGGCTGCTAACTTGCCCTATTGGCTCTCGTGCCTTATTAACGGGCCAATCCGCAAGCTGGTAGGCGTCGCCGGCCTCCAGTAACAAGGCCCACAGTACTAAGGCTTCCTACCTGTCCCAGCCTGTCCACGCCTTCCAGGCCCTCGGCCAGCTACTCTGCCTGCAGAACTACCCACACAAGGTACACTTAATGGAGACTATGTGAGCATTGTGAAAGTACCTCTTCATTATGCATGCTGTTTTATCCCTTCTTGCCACTAAGCGCTCCGGCATTTATAGTATGGACTTCCTCACTCTACCCACCATGTACTCCGTATCATGTTGTCACTGGATTGTACTTAGCTAGACTAAGACCTTACTCTGAGACTCCCACATATCATTGCCTGTTCAAAATTAGGCTTGGACATTAACACCTAGTTTGCCCGATAGCTTACTCAGTTGCCTGCGCCACTATTAAACGAGCCAGATTAATTTTTTTCTGGGGCACCAATTAACAGCCATTTGCTAGCCAATTGCACCTATGACCCCAAACCAGTACAGAGCACCCTACTCACAGATCTATTAGCCTTTTGTCTGCCGTAATTAATAGTGACAACTGCTCTTGGATTAGCATGATAGAACTATTAATGCTTAGTGTGTTTTTGCCAACCTGCACCAAAATCGAATCTAGCTGCTACCACTCTCTGGATTAGCATATTAGAGTTATCAATGCTTAGTGTGCCCACATTGCCCTCTGCATACTGCAATTTGAGTTGATGCCTATGCTTACTATTTTTTTAATTGCCTATCTAGTATCTACACTGCCTTCTGCACATTGCAATTTATGCCCACCTTGCGCCTTCATTGCCCCCGGCATACTGCAATCTGTTACCTATGCTTATTGATATAGAAACGCCTATCTAGCATCTATACATACGTTGTGTGTACAAACTATTCTTGCTAACTATTTATGAACCTCACTGCCCCTATCACCAGAGCCAAGTCAACCATGATGGCCACACTTAGAGGCACCACTCTAACTATGGCTACTCTCCTCCCGCTGCTCCAGAATATCTCACCACAGAACCGCGCCTATATAACCTCCCCACTTTACCCAGACTTACTATCTCCTGCGGACTGGATAAACAGATTCGCCCGGCCACCCACACCATGCATACCCTGTCCCACACCTCTTAGAAATACAAGACTAGGTTCTCGCCTTGTTGCACCCTCTACCACCTTCTTGAACGCAGCCCCACCGACCAAGATTAGAACGATAGACTCAGCCATCGCACTAATTTCGATGTAAAACTCACCAGAATGCTCACCAACCAGACCAGGAACCTCACGCAGCCCACCTCACTTACTGACATTCCACTGACTCACAGTCCTGCAATACCTCATTTGCCACCACACACGAAAGTCAACCTTCCACCGACCTCCATCAAGGGAGCTCTCATCAACGCACGCTCATTGGTAGCCCATGCTACTGATGTCGCTGACATTGTCTCCACCTAGACTTTATCGCTATCACGGAGACATGGCTCCACCCAGCAGCCGGTCCCACAATAGCTCTAGCCACCCCAGATAACTACAATATCATCTGAGCTGACAGAAAAAATGGATTAGGAGGAGGAATAGCAATTATTGCGAAATCCACCCTAAACATCAGAGAAGTAACTAGCACAACCCTACCTTCAGCCAAACTCCTATCCGTCAAACTCCCATTATCTGACACCCAAACTATCCTGCTCTACATTATTTACAGACCCCCAGGATCCCCCTATACCTTTGAAGAGGATATCTCTCTCTTACTCACTACCAACCTGAAACCTAAATCACAAATCATCATTCTGGGTGATTTCAACTTGGGACTGAATGACCCCAATGACAATCAGGCCACCTCCCTTAATGACACAATTACTCCTCTAGGCCTCTCCGAAAACATTAATAAACCCACATATATAAAAGGAAGATCCTTGGACTGGATTGCGGATGCCAACTGCAACCTCTCACTGATTGACGTCACTCCCTGTGCTTGGACCGACCATCACCTTATTACCTTCTCTTTTCCCAGATCCACACCAGCCACCACACTACCCACTAGGTTACCTCAAATAACCTCTAGAAATAACCACAACATCAGTATAGAGAACCTTAAACCTCTTCACATGCCTATCAGCAAAGCTAATCTACCCACGCAAAATAACAACCCATCAGCCATTGTAGACCTCTACAACAATACCTTAGAACAAGCTCTCAACCAGGTAGCTCCTCTCAAGCAACGAAAAGCCAAACCCATTGCCCATTCCAACAAATGGTTCTCAGCAGAATTAAAGGATCTCCGCAATATCAAAAGAACTGCAGAAACTAGCTGGAGAAAAAAAGCCCCTTCTCTTTCCACTAAAGATAAGTTCGCCTCAGCAGCCTCCACCTACAAATCCGCCATCTTAAATGCTAAAAAATAAATCTATAACATGAGAATACAAAACGCCAAATCTGGCACTAAAGAACTCTTCTCTATACTAAGGGAACTCGAATCACCACTGCCTCCGACAGAGGACTGCATTAAAGACAAGGCCTGGTGTAACAATATCCAGCTTGCACTCGCTAACAAAATTGCCCTCCTACAAACTAAGATAGAAGCAAAAAAATCCAACCTTGCCTCCAAACAGAACCCCAGCAGCAAAATAAACTACACCACCCCTAATTGCCCCGCCTTCCACTTCTCTCCAGTCAGAGAGGAGGAAGCAATCAAGATTATCGCCAGTCTCAAACCATCAACTGCAAAGGTGACATTTGTCCCGCCTCCGTCATCAAAGACGGGGCTAATGAGTTAGCCCCTCTCATCACCTCTTTGATCAATTCCTCCTTCAAAAACTCAGTAGTCCCCAACAACCTTAAAGAAGTGTGGGTCCTACCCCTGCTCAAAAAACCCAACCTAGACCCCAGCATCCCCACAAACTACAGGCCCATCACCACAGTCCCATTTCTCCTTAAAATTTTGGACAGGGTAGCCTACCCCCAAATACAACAACATTTGGAAGACAACAACCTCCTAGGCCTGCGACAATCCGGCTTTAGACCAAGGCACGGGACTGAAACTGCCCTCTTGGATTTAAAAATCCAAATGGATGATGCCAAAGACAAGGGCAAACTGGCCATCTTACTCTTGTTGGATCTATCTGCTGCCTTCGATCTGGTTGACCACCAGTTCCTCACTCAACACCTCTCCTCAGCGGCTGCATTCTCTCAGAATGCCACTAAGTGGATCCAGTAATTTCTGTCTGACAGGTCGACTAGGGACTTCGCCCCTACCGCAGCTGCGGACCCTATTCCAATCACATGCGGAGTGCCCCAAAGCTCCTGCATTTCCCCCACACTTTACAACATCTTCACGAAGCTCCTCTTTGACCGTCTTGACGATCTGGGTGTCAGCTACACTAATTATGCAGACGACACCCAACTCCTCATCACTCTCACTGGCAGCTATGAAGAAGATGCTGCAAAGCTCAATGATATCTACTCAGAAATCCAAGCCTGGATGGCTACACACAGTCTCTGCCTAAACAACGATAAGACAGAACTGCTTATTTTAGGCTCCCAGGCTCGCCTCAACAAATTGGACCAAAGGTACCAATCCTTCACCATTGACGGCAACATCATAAAAGTGTCCAAAGAGGTCAAAACACTAGGTGTGTACCTCGACTCCACCGTGTCACTAAAAAAACAAATAAACGCCCCCATCTCAGCCACCACCTACACCAATAAATTGATCAATGCCTGTAAGCCGTTTCTTTCCACCACTCGTTGCCTCACCTTATCTAGAGCGTTGATATTGTCTAAATTAGACTACTGCAACACACTCTACTTAGGCACTACCACAAAAAACTTGAACAGGCTCCAGATCCTGCAAAATAATGCACTAAGATGTGCCCTTAACCTCCTGCGCAAGGCTCACATATCCACGGTTAGCAAAGAAGTCCACTGGCTCCCAATCCGCGATAGAATTAAGCTAAGAACACTGGTCATCACCCATAAGTGCCTGTCACTCACTGCCCCATGCTACCTCTCAGACACATTCTCTAGACACTGCTCCATTAGACCCACCAGAACCCCTTACCTAAACTTAACTAAAGATCCCTAACTATAACCTAAAAACAGCAGAAGGTTCCAGTTTCCCAGTGCTCGCAGCGCAATGCTGGAACACCCTCCCTCTTACAATCAGATCGGAAACCGCGTTCTGGCCCTTCAGAGCCATGGTGAAATCATGGCTCCTAGCCTGATAATCTAGTCTCTCACCGATACGCTCAGCCAGCCGCCGCTCTCCAACATGTAGTAATGTTTACTCTGTCTATAACCTACTCAGGACCAAACTGTATCCCGGTCCTCACTCTCCACTGTAACTATCTTGTACCTTGTTCTCTGTATATTCTATACTTGTATGTAAATACCCAGAGCTTGGACCAATGTTTGCTCTGACTGTTGTATTAAGATGTTCGTGTAACGATATGTAACTCTGCTGTGCACATGATTATGCGCCCAGCTACCTGAGGGTTCGGACGCGCTTTACAAATAAACAAACTAAACTAAAACTAAACTAAACGAAATATACCTGACCATTGATGTCTGGTACCTTGTTTGCTCATGTAAATGTGCCAGATTGCTCTAGTACTGCAGGACCCTCATTGTTAGCCCATGTAAATGTGCCAGATTGCCTTATTACTGCAGCACCGCCAATGATGCCTGAGTGCCCAAGTATGGCAGCCACAGTAAATATACCTGACTCACCCATAGCCCCCTATACAATATCCCAGCAACCCGGGTCCAGCACTCACCAAGACCACTCAAAGGAGTCTTGATCAATGCCAGATCGCTAATAGCCCACACACTGAATATTTCTGACCTGATATCTAGCAACAACCTTGACTTTTTAGCCATCATAGAAACCTGGCTGCCAGTAGCAGCAGGGCCTGCCCTCTCCTTAGCCATTCCAGACAATTACACGATCCTTAGAAAGGACAGACTAGATTCCAAAGAGGGTGAGTAACAATCATAGCCCAAAACTCCTTGCCCTTCAGAGAAATGAACAGCCAAACCTTGCAATCAGGAGGACTGATGTCAACTAAATTGACCCTCTCCCATAACTTGACTCTACACCTAATCTATGGACCACTAGGCACTAGGATATTTCGCAACTCCTCTCAACGGACATCAAACCATCATCGAGAATGGTGCTTCTTGGCAACATAAACATAGGTTTTAATGACCCATCAGACCTGAATACTCTCGCTCTAGTAAACTCCATCGAAGCACTTGGTTTCTCCCAATGCACTACTATCCCCACCCATGACAAAGGTTGCATCCTTAACTGGTTGGCAGATCTTAACTGTAACATCGACATCCTATCTAATGAGCCCTGCCCTTGATCAGACCACAATGAAATCTCCTTCATCATACCCACCATCAAACAACTGTCTGCCTCACCAACACTGGCCCTGGCTATCTTCACAAGAAAAACAAAGAATATCACACATGCCCACATCCTTCCCTTGCTGAAACCACTAACAGCATCCCAAACTACAATAAATGATCCTTCTATCATGGTTGATTTATACAACCAAACTCTTCTACTCACCATTGATGACATCGCACCCTTGAGCAACTGTAAACAAAAGCCGTTGGCTCACCTAAACACTTGGTTTACCCCAAGTCTCAAATCCCTCTGCTCAACCGAGCAAGCACTTCACCACTCTTTCCAAAACCTACAAACAGGCCGTACTCCTAGCCAAATGCTCCACTTACAATGAAAGAATAGCTAAAGCCAACTCGGTAGTTAAGAGTTCTTTGCTATACTGCAAGAACATGAATCATCAGTCCTGCAGCCAGAAAACTGCTCCAAAGATCTTGCTTGGTGCTCCAACATTCAAAATGCCCTGCTATCCAAAATCTCTGGACTCCAACAAAAAAGTTTTGCTGAGAAAAAAAAACTAACCTCATTGGAAGTCCCACCTGACATGAGGGAATCAAAAGCCTCACCAACCACCTTGCACGTCCAGCAGCTTGAGTTCAACCTAGTCATTGAACTGGAAATAATCAAACTCATCCAAGGTCTAAAACCACCCAGATGTCAAGTCGACATTTGCCCAGCCCAAGTCATCAAAGCTGGCACCCCTCATCGCCTCACTCATTAAATGCCTCATTCACCTTCAGTAATGTGCCCACAAATCTAAAAGATGCATGGGTACTAACACTCCTTAATAAACCCACTCTCCACCCTGACACACCTACCAACTACCGGCCAATCACAACTGTGCCTTTTCTAATCAAGATCCTAGATAGAGCAGCCTATCTACAAATCCAAAAGCATCTGGAATATAACAACATTCTAGGGCTGTGCCAATCCGGGTTCTGCCCTAGCACGGCACTGAATCTGCACTCATAGACCTAAAGATCCAAATAGACGAATTCAAAGACAAGGGCACACTTGTCCTTCTCCTCTTACTGGACTTTTTAGCGGCCTTTGACTTGGTAGATCACAAAATCCTCTGCCAACACCTTTCGTCAGCAGGCCACTTCTCTCCTGAAGCCACAGCCTGGATCTCATCCTTCCTATCAAACAGAACAATGAGAGTGTTCTCCACCTCCGCTTCATACCCCCCCAGCCCCTGTCACCTGCTTTGTCCCCCAAGGCACAGGCGTCTCTCCAACATTATACAATATTTTCACTAAACCCCAATTCGACCGCCAAGACTCCTTGTGCATCTCCTACACGAAATATTCAGACGATACCCAAATCCTCCTACCCTTATCAGGCTCCTACAACACAGACTCCAACACATTAAGCATGATCTGCCAAACTATTCAGGCCTGGATTGCCTACACTCATTGTGCTTGAACAATGACAAGACTGAGCTGCTCTTGATCGTATCACAATCACTTCTAAAGAAACTAGAAAGAGCATACAAATCCTCCATTATTGACGGCAACACTATCCCAGTCTCTAGAGAAGTCATAACCGTCGGGGTGTTTCTGGATGCTTCACTATCCCTAACTAGACAGGTAAATGCTATCACCTCTGATGGAGCATATATCACTAAACTGATTAACGCCAGTAGACCTTTCCTCTCTACTGAGAGCTGTGTCACAATCACAAGAGATCTCATAGTCTCCAGATTGGACTACTGTAACATGCTCTTGGCCGGAACCCTTACCAGTAATATCAAAAAGCTTCAGATCATGAAAAATAATGCTATAAGAGCAGCCCTAAACATCCTGAAGAAAGACCATATTTCTCCAGCCAGAAGAAACCTACCTGTTTAAAACACTCTCCATAACCTACAAATGCCTCTGCAACACTGTACCTAGATAACTCTTCTGAAAGTTCCCCAGACCACAATTGGCTAGACCCACATGGTCCACTCACGCACATCCCTCTCGACACCAAGATTTAGATCACGAAGAGCAGGGGACTGCACCTTCCCAGTAGTGGCGGCGAAGCATTGGAATGCACTACCGCTCTCTCTAAGAGCAGAACCCTCATTCTGGACAGTCCAAAAATGTCTCAAAACCTGGCTCTTTTCCTAAGACCTTTACTTGCCCTTAATCCGCTTGCATGACAGACTACACAACCATACAATGTAACTAAGTCCCTCCCCAGCCATGCGTCTTGTAATTAGTGTTGCTATCTGTAACCACTGTAACCAGCGCCTGGATGCCCACATACTTGGTGCGCTCTACAAATGTCAAATAAATAAATCATTAATTATCTCCTCAGTATGCTGAATGGAGGAGGTGTGCATTGTGTATGTATAGGAATTTCTATGTTGGAAAACCAAATGGCATTCAAAGGAGTGGTGAATACGTGGAAAGTATAACAAATCATTCTGGATTGGGTGGTCAGAGAGTGAGGCGGGAACTACAGCAGGAGCCTAGCAGTGCTAGGTGAGTCTTTGATGCAGTAATTGATGTTCACCAAGTTGTGCTTGGAAGAATAGTGTAAAATCCTCTTTCAAGTACAGGAGGGGGCTGTCTGGTATGCAAGGGTAGGCATTTCTTGTGTCTGGGTGTGCTACATGACCTAATGGAACAACCAAGATCAGGCATGGGAATTCCCATCCCTGATAGCTGCCCGTCCTTCCAGAACATGTTGTTTGGCCCTAGAATCAGCCTGTATTATTTGAGGGCCTGTAATGGGTTACTTGTTGAAGATCAACCTTTAAGGGTGACTTTCAAGGGCCATAGTGGGAGCTCTCTTATTGATTATATTTTTATCTCTGGGACAGACTGGGCAGGGGTTGACGTATTTGAAGTTAGTGAGAGAATGGAAAGTGACCACCCTCTGCTAAATCTTCACATAGTGGGATGCAAAATGGGGTCAGGTAATTTGCGTGTATACCTTAATCTTCAATCTGTGGAGCCACATGGTCATGCATGTAAATCGGCAAGATGGATGAATCTAATGAAGCCTGATACTAAGTCCAATATTTATGCCTCTATTCTTGACAATCTTAGAATAATTTCTGATGAGAACTGTAGTGATTCAGCAATCCTAAATTAACATGAATTCCTAAAAGATAAAATAACTCCCCATGAATATAAAGCCGCAAGTAAGCCATGCTAGAACGATCATGCATGCTATTCCACCAAACAGGAAATTGTACAATGTATAAAGTCCCCTTTGAGGGTGGACAGGCCCAAGCTATGTACTTTACTAATGAAGTATACAAGCTTGACAAGCTTGAGAGAGTTTATTCAGGGGAAATTGTGTGCCCTTCAGAATGCCCTCCAATCTGGGGGATAATCCCCTCTTCTGGAAGTTGGTTTCAGACAAAGACCTGAATGGGGTTCAGACTCTGCAGTGTTCCATTAACAAGAAAGATTGGTGGTTGTATTTCTCTGGGGTATATCGGGACCCTGATCCCCGTCCCTTGACTTGTGTCTCTGTTCCCTCCTCTGCTCATAGTATCGTGTTGGTGACAGTAGATGAGGTTAATGTTGCTCTTAATTCTCTGAAGAATGGTAAAGCTGCAGGCCCTGACCTTATCCCCATAGACCTGCTAAAAGAGAGGTAGACATTTGGACTGCCGTCCTTTTCAAGGTTTTTAATGATATTCTATGTAAGGGGGAGTTTCCAACCTTTTGGTGTTTGGCTGTGATTCTACCAGTATATAAAAAAGGTGGAAGACACTCTCTGGGAAATTATCACCCGATTTCCCGCTTAGATAGTGCTGGAAAGTAATTTGGGAAGGTTATTTTAAAATGCTTCCAGGAATTGGTGGATAGAGAATGTATAACGTATAACCAGTGTTTTACAAGCTGGCTTTGTTGTTAATCCAGAAACATACATGTTAGGAAAGATTTCTTAATTGTGGGTCATTTTCCTTCCATGTGGCAACCCCTAAACTTTTTGCTGTTGTCTTTCACCATGATTTAGACTTTGCCAGAGAAGTGCAGCCTTCTGCCGCACTCCTCTGGGCTTTCGCTCCATTCTTACGGGGAAACTGACATGCCCTTAAGACAGTCAGTACAGGGAAACATTGTTTTCCGTAGTTCTTTTATCATGTTGCAGCTTTCGCGCAACATGACACAAGAGGGCACTGTAAGCTAAGTTACTGCTCTCTTGGGTCTCTAGTCACTCTGCAGGCCCTAGACACTCTCTTTGGATTGTTAACGAACGGTGTAAGTGAATCACGGATGGGACTGGTGGCAGCGATCGTTTCTTTGTGTTTTGAGCTCCTTTTGGCTGTTTAAGCGCGTTTCTCGCGCTTAGCCCAAAATGGTGGCCTGGCTTCCAAAATGGCCAGACCACGAGGCTCTTTGTCCTGCCCGCTGACCGTCTTGCCCCCTTCACCTTCCCCAGGTCAAGCCGACCCAGGGCCTTCCTTATTTGGGCATGTACTTTCCCGCGAAACACAGATGCTTTTGCTGGCTTCTACAGGCCTTGTGTGTGCCTCCAGGATGTGGGCTGGGATGTCTGGACCCAATACACATCCTGGGTGCTAGAGAGTCTAGTGTGTCTTGAATGCCTGGGACCACCGTGGTCCGTGATAGCTCCACGTATGGTGTGAGTGTTTTGTGAGCAGATCTCCCATTGGGTCCTCTCTGCTTTGGCGCGAAGGGAACTCTGGATAAGAGGAGGCTGGAAACACCACTACCATGTCGATCTGCTGAGTTCTCACGAACGACGGATACAGGAGCCAAGTATCCTGCAACTAAGAGGCTGAACCGAGGAATCGCTGGTGACTCGCAGAAGGACTGCTCCTCTGCACTGCTTTTGCTCTGCAAAACCATTCTGCCTCTGATCGAACGAGAAGGCCTGTACTGGTACTTCGACCCTTTGGAATAGTGGGAACAGCTATTCTCGGCATCTTCATCATCTCCTGCATGTAAGCCTTCGGAATCGTCTCTGGGCCATCCAGTGGACTGACCAGCCTACACAGGCAGGAGTCTTGCTCTGTTACCGCCGTCAGGTTGTGTTGTATTCCGAATCTATAGCACTCTCACATGATTTGTACACTTGGCATTCCCAGGTCTGAAGTGAGAAGTGTACCTTGGGCTGAAATACACACGGCCGCTCTGTTGCCCTGCTGTGGTAACAATCTGTGCGGTTTCACTGCGTTTGGGACATCCTCAACTCTAACTTCTGCTGCCGCGGAATCTACATGACGCCGAGACGTCCTCTGCTCGCATCTGAACCTGCCAGAACTGAAACTGATGCGGAGAAGCCTGGGTCTGCCTGCATCGGGGACCGGTGAGTAGCAACGCTAGGAACTGGTCGCCCCCCGCTGCAGTAGCCCGTAGCTTTTCCTCGCTGTGTTAAACAGCACACCTTTTTTCGCACTCGCGCTCTGCTTCTGCCCGCAAGTGGAGGCCGCGCTTGAGTAGCGGAGATCTGTTCGCCCTCCTTTGTTCACCACTCTGAACTGCCTGACTTCCTTGAAGAGACTCCCCTTGGCCCAACGGCACCAGCATGTGCAGGTACTTTTGAGCACAAGGCTCCACTCTTCATAGGGCTCGGACTTCCTTCTAGTTAGGTGTCCTCTGAAGGCGAACTGGGTCTAAACGATTACTTGCACTGCCTGTTGTCCTCCCCATCTAGGTGGTCTGCATATTTCGTGCTTCTAACTCTTTAGACCCTTCGTTAATTGTGTATATATTGTATTTGATTGTGATGTGTTGGTTTACTTGAGTTTTATCGTGATTCTTTACTATGGTCAATATTACAAAGGCCTTGTAATAAATGTGTCTATATTTTTAATATAACACATGCTTGGAGTAATTTGTAAGCGTCCTTGCTTTGTGTGCTCATTGCGGGCTTTCAGTCACCCTCACCCCTCTTGAGACCTAGTCTTGACCGCCTTAATCCCTAACTTGATTGGTCTGGCTTGTCCAGAGGTTACCCTGTTCCAAGAAACTAGACTGGCCTTCTGAACCTCTGCCCCTGCCGGACAGAGTTCTGAAATCCATCTTAACAAATTGGTGTACAGAGGTGGGATACGACTGAAGGTATCCAGTGTTGCGTACGAGCGAAGGCATTTCAAGTTATTCCTACCAGGACACATAGTGAATTGTCGTAGTATAACTTTTAAAAGGCCATAGTCCTATCTAACAGTATGGAAACAAATACCTTGTTAACTTTAAATGCTTCTAAATCCGAAACATTGAAAAAGATGTGTGCGGAGAGAGGTGTCTCCTCTCAAGGCACCAAGTTGGATATGATCCAAAAAATCGTGGCGTGGCAAGAAGCTCAGCTTGACGCTACAACTTCCGAGGACAGTGCAGGGCAGAAGGAGGTGGGGCTGCTCTCACTGGCAGAACCGACGGTTCTGCCGCTGCACTGGTCCACCGCGACCACGAGGACAGGGAGGATGAGATGTCTAATGTTTCCTCTGCCAGTGTCGATGGGGAGGCCATGCTTGAATTCAAGAAGCAAGAACTGCTGTTTAGGCAGAAGGAGCTTGATTTCAACATGGCCAAACTAAAAATCAAACAGGCAGAAAAACAGAAAGACAGGGATGACCAGTTGGAACTGGCCAAGCTTCAGGTTGCAAATGGATCCAAGGGTCCTGGACATGGGTCTGGGGCCTCCTCTCATCCACGGTTTCCAAAAGATCTGCTCAGTTTGTATGAGGAAAAGAATGACATTATGGACTGGCTGAATACGTTTGAGTATGCATGTGAAGTTCAACAAGTTGACAATTCTGATAAGATTGCCTGGTTACTCAGCAGACTGCCCCATTCTGGCTGCAGTGCCATTATGGAAATGTCAAAGGCTGAGCGAGCTGATTTTGCAATGTTGAAGCAAACTCTCATTTTAAAGTTTGGAAAGACTCCTGGCCAATATTTAAAGCGATTCCAAGAGTATAAGAAAAAAGAAGGTGGTACTTGGGTATCTTATGTAACCGAATCCTTAAAAAACTTGACTGGCTGGGTAGAAGGTTATAAGGTTTCTACCTTTGAAGGCATGATAAGTCTTGTCATGCTGGAACATATTTTTGCATCTTCTTCCCCGGAGCTTAAGCAGCATTTGGCAGATTCAAAGGAGATAGATCCTAAGAAGCTTGCCATTGCAGCAGATTAATGGGTGTCACATCGAGTGTCCCATAAGGACAAAACTCATCCTGGTAAGCAGGAGGAAGGGAAAAAGTCCAAAGATAAGGAGGGTGGAGAATCTGATAAATCTTCTTCTCAAAAGGGCCACAAAAAGAAAAATAAGGGTAAGACACAAGAGAACTCACAAGGTAGTGGAGGTCAGCCTCTGAAACAGAACTCTGCTTACAATAAGCCTCCCTATGTAAACAGACCCAATGGATCTTGTTTTGCTTGTGGAGCAACTGACCATGTGAAGGGGGATCCCCGGTGTAAGGTTAAACCATTGGGGGTCCACTCCGCTAATCTGGCCTTCTCCTCCTACGAGGAAGAAGAGATTACAGGAGCATCCTTCTCCTCAGACTCCTTCCCCAGTGGGATAGAAGTTGAGGTAGTTTTAGTTTCCTTGGGTTCCTGGGAGCCTAAAGTCGTAGAGGCTTATGCTAGGATTCCAGATAATACCAAGCACTACTTTAAAGACAGTGTGCTGATCAATGGAGTAGATACTCCAGCTCTTAGGGATAGTGGGTGCAGTTGAACTGTAGTGGATTCTACCTTGGTAGACTCAGAGGAAGTTGCCAGAACTACTCTGATGCCCACTAAATTGGCTGACGGCCCACCTCGCATGTTTCCAGTAATACCTGTAAATCTTACTTTAAATGGTACAGCAGTCAGGATTCCAGTGAGCATTCAGAGAAACGTCCCAGGAAAGGTCTTGTTGGGCAACGATCTCAGAGCTTTACGGCTCGTAGGAGACACTGCTGACAGATCCTGCACACGGTCTCAAACACGGGCAGCATTGGCCAAGACCAATACGCTGCCCCAGCCAAAGGGGAAACCCAAGGCTAAAGGAGCACGAAAACCAAAACGAGGGAAAGAAAATATTCCCCCAAACTCACCTACCACTGCGATGGAGGAAGTTGGCCAATCGCCCGGGCCTGACGAGGAGGTGGCGATGCCTGAAGTATTTGACCCCAATGACCATCCTGAGCTAAAAGACTTGTTAGTAGAAGGTGGTCCTGACAGGGAAGAATTCAGTAAAGGCCAACGTGAGTGCCCATCTCTGGAAGGCCTAAGGAGACAGGCCTGCTCCCAGCTTGAGGGTGAACCTCCTGGGAAGCATCGGATTTATTGGGAAGGTGGAGTCCTGTATAGTGAGCCCACAGAGTCTACAGAAGGAGACCATAGGAGGTTGGTGGTTCCCCTTGCTGTAAGACCCTTCCTCTTGCAGCTGGCGCATGAAGTGCCCCTTGCTGGTCACCTTGGTATTAAGAGGACCAAGCAAAGGTTATCCATGCACTTCTACTGGCCCAAGATGGGGGTGAAAGTAGAAAGTCACTGTAGGGGTTGTGCCTCCTGCCAGTTATCTGGTAAGAGTGGCTCAGCAATCCAAGCTCCATTGGTACCACTCCCAGTTGTGGGAATACCATTTGAAAGGGTAGGGATCGACATTGTTGGTCCCCTCAACCTGCAAACGTCCTCAGGCAATAGGTTTATCCAGGTGCTAGTCGACTATGCTACCAGATATTCTGAGGCCATCCCATTGAAAACTGTAACTGCCAATTCAGTTGCAAAAGCGTTACTTGGCATCTTTACTAGGGTTGGCTTCCCTAAAGAAGTTGTGTCTGACAGAGGCAGCAACTTTATGTCAAAGTATATGCAGGCTATGTGGAAAGAATGTGGGGTCACCTACAAGTTCTCTTCTGCATACCACCCCCAAACCAATGGTCGGGTGGAACGTTTCAACAGAACGTTAAAGAGCATGATTGGGGCTCTGGAAGAACCTCAGAGAAGAAAATGGGATCTTCTTTTACCATGCTTACTGTTTGCCTACCGAGAGGTACCACAGGAGGGTGTTGGCTTCAGCCCCTTCGAACTTCTGTTTGATCATCCTGTGCGGGGACCCTTAGCCATAGTCAAGGGGGGATGGGAGATGCCCAATCTCCCTATTACTACCAACGTAGTCGACTATGAGTTAGGGCTCAGAAAACAGATGTTACTTCTGTTGGGTCTGGCTAGTGACAAGCTGAAGGCAGGACAAGCGCTGGTGAAACATTGGTACGACCAGAAAGCTTCCCTCATCAACTTTACACCTGGTCAGCAAGTCCTGATCATGAATCCCATAAGGCCTAGAGCTTTACAGGACAAATGGTCAGGCCCTTACACAGTGGTGGAGCCCCTGGGTGAGGTTAACTATTTAGTGGACCTTGGAAGGCCTGGACAGGCTCCAAAAGTGTTCCACGTAAATAGGCTGAAGGCTTTCGTCCCAAGAGTCGAAATCGCAGCACTGCTACTGGCTTCAGATGTTGAGGAAGAAGAGTCTGAACCTCTAACCCGACCTGTTCCAAAGCGGTCCCTCAGATAGCTCCTTTGAGGGTGTCCGAGTGGCCCCTCACCTGACTTCTGATCAGCAGGCTGAGGTGAAAAGTTTGCTTAGGCACTTTTCCCCCCTGTTTTCGCAGTCCCCTGGTTTGACACCTTGGTGCAAACATAACATAGACAGAGGAGACAGCGTTCCTACCAAAAGTAGAGGATACAGGATGTCAGACAAAGTACGGTCTTACATTATGACAGAGGTCAACAAAATGTTAGATCTTGGGGTGATTGAACCCTCTAGTAGTCCTTGGTCCAGCCCTGTGGTTTTGTTTCCAAAAGCAGATACTTCTGAATTGAAGTTCTGCATGGATTACAGGGCTCTGAATGCTGTCACCAAGACTGATGCACACCCCTTGCCTTGAACAGATGAGCTGGTGGATACCTTGGGTGCCTCCAAGTACCTCAGCAAGTTTGACCTCACTGCGGGCTATTGGCAAATAGCCTTAGCAGAACATGCCAAGGAGAAGACAGTGTTTTCCACTCCAGACGGTCTTTACCAATTCAGGATAATGCCGCTCGGATTGAAGAATGCACTTGCCACTTTCCAGAGGCTTGTGAATCATGTGTTGAATGGGTTGGATGAATTGTGTCTTGCATATCTGGATGATATAGCAGTTTTCAGTGCCACCTGGGAAGACCTAGTGAAACACCTCAGGATTGTGCTGTAGGCTCTTCAGAAAGCACACTTCACCATAAAGGCTAGTAAATGCCAGATTGGACAAGGCTCAGTGGTTTACCTTGGACATGAAATAGGTGGAGGGAGGATACAGCCTCTTCCCAGTAGAGTACAAGCAGAACAAGACTGGCCTACCCCCACTACACAGACCCAAGTGAGAGCCTTCCTAGGACTCACGGGGTATTACCACAACTTCATGGCAGACTATGGCACCATAGCTGCCCCTCTGACTGCCCTCACCACTCCGAAGAAACCCAAGAAGGTAACTTGGACCGACGAGTGTGAGAAGGCCTTCAACGGCTTAAAAGACTCCTTGTGCCAGGCCCCTGTCCTCAGGGCGCCTGATTATCAAAGACCTTTTATTGTGCAGACAGACGCCTCTGACACTGGAATAGGAGCTGTACTATCACAAGTAGATGAGAAGGGTAAGAAACACCCTATTGGTTTCATTAGTTGCCAGCTTAAGGACAGAGAGCTCAGATGGTCCACAGTAGAGAAAGAATGTTTCTCTGTTGTGTGGGCCCTACGGAAGCTGAGGCCCTACCTCTATGGGACCCACTTCACTGTGCAAACTGACCATAAGCCCTTAAAGTGGCTGATGAACATGAAGGGAGAGAATCCAAAGTTGCTTAGGTGGTCCATAAGTCTACAAGGCTTCGACTTCACTATTGAGCATAGGCCAGGTGTCCAGCATAGCAATGCTGATGGGTTGTCCAGAATGTTTAACCGACCTGAACAAGAGACTCATCCAGGGGTGGATTAGTTCCTCCTGTCCATAGTCTGGGAGGGGCGAGTGTTAGGAAAGATTTCTTAATTGTGGGTAATTTTCCTTCCATGTGGCAACCCCTAAACTTTTTGCTGTTGTTTTTCATCATGATCTAGACTTTGCCAGAGAAGGGCAGCCTTCTGCCGCACTCCTCTGGGCTTTCGCTCCATTCTTACGGGGAAACTGACATGCCCTTAAGACAGTCAGTACCGGGAAACATTGTTTTCCGTAGTTCTTTTATCATGTTGCAGCTTTCACACAACATGACACAAGAGGGCACTGTAAGCTAAGTTACTTCTCTCTTGGGTCTCTAGTCTCTCTACAGGCCCTAGACACTCTCTTTGGATTGTTAACGAACGGTGCAAGTGAATCACGGACGGGACTGGTGGCAGCGATCGTTTCTTTGTGTTTTGAGCTCCTTTTGGCTGTTTAAGCGCATTTCTCGTGCTTATCCCAAAATGGTGGCCTGACTTTCAAAATGGCTAGACCACGAGGCTCTTTGTCCTGCCCGCTGACCGTCTTGCCCCCTTCACCTTCCCCAGGTCGAGCCGACCCGGGGCCTTCCTTATTTGGGCATGTACTTTCCCGCGAAACACAGATGCTTTCCGGTCTTAAACAGGCCTTGTGTGTGCCTCCAGGATGTGGGCTGGGATGTCTGGTCCCAAAACACATCCTGGGTGCCAGAGAATCTAGTGTGTCTTGAATGCCTGGGACCACCATGGTCCGTGATAGGTCCACGTATGGTGTGAGTGTTTTGTGAGCAGATCTCCCATTGGGTCCTCTCCGTTTTGGCGCGAAGGGAACTCTGGATAAGAGGAGGCTGGAAACACCACTACCATGTCGATCTCTTGAGTTCTCACGAACGATGGATACAGGAGCCAAGTATCCTGCAACTAAGAGGCTGAATCGAGGAATCGGTGGTGACCCGCTGAAGGACTGCTCCTCTGCACTGCTGTCACTCTGCGAAACCATTCTGCCTCTGATCGAACGAGAAGGCCTGTACTGGTACTTCGACCCTTTGGAATAGTGGGAACAACTATTCACGGCATCTTCATCATCTCCTGCCTTCGGAAGCGTCTCTGGGCCATCCAGTGGACTGACCAGCCTACACAGGAGTCTTGCTCTGTTACCGCCGTCAGGTTGTGTTGTATTGCGAGTCCTTAGCACTCTCACACGATTCGTACACTTGGCATTCCCAGGTCTGAAGTGAGAAGTGTACCTTGGGCTGAAATTCACACGGCCGCTCTGTTGCCCTGCTGTGGTAACAATCTGTGCGGGTTCACTGCGTTTGGGAAATCCTCAACTCTAACTTCTGCTGCCGCGGAATCTACACAACGCCGAGACGTCCCCTGCTCGCATCTGAACCTGCCAGAACTGAAACTGACGCGGAGAAGCCTGGGTTTGCCTGCATCGGGGACCGGTGAGTAGCAACGCTAGGAACTGGTCGCCCTCCTGCAGTAGCCCGTAGCTTTTCCTCGCTGTGTTAAACAGCACACCTTTTTTCGCACTCGTGCTCTGCTTTTGCCCGCAAGTGGAGGCTGCGTTGGGTAGCGGAGATCTGTTCGCCCTCCTTTGTTCACCACTCTGAACTGCCTGACTTCCTTGAAGAGACTCCCCTTGGCCCACCGGCACCAGCGTGTGCAGGTACTTTTGAGCACAAGGCTCCACTCTTCGTAGGGCTCGGACTTCCTTCTAGTTAGGTGGCCTCTGAAGGCGAACTGGGTCTAAACGATTACTTGCACTGCCTGTTTTCCTCCCCATCTAGGTGGTCTGCATATTTCATGCTTCTAACTCTTTAGACCCTTCGGTAATTGTATATATATTGTATTTGATTGTGATGTGTTGGTTTACTTGAGTTTTATTGTGATTCTTTACTATGGTCAATATTACAAAGGCCTTGTAATAAATGTGTCTAGATTTTTAATATAACACCTGCTTGGAGTAATTTGTAAGCGTCCTTGCTTTGTGTGCTCATTGCAGGCTTTCAGTCACCCTTACCCCTCTTGAGACCGAGTCTTGACCGCCGCGATCGCTACCTTGATTGGTCTGGCTTGTCCAGAGGTTACCCTGTTCCAAGAAACTAGGCTGGCCTTCTGAACCTCTGCCCCTCCCGTACAGAGTTCAGAAATCCATCTTAACAATACAGTACTAAAATAAATGTACTTATCTGTGGTATTTGTAGACTTAAGGACTGCATTTGACTCTGTTTCTAGAGAGACCCTTTGGAAGATCCTTTTAACTCAGAAGACACAAATTAATTTGATTACTATGATACGTCAATTATATTCAGAAAACAAAGCCAGTGTACGCTACAGGCTGGGAGGGGAGTTGACAGGACCCTTTGATGTCAACATGAGTGTTAGACAGTATTGGCCCCCCTCCTTTTCAATATTTATATTCAAGAGATTATAGATGCTTTACTGAGAGAGTGTCAAGACTACTCCAAGATGGCATTTGAGAAATACCCCGCATTATTTTACGTGGACAACAGGGTTTTGATATCCACAACCCCACGAGGTCAGAGAAAATCAACTTTTTGAACAAATGTAATGAGCTGCAACTTAACCTGAACATTGACAAATCTATGGTGATGGTATTTAAAGCACAATCTTCTAAATGCAAGCTTGTGTGGTTGGAAGTGAAGAGTTTTCAGACTGAGCAGATTTACCATTTTGATTACTTGGAGCTGAGATTTCAGGAATCCGGCGGCTGGTTAGCCCAGATAAACAAATCTGCCATGACTCTGAAGAAAGTAAGTGGAGCGATACTGTCTTTTTATACAAACATAATAGTGGTTCTGTTTCACTAACCATCGACTTATATCATAAGCAAGCCCTGCCTGCTGCATTGTATGGCTCAGAACTGTGGGGTTATGGTAATGTTATTAAGTTAAGTACTTATGAACATACATATTTTTTAAATTCTTGTTGCTCCCTCCTAGTGCTCCTTCAGCTCTGGTTTATCTGGAGATTGATAATATTTTGGTTGTTTCTCAGATTATTGATAAACTGGCCCTTTTCTGGGCTAGATTGTGGAAACAACATGTCCTAGAAATGTACTGGGATGCACTGCTCCATCGTATGGCTTTAGAGGGTGGTAAGAGTTTTAAATGGTTGTCGCATGTTAAGATTACTCTTCAAAGCTGGGATGCGATTGATCTGTGGGAAAACCCCCGCATTTCGACTCTACCCATGATCAAGAATTTGAAAAAAGCTGTAAAGCTGAGAGCTATTGATCCACTTATAGTTGATGCGGCTAATCTGACGTTGGGCCATGAATATCTTGAATTTAGGATGCAACCAGGATTTAAAAATTATCTGGATGTAATTTCTCCCTCACTTGAAAAATCGTTATATATGTGCTTTAGATTAGGCTAATTCCTGTGACTTCCTTCACTAAAAATTGGAGGGTCTTGAACATGAGTCTGAGTCCATTGTGTGGGGCTAGTAATGAGACACTTTAAAAAAAGAATTGTAATAAGACCATCCATCTGAGAAGAATGTACCTCAACCCTATTCTGAGGGAGACAGAGATGTGTCACTTTGATTTGGCTGTGAGATTTTTGAGACAGTGCCTAAACCCCATGTCGATTTTGCAACTGCTCATTATATTTATAGGGCATGGGTACTAAGAGTTAAGACCTTGAAACAGACAAGTCCCAACTTTAGAGATTGTTGATGTTAAGGCTCGGCTGCAAGATTTTCTGCAGTATCAGGAGGAAAATTATATTCCTCCTATGCCACCCGCAAGACTAATTAATTGTATGCCGGGTGAGTGTGAATCCGTTGATTTGTTCTCTAGATTTGGTACTTATGACTCAATAGGAGGGTCATAATGAGCAGAACTGAACGCCAATCAATTATCGTTCAGTAATATTATGTCTCTTTTATCCATATGGGTAAGATCCAAGGTTCACAACATAGTTGTGTAGCATCTGTTAAGAACTGCTATCACCCGAATACTTTTATGCCATTCTACCCCTGATGAATTTCCACCCAATTGACTACTACGACGGATATGGAAAGAAACATGTTGGATTTATGTGTTTATATTTAGGAACCTTGATTTAATAATGATAGTTACCAACCAGATTTGTACAGTTGGGTAACTTTTTGTATTTAGCAGTATTTTGCTCCTCTGGAGCATCAGGTTCAACTTTTGTTGTCAGCTCAATTTTTTCAGATTTATTTTCTTCTTTTTTTTCTTTATTCATACATTTTTCAGTCACTATTTATTGTGTTATATTCTACCGCGGTGATTGTTTGTTATGGTTATGCAGAGTGTATGGTGAGTGTATGAGAGTGTTTCTGAGGTCTGCGTAGTTCTTCTTTTATTTTTATTTTCTGTGATTTTCGTGTGCATTACAGATGTGTGGTGATTACATATTTTTGCATTGTGGTGATTACATATTTTTGTATTCTTCTCTGCACAACTTTGTGTTTGTTATATTACGCTCAATTACAAGTTTTTATGCCTCCATTATGGATTTTTATAAAGATTAAATACATTTTGTATATTACTTTTGTAGGATATGAATTTCATTTTTTCATGTTCAAATAGGCAAATGTGTTGTTCTTATTTTTTGACCAGACATATGAGTATATGTTATTAATTGTGAGTCGTGTTACCTTGCATTTCATACTACAGTGAAATACGAACTCCGGCCTCTTTTATATCTTTATATATATTGGTGCTGACCAGGTACGATTAGAGTTCTGACATACCTGGTGTCCCCGATCTTTTGTTTTTTGAAAAGATTTTCTCTCCTTGCCTTTCATCCCCACGAGCTTCTTAATTGGGCCGATGTGGGATTTGGCGTAGATATTCTGTATAACATGTCTGTATAACATGTCTGGAGAACGGCTTTGTAAGCTAGCGCTTTTAAGCACTTGCACTTTAGAATGATGAACTTTCTTTTTTTTCTATTTCTCCTCTATGATATTTTATTTAGTCATAGCTTTATAAATGTTTGAATAGTTAGTTTGAGGTTATTCAGGCATCAGAAAATGTGTTTTGTGCCACAGTATTTTAGCATATTCATATTTTAGTTTTGTATGCATGTTTGTATTTTGTATATGGTGTATTCTATCCCCTCCCATCGAATTTGCCCTTGCTCTTAGGCTTTGAAGTGTTTGTTTTAAATGTACTATACAAATGGGATGTCTTTTTGCAATAGAACCGTATTAGAGAATGTTATCATGCGAGTGCTTTTATTAATTTGTTGTTGTATTTTATATGTACTTTTATGGCAGATTCGCCAAAATAAAGCTGGAATGAATGGATCTCCCGACTTTCAATATGTTGGACTCCAATACAATCATACACATTTTGCAAGAGCAATTGGGGTTCAAAGAACGTCCTGAATTGATGCTCTATTTTATTTGACTACAGCACTTTTTAAACTTACCTCCTGCCTAATTTCAACCCCTCCATATACAATTTGCAGTACACCTTGACCTGTCCTCTCATGCATTATGTTTAATCTAGGTGTTGCTGTATGGAGCTCCTTTAGGGGTCACATTTGTGTTCCAGATGATTTCTCAAACTGTGCTCTGGTCCCTGAAACTCGCAACTCTGAGATACGACGTATCCTGAGCACCTATCAATTAAGGTAGCAGAGATACATGTGTTTTTCTACACTGCAAACCCTATCAATGTTATTGTTACCTTTTGATGTAATGCTTACTTTACTTTCTGTATTCACTTCCTTTGCTTTAATCTCCATCAAATTCTGTTTAGATTGGCTTTTTAAACAAAGGACATATGATGTCACATACAATCATGGGTATCAAAAGGTATGTGATGTAACTACTGCTAACACTATTGTTTTGTTGAAATTACACCAGAGTTAGGATTCACTGGAGAATCTTGTTCTTCATCATCAAGGGCCTGATTCGCAATGGTGTTTTATAATGGCACAATCTCATTGAAAAACGTCATGTGAATCAGGCCCCAAGTCTGGTTCTGCAGCTTCCAATCCACTCAAGGCAGAAGCGTCAGTCTCTGGGGAGCGACAGCACTTTGAAGCAGTGCAACACGTTTTCAAGGTGCAGCTACACTTCTCTTTGTAGTACTGAAGCACCTTATCCGCACCTATCTGCAGTACTGCAATATCTGTGGCTGGACCGCCTTGCACATCTCTGCAAGGCTGCAACATTCGTAGTGCAATAGTATTAAACTCCTATATCAGCAGGTTCAGCATTCCCCTGAGCCTACCTTTGTTCCTTGATTATGGCTGGTCTTAGAGTAGAATGTTACTGCAGTCGTGCCCATGACATTTCCCCTATAATGGCTCTACCACTTTGCACTCTTGTAATCAATTTGCCTCGACCAGAACCTAGTGTGGGATCATTATGCCGGATCAGCAGGTGGGGACCAGTGCAAACCCAAAGTGTGAAACAAAAGTCTGATATTTTCTTCAACTGACAAAGAGCAAACATGGAAAATAAAAATTGCAATTACAAAACGCCTAGGGTTTCATTAAACATGAATGCAATTCAATGCGCAACATTCTTATTAAGCAACATGCCTGATCACTTAAATGATAACGTTTTGTTATTTACATAGGGTTTTCGCTAAAGCTCTGTACCTAGAACATATGATGTATTTATATTTTTATACAGGGAAGAACAATAATCGCAAAAGAACGTACAATATATAAGACAGTACATTCAATGGGTGAGTTTGGGTGACATTCTGGCCAGGATTTGGTGGGGAGTAAATGGAACAGTCACTGGGGACAATACACAGGAGCACTTACATAGATGAAGGAAAATGAACATTAGACATTTTTAAGTGCAGGTAGGTGGTAGGGTTAGCTGTGTTAGGGATATGACCATAATGGAAGAAGTCTTAGAGTGGAGGTAGAGAAAGTGAGAGACAGAGGTAGATTATAGGCGAGGAAAAGATATTAGTGCAAAGGCAGATGATAGGTTAAAAGGATAACTCAGAGGCGAGGAGAGAGGTTTTCAATTTGGCTTTCAACAAATCGGTATGGACTGTTTCTCTGATATCCGTGGGAAGAGCATTCCATAAAAGTGGAGCAATAAGAGAGAGAAAGCTGAAGCAAGAGGAAGCAGATGGAGGGGGGGTACCACAAGGGTATTCAAGGAGGCAAGGTGGAGATTGGGAGAAGGCTTGTAGAGTTGGACAGAAGGGGGTAGATATCGTGGTGCCTTACCATGGATAGATTTGTGAACCAGAAGAAAGAATTTTAATATGGTCCTGTTTTACATCGTCAGCCATCCAGCATGGAGATGGTGAGAGGAAGAAGATGTGAAGTGAGGGAGCTCAAAGAGAGTGCTCCTGGTAGTGAAGTTAATGATTTTGTCGAGAGGAAAAAAAGATAAGTTGGCGAGATCGAAGAGGATGCTGACACAGTAGTCCAGTTTAGGGAAGACAAGTGTTGTTAATAGATGCTTGGTGGTGTTGAAAGTGATGATGTACCTGGTTCTCCTAATATTTAGAAGGGTTGAATTAAGCTGCCATTGCAGTTTTGGAGATGAAAGTAAAGAAGATGTAGGAAAAGTAATAGATAATGCAGAGGGTTCTAGCTGAAGAGGAGTATGGGAGAACATCAGGTGAGAAGTAGATAAGCAGAGGAAGAGATGACAGAGAGTATTTGACAGGGATGAAAAGCACCTCTGTTTTGAGTTAAACATCAGAGATTGTAAAGCCACTCAAATTTTAATGGCAGAGAGACCCTTTGAAATGTTGATAGAGAGATCAGAGGAGAGTTCAAGAAAAGAGAAGAACATTTGGGAGTCGTCTGGAAAGAGTTAGTACGCAAACCTAAAAGAGGATATTAGTGCCCGAGAGCAGAGGTGTAGAGTGTAAACCCAAGACAGAGGCTTGTGGAACAATAACAGTTAGATGAGTGAGTTGAGAGTTGTTGTTGTTCCAGGAGACCGAGCATTGGTGATGTGCTAGATAGGATTAAATCCAGTCAAGGGCTCAACCCTGAATCCCGAGAAGAGAGAGAGAGAATTAAGGAAAGCAGAATGATTGGCAGCTTCAAAGGCAGAGGACAGGTCAATGAGAGTTAGGATAGAGAATAGCTTGGAGTGCTTAGCAGAGGCTATGAAGTTTTAGGCATTCATGAGAGCAGTGTCTGTGCATTGACAGGAGTGAAAGACATGCTGTAGGGGGTCTTGAAGGTTGTAGATGTCTAAGAAATTGGTAAGATGGTTGAACACAACCCTTTCCAGCACTTTAGAGAAGTGCAGAACACGATATACAGTGCAAAGGTTTGCAGGCAGATTCGGGTCAGCCCCTTGCTTTTTTAGGAGAGGGATGGCCATGGCCATTTCGAAAATAGATGGAAAGCAAGCAGAGTCGAAGAACAGGTTGAAGAGTTGAGGATGGTGAGAGGCCACTAAAGGGGCAATAGGCTTGACTAGCTGAGGAACAAGAGGGTCTGATGGGGCATAAGAGGAGTTTGCCTTCATCAGTAGAGATAGGGCTTCTTCAGTATTAGTGTGACGTAAGTGGGAGCTAGAGGAAGAGGATGATGGTAGAGTAGGCAGAGTGTAGTATGTAGGAGGAGGGAGTGTGAGGAAGGGCAGGACAGAGTCTCAAATTTTGGAAATGTTTGCAGCAAAGTATTCACCTAGGTCATTAGCTGTGAGAGTGGAGTTGCTAGTCATAGGTTTAGGAGGAGTGAGTTTGGAATGCCCTGTAGCCGGCAAGGCTGGATGGAGAGAGCGTTGGTGAGGATGAGGTAGAATTAACTTTTCGCTCTATTAAGCAAGGACTTGAGAGAGTTCAGGGTAGAAAGGTAGAGTTGCAGGTCCTCATACGAGTGGGTACACCTCCATTTATGCAGCAGCTGACGCTGTCTGTGCGGTGACAGCGTATGAATAATGTGACCCATGGTTAAGAATGCTGAGACTTAGGGGTGAAAGTTTGCATTGGGAAGTGAGAGGAGAATGAGTCATATTGTAGGGATTGGAAGCTGGAGAAGACAGTCACAGTGGAAGAGGCATCAGGTGTGAAAGAGTAGAGTGGAACCTGTAGCTCAGAGAGAACAGAGTCTTTACATTTAATTTTAGTAATAGGTAAGGCAAGACATAAGGAGAGGTTATAGGTGGAAAGGAGATGGTGTTGAAAACAATGGAGTGATCAGATAAGGGTGGCGCGACAGATGTATTAGTGGCTGAGAGAGAGAAGAAGATGAATAATAGATCCAAAGAGTTACTCTCATGTTGGTAGGTGGGTTATGGATAGAGTGGAGAGCATGGTCACTAAGGAAAGAATGAAGTTCAGAATTCCGAGAAGTGGTTTGAAAGGGAAGGGTAAAGTCACCTAAGAGAATGAGGTGATGTGTAGTGGAAAGATAATCAAGGAGTTTCCCAAGTTCTTCACAGAATGTCCCAGTTGCACAAGGAGGGTGATAGATGGAGATTGTGTGAACTGAGTGAAGCAGAGTAATAGTACAGCTGGTGAATTCAAAAGAGGTAGTAGAGGATGTGGCATTGGAGATTTGTGACACGATGAGGTGGGACATCTACACCTCTTCCAGCTAGATGAGGAGAGTGAATGAAGGATCATTTGGTGTCATGTAGACCCACCAGGGTGGCAGTGTGAGATGGTGAAATCCAAGTTTCAGAAAATAGGTAGATCTATGGGAAGAGAGCTGGCATGAAAGATGTCAGTGATAAAGTAAGTTGTGTTGCTTACAGACTGAGCAGTCCAGAGTGCAATGTTCAGTTTATGCTGTAAGGAAGAATAGAGAAGTTGAGTCTCAGATGTGTATAGGTGCTAGGGGAGGTGTGGTTTGCTCATTAGATTTGTTTGGTAGAAGTAGGAGGTGCAAGAGATATGAAGTGGTGGGGGTTTCAAGACGTGAGTTTTATGATAGGGATATGAAAGGAGGAAGTTGTAGCATGATTATAGGAAGCGAAGGGCGAGCTGAGTATGTATGTATGTTTATAAACGTATACAGCGTAACTATGGCACGAAGGCATCACGGCATTGAAGGATAGGCAGCAGGAGTGAATGCATGATAGGTGAGTACCATAGTGTGGAGAAACAGCACAGTAATAAGCAAGCTATGGGTACTTGCAGGTTCAGCAGGTAGTAAGGCAAACACCAAGCCTCATAGGTGAAAAGGCAAAGAGGCTGGTCCGCAGCTGGTTTTCACCATTTACTGTTCCGCCCTTAATCTGGATGCCGCAAGGGAGTTCAGATAAGAGGTCACATGCTCTCATCACCTGATCGCCTAATCAATCTGTGGTTGGCCTCTCTAATTTTTTCCCTGGTATTTCTGGGATTAAGCGATTTCTTCTTGTTTGGTGTTACCAGAGTAGTCTCTTGTGGCCTTAAGCCGGAGGTTGGGCTGAATTAAGATGATCACAGGAAGTGGTGTCATGGACAGAAAGTGATGTCATGTACACGAAGTTATGTCACAGACAGGGTGTGATGTCACTGACAGGATGTGATGTCACTGACATGAAGTGAAGCTACAAACAGGAAGTGAAGCACTCCACTGCTTCCTAGCTGATCATGGTTGTGACAGTGGACAGCTTCAAGCTGTCTGCTACCCCATGGTCACCTTCCTGAAGAAGCGTGCCCTGTGGAACGCTGCCATCTGCGCCAGCTGGGCCATCACCCTGGTGCTCAGCCTGCCACAGGTCTTCCTCTTCTCCAGAACCGAGCTCACACCGGCGTCTTCAAGTGCTGAGCCCAGTTCATCCAACCATGGGGCTCCAAGGCCTGCGTGACCTGGATCTTCATGGCCATCTTCTTCATTCCCACGTTGGTCCTCACTGTCTGCCAGGTCAAGATCTGCAAGGTCATCAAGTTGAACCTCTACGTGAAGAAGCACACTGAACTCGAGATGAGGGACCAGAAGCAGGGCCTGCCCTCAAGGGCCAGCAGCATTAACTGCATCTCCAATGCCATGATCAAGACAGTGAAGATGACCATTATGACTGTGATCGGCTACATGCTTTGCTGGGCCCCCTTCTTCATTGTGCAGTTGTGGACGGTGTGGCACCCCAGCAACGTGACTGAAGGTGCAGTGTTCACCATCTTCATGCTACTGGGCAACCTGAATAGCTGCACCAACCCCTTGATCTACAAGTACTTCTGCGGCCACATCCCATACTGCGTGAGGCCGCCCAAACTCTTCTCAACTCGGGAAGAGCCAGCCATCACAGTCAGCATTAATTTGGGAGATTGCGAGCCCGACCATATTACTGCGGTGTGAAATTATGACTATTTGCATTTCTATGGTATCCTTGCTTCTCGGTTGTAAGATTATTCGTTGGGTAAAATAGTGAAAATAGTACTGGACTGTAGCAACTAAGGCCATGAGCAATGCTTTATAGCTTTACCCTGTAGATCTGTGTATGTGCAAAAAATTGACACTAAAACTTGAAATGTATTTGGCATGTCATTCCTTTTCTCACTTTCCGCCAGAAGCTCACTGTCTCCAGAGCCATGGTCCTCTCTAATTTGGACTACTGCAACAGCCTCTTTCTAAATCTGCCTGCCTCTACACTTCGCCCTCTATAAGTAATCCAGAACAGGACTGCGAGATTTGCCCTTGGCCTCAAGCCCAGGGGTCGTATCTCTCCAGCCCTGAAATCTCTCCACTGGTTCCCTGTGACAACAAGGATCAAGTTCAAGACCCTCTGAATCGCCCACAAGGCTTTCTGGGGCCGGGGACCACACTACATCCAACTTTCTCTTCCTAAGCATCTTCCTTCTCAAGCCCTCTGCTCATCCACCTCCAACTCTATGAGGGTCAGATGGTTCTCGAGGCAGAGAGTGGGGATAGATCTCTGTCCTTCGGCTGGGGGATCCCTCTGGGACAGCATCCCTGCCTCTCTCAAACTTGAGCAGGACCACCTAAGGTTCAGGAAGCAACCCAAGACCTTCCTTTTCGCTTCTGCTTTCCCTCTCCCTCTCTCTTGCTGATGTGCCTGTCTGCTGCGCATTCTGGTTACCTGGCCACCCTCTGAACCTATGGGACCAGGCTCCTGCATGACCAGTTCACATTTTACTACCTCCGGGACTCCCAACAACTTAGGGACTGTATCTGAAGCCCTACAGTCCCCTGACTATCCGCACTTGTGAGCCACCTCCTGGCAGCACTTATGAATTCCTTTGCATTAGCCCGTCCCCAGCCCTCCCCTCTGCACTTGCGCGATCTGAATGATACAAGGCCTAGTAAGAGTGTTGTTTTATCCTCTTCTGTCTTCCCTTCCTTGTCTTGTCGCGCCTAGAAACACTTGTGTACAGGCGCGTTATAAATGACTTATCATATCATTATCATATCATATCTAAGTTGGTTTGTGTAATATAAATATTATATATACAAATATGCAATCAAACCAATACATGCTTTTGCATTTGTGCCTGATTGCGTAATACTGCCACCCACTGATTTTCTTTGACTGCCAGACAGAAACCACACAATAAGAATACTGTATAGTGAATTATATCCCTCTAGCGCACATTCTAAAGAGAGTCATTCAGTTATCAATACCAACAGTCATCTAATTTCTAATTGTTTGAAAAATCTATTTTTGATAGTCCAAACTAAATTAATTCATTAATGTGTACTTTTGAAAAAGGAAAAAACCTGAAGTATGGTCTGGTCTCCTTTCTCTTTTGCACATTGCTGGGCAAATAACAATCTGTGCAGTGCCCTTCATCATTAGCCTCTGTTTCTGTACTAGGCATTGTTCTCCATCACACTGAAAAAGACACGTCACTGAACACTAGTCCAGATATACAATAAGGTAGGGATTCACAAACATTTGCACTGGAGCAAATTGCAAGATTCCCTTGAGCCTCTCATATTTGCGTCGCCACTTGATTCCTGAATCACAAATCACAGAGCTGTAGAAAATCTAGTGATTTGGACATTGATTCATAGCTTTACCTTGTTTAAGTTACCCTGCATGTAACTGCTTACCCTCCAACATTCTATCTGTCCCTAGTATGGTGACTCGCCCTAGACCGCGCTGATGAGCCCCTTATCTAGGGTTAGGGGATAGAAAAAGAGACTTGCCCTATACCTATCTGGACAATCTTATTTTCTCTTTGAATCACACATAAAAAACACAACCTGTGATATTATAGCCTAGGTATGTGCTTAAAGTCTAGCAGGTGAAGTCACCTAATTTATTCTTCTTCCCTACATAGGCTACTAAAATGGAATAAAATATGGCAAAGATTACCATACGAAACTAAAGACTGCTTCGTAGTATCCCAGTTAATGTATGGTGGAATACTACCCAAGCAGTTTAACTCTCTCAAACAGTCGTACTCTCTCAAACGGTCGTAATGCTGTTTGCTGATAACGACCTCTGGAAGGCGCAAGTTATCCTTCGTTTGTTTTAGAGATTAGAAAAGGCCTACCGGTTTCAGTGGTATGAAGGATACACCACTTTCTTCAGGGCCGCAGCACTCACATAGTGCTGGTAACAACAAGTTGAGAGTATTAGCTGTGCAACTTGGCACACACTTCTCTGATGCACAGCCCAATGGAGAACAAAGCAAAATGTTTCTTTTATTTCTCTTTAAATACTTTAATGAGTTGCTCAAATCGGGCGAAGCAGCTTAATCCGTCCCGTTCTGACCTGCGTTCAGTCCTGACATAATCTTCCTTTCATGTCACTCGCAGCTGCGTGTCTATGCGGTTGCTGGCGTCTGCACCTCCAATGTATGGTGCACTTTTTACAATCCCTTCCGTGATTGTGATAACTAGTGTGCTGTTAGGGTTAATACACACAACTAGTCAGTCCCCTTTGTTGTGTCTTGAAAATCTAGTGATGTTTGGAATATCCCTGAAATGTCCTGGAGCTAATCTTTGTGAATTGTCACTTGAGCATCTCAAAAATGCCCCAGACGTCTAAATATTTGCGCCAGTTTTAGGCTTTGAGAATCAGGGATAAGGTTGAAGAGGTAAGTCTGGGATGCTCACAGGGATCTCCTGGTTTTCTCCACGGTGAATCTTTGTGAATCAGGCTAGTAACCAGTGCCACCTCAAAACCTGCAGTTTTCATATTTTCTCTAATTCTACATATTTAAGTGTTTTGGATATAAAATGCACGGTGAATGCACCAAGACATAACATGTGGCATGGGTGAGGAGCTTGGTGTCGGGACAGCCAGGTCCCCTGCGCAACTCGTCGTCTTTGCAAAAGGTTAGGCCTGCAGCCTAGCACGTGGTTTTGTCAGGGAACCAGACTCCATGGTTCCCAGGAAGTTGAGGAGAATTTTGGTGGGTTGACAAAACCTAGTTGGTTGATGGCGCTGGCAAGAGGCTTGGTACCTCAGTGTTGTCACTAGTTATATCACAATTCAGTCCAGAGTTTTGTTTATGCAGGAATATTTATTATTTCAAGTGCAGCATAACACCTGGGGCACAATGTACCAGGTTGGTGAACCATAAAAATAGAAAAAACAGCCGACACTACCCGGACGCACATGGACCACCGGCCCAGAACTGCTAACCAGCATCTACCCAGCACCCTACTCAGGGCTGTTCTCTTCTTGTTCAAATGGGAGCCCCCACCCCAACTTCAATGCCTTGAGAAAGACTTTGGTTGAAACGCGCGTCGGCTGTTTTTTCTGTTTTTATGGTTCACCAACCTGAAATAATAAATAGTTCTGCAAAAACAAAACTCTGGACTGAATTGTGATATAACTAGTGACAACACTGAGGTACCAAGCCTCTTGCCAGCGCCGCCAACCAACTAGGTTTTGTCAACCCACCAAAATTCATATCATGTGGCATACTCACAGGGGGGCTTTCTGGGCGGGAAAGAAAGGCAGTCCTTGAAAGTAGTGCCAGAAAAGGATTCATTTTGTGACATGCTCTACATAGCTTGCTAAATGACATAGGAAGAAAGGGTGTGAGTGAACTACAGGGACTAGGGAAATAAAGCGAAAACAAACAACGCTGACTGTCTACGTTTTCAATTAGTAACATGCATGTCAGCTGTGGGTCTTAATTTGCATATCTCATATTCTGATATTTCTGTTTGATGTTTGGCGTTTTGCTTCCACAATTGATGGCACATGTGTTCATTGCAGATAGCGAAGCAGACTCTAATGAATGCAAACCATGTGTTCAAACCACAGAAGAGCCTATTCAAGCCCTTCAAATGAGCTATGTGTTCAGCACTCCATTTCTCTTCCACTTTAACAAATGCTGTCTGTGTCCCAGCCATTACCACTGCTGGACATTCAGCATATTAGGGTAGTATTCTGCCATATAAATATATGGTATTAGGGTACATATATAGCAGTAAAGGTATCCCCAACTGTACATAATAATTGAGTCTCATGATCACATGCAGGCAAGAGCAAATTGATAAAGGAATGCAATTTTTCTAGGTGACCTGGAGCGCCCATATCACCAATATGTGTAGCTTTGAAGGTATTGTATTTCTCATTAGTACCCGCGAGGGGCAATCAGATTGTAACAGTCAATCTGATTGGCCCCGGTTGGGTCGTTAACAGCCCGTCAAAGAATCATCTGCTCTGGTTCCGCAAGCTGCGTCCCTCGAAGTTCCTGCCCTTGCTACGGCTGGCAACCATTGAACGAGAGAACCGACTATGTGTAGTTCCTCCGCCCTGATCCATGGCTGCCCTTTTCTTTGTTTACTTTTTTTAAATATCTTTTTAATGGCCGCCATGGGAAGGGAGAAATGACTATGTGAAGTCCCTTCTCCCCGATCCATGGTGGCAAGTTTTGTCCTTTTTTTTCACAAGTCGAGACACGGTTTACATGCCGTTGGTCAACTCGAGAAAAAATATACTATTATTACCCCAGTACAACGTGTCGGTGTACTTATAGCGATAGAACCCTGGGAGTGGGGGATTTACCAGTCAGGTAGTGCCGAGGGGCTACGTTGAAGCCCTTGCTTTGCTCGGGTTGTAACTATCACTGTGGGGGCATGACCCGACCGGTAATTCTCTCCTCCTTGGGTTCTATTGCTTTATTATTATCTTACTGCTTCACAGAAGAACATACCTTGAATCCTATCCATGCTTCTAAATAAAAGACTCTGTCAAAGTGATCACATGCTCAGACAATAAATGCTCCAGGAGATCCATGAGAGACACATGAGGTATTGGCGACATGCCCAGATTAGCGCAGAGGGTGAACTGTTGCATTATATGACAGAGAAAGGGCTGGTGATCTCAAGCCCACCACAGATTTCCTACCCAGCACAGGAGAATACATTGAAATCACTGACAGGACAGAAAGAGAGAAACAAATAGCAGAAGCATGTGTTGGGATTTGCTGTGGAATTACAATGGATCAAATTTCCATAAAAAATAACCTATCCGTAAAAATCCTGGAAAAAGAGGAAAAGGAACAGCCCACGCCAAGGAGAGCGAATGATCAACCTTCAGGGCCACACCACTACAAAACAAGCATTGGCAAAGCCAACAGTTTTGGCTTGGGTATACGTAATAGGCATTTGCCAGACACTGCCATTATATGCCCATTTTGCTGCTGCTACCATCGAAGGCCTGTTAATACCACTATGGCAGTGGCTGGCATCTGCCTTTCACATGCTTACACAGAAGTCAAAACGGTTGTCATTGCCAAAGCTTGCTTTTATGGGAGCATTGCAAAGCAATGTACTCTGAGGCGGGAGGGTGGATTTTAAAAGCAGAGCGTAAGGAAGGGAGAAAACATTTATAGAGTCACAGGCAGGTCATGGGGCTATCCCCCATGAAAGGATACCTCTGGGAGAGCAGAAAGGTGGATATTGAGCTCCACTGACCCAATATGGACAGTGGATGCGCCCAAGTGGTCTGGGGGAGTGTTGTATACGGGGTCTGGAAGAGTGTTGTATAAGGGGAACAAAATTAAATAAAAGGAGAAATAGACTGGTCTAGCATGTGCAGGGATGCTGGAAGAACAGGGAGAGATGGCCAGGAAATTATCATCTGTGGCAGAAGTGGAGCGAGGTGATGGCAGCAAAGCTGTGAAAAAGCAGACCTTGTCACACAATAAAGTCTTCCCTCAAGATGACTCCAAACCAGAATGGAAAACATGAATGGTAGTCAAGAATTCTGGTGCGAATAACAAAATAAGGTTAAGAGTAGCATCCCCAATGGGGGCCCAGGGGTTCTCTTCTGGAAAGGAGGTGTCAGGACATCACACTCCTGAAGATTAATAATTTCTGAAGTTAAAGAGCTCTTTTGGCAATCATAGCAGCTCGCCTATATGGCTATGTAAATGCCAGTGAATGTAACCAAGGGGTGCCCCCAGAAATCCTTTCATCTTATTTAAAAACTGGAATGAAGGTGTTCGGATTTTCTTCCTTTTTTGGTTTTTCATCTATGCAGTGAAAACGGCTACAACGAAAGTGGTGACAGGGCACCGTTTATCAAAATTATCCCACTTATCAAATTAGAACACATCCACTAGGTAGCCGACTCAGACAGAGCAATTGCCAATAAACAGAAGAAAGCAACTCACTAATGTGAAAGTGCATGCATGCCTTACCTAACCTGGTGATGACCACAAACATTTCTTTATAGGAAAGGGGGAGGTATGTGGGCCCCATTCCCTCCAAGGCGAGTGGGGCGGGGGGACGGGGACGACGACGTGTGTGTCAGACTTCAGTAGATCAGGGGCTTGCATGTAACTACAGTTTGCAAAATTAGAGACACCCAAGTAATTAAGCAGTTCACAGAAGTATACAATATACTCTTTATTGGGCATTAAAAACACGTGCAAGGAAAACCTAGGTATACTACAAAACACACATATTTATATGCATTGTTAGCAATCCAAAAACAAAGCAGTGGCAAGCTGGAGGTGTGCTAGAACTGTCCATTCTTTATGCACATTTCAGCTTAGATCACGTATGCCGGCCCACAACTCATAGGTCCTCCCCAGGCCTGCTTTTTCATTTAATTTCTCTTCACTTTCCCTCCCTCCCTGGAGCCTGTGTGGTCATCTCCCTGCCTGGAAACCTGATGAGACACTGGATGTGTCGCCTGATCCCGTGCATCACCTCCTCACACTTGCTCACGAGGTAGGATGACTGCATGATCTTAAAGAAAAAGAAAACGCTAAAGAAAAAGCTCATTTGTAAAATTTTGAATTTGTTCCGATTTTGGTGCACACCAGCACGCCATCCGCTCAGCGTGCATCTTGCACTCCATGCCTGCTGCATCCCCCCGCCCTACCTGTGGGCTGCGAACAACTTGCTCGGGTGAGCTTCTCATCTGGAAGAATTTTTTGGTGCCGGCCTCGCAGCAATTTAAAGATGGCTTCCGCCTTACTCTAACACCAAGAGGTTCCAGTTCTCCTTACATCCTGCACTGCAGCTGATTGGCTACCTGCATATCTAATTGGGCCTATTGTGCACCGGCAGCCTTTAGCCGGCCCACAAGTCAAAGGCTCACTTCCTAAGGCCCCTGTCTTCTCCCTGTCCGCTGTCTGGGCAGGTCCGGGTGGCCCTTCCGCACCCCTAACTTTTGGAATGGTGATGGCGCTTCTGGACTTCGCTGATGAAACTGAACCTAACGTGACTCCTTACATCTCCATGGGTTAGTCACCCCTACCCACTATTGCCTCCTACCCATTTGACTGTCATACCCTCAATACGCTGCGCCTGGACTCCCTCTCTCTTTACCTACAGCAGTGCCTGTGGCTGCAACTGTGTTTGGTAACAAATGCTAATTTTAAATCTAGCCTGCCCTGTGGCTTCAACTGTGTTTGCTACCTAGCGCTAATTTTAAATCTAGCTTGCCCTGTGACTGTAACTGTGTTTGCTACCTAGTGCTAATTTTCAATCTAGCTTTCTCTTTGGCTGCAACTGTGTTTGCTACCTAGTGCTCATTTTAAATCTAGTCTGCCCTGTGGCTGCAACTGTATTTGCTACCTAGTGCTAATATTAAATCTAGCCTGCCCTGTGGCTGCAACTGTATTTGCTACCTAGTGCTAATTTTAAATCTAGCCTGCCCTGTGGCTGCAACTGTGTTTGTTACCTAGTGCTTATTTTAAATCTAGCTTGACCTGTGGCTGGCACTATGTTTTCAACTAGTTGCACATTTGTGTTTGTTGTCTGGCCCAGTGACTGCATTGTGCTACCCTGTCCTGCTGTTCTGCTTTGTGCACCTCCACTGCCCCCCTCCTCTCTCTCCTTCTTCCTCCTCATCACCATCACTATGGCGCTCTCTGTTTCACCTATCTTCTCCAACTGTTTCTCCATTGACTATCCTAACCTCCTCACTAAGTCAAGCAGGAAGAGGTTCAAAAAGGATATCTTGGTCTCCAACTGTGGACTCCTCATCGCTGACACTTACACTAGTGCTTCCTCTAGACAGACCCTCACCAACATCCTCTTTGTTGTTCCTTTGCCAGACATTTGGACTCTTCATATGATCTCTCTGATTTCTCCTCTTCTCCCATTAATGCTGGCACCCTGTGGGAGGCCCTCCTGCCCTCCTTCCACTCCTCCAAGATCATCATTGATGTTTACCAGAACGGCACTGTCCTGGTCCAAGGCCCCCA
This sequence comes from Ambystoma mexicanum, assembly GCF_040938575.1. Classification (NCBI taxonomy): domain Eukaryota; kingdom Metazoa; phylum Chordata; class Amphibia; order Caudata; family Ambystomatidae; genus Ambystoma; species Ambystoma mexicanum. The sequence continues at coordinate 838,474,079 of NC_090929.1, forward strand.
GTTCAACCTCCTCCTTTTTGATAGACGCTTCCCGTGCCTTATGAACTTCCTTCGCCTGCTGTTCCTTCTCTTCCTTCTCCAGCTTCCTTGCCTCCCACCTCTGCCTCCTCCCAGGCTACCTTGCTCTCTCCTCTCTGTTATGTTATGCTATGTTATGTTATGTTATGTTATGTTATGTTATGTTATGTTAAATTAACTTGATAAAGCACACGTACACCCAGGGGCATCTTGGCGCTATTGCATGAGTGAGCAAATTCCAAATATAACAACCTCTATACCAATTCTAAAACAGAGTCATTTTAAGTAATCTGCAAAAGGTGAGATATTCTGCAGTGCCCAGCAGGGCCAAAGGAAGATCATACCAGGCTTTTGCGGCCACCACAGTAAAAGCTCACCCCTTCCGTGACAGTCGATACCAAGGAACTACCACAAGAAGAGCAGATTGGGATCTGAGGGAGAGGTTCGGCACATAGTGTACAAATTTGGCCTGCAAATACTCAGCTCCCCTCCAATAGAAAGCACGGTGCACAATGCACATGGATTTAAAGAAAATCTGATTAGCAACAGGAAGCCAGTTCAATTTCCTCAACAGAGGGGACATGTGAGATCCAAAAGGGGGGCGAAGTATGGATTGGGCAGCCGCGTTCTGCAGTAGTTGGAGCCTGTTAATCAGATAACGTGGTTGAGCCAAGTAAAGGGAGTTACAATAGTCAAAAGTGCTCAGGACCAGAGCGGCCACCACTTGGGCCTGACACTTGACCCGAATAACTTGACCACTTTTTCACAGACTGGACTTTTCCACCTGGCCCTTCTTCACCTTCCTGTTCCCTACACGCTCCTCAGCCCTGTATCATCATCCTCCTCAGGGCATTTGATCCCACTCCCTCCTCTCACGCCCAGTATCCCACCTCAGTGACGCTGTACACCAACAACGAGTCACAGTTCCCACTGCAACCGGCTGCATCTGATCCTGCTCCCTCCGCTCACTCCCAACATCCCACCTCAGTGACGCTGTTCACCAACATTGAGACAAATTTCCCACTACAATTGGCTGCTCTATCATCGCCCCAACAGTGGTAGGCGAGTTCCCACTAACTTCACCCAGCGCCTCATCACCAACGGTGCCCGGGCTCTCCCTCCATCGGCCCAACCCAGAGCGTATTCCCACCGTCTCTGTTCTATCTCACCGGTGTGCTACTGCCTTGAGAGCCTCTCCCCTACCTCAGCCCCTCCTCCCTGCACCCTATCTCCTCCCCCACCTACCATTCTCTTTCACAGGCAAATTCCCATAGCAGATTCACGACCCAATGATCAACTTCTTATCTTATTCCCTGTTATGCTTTTTTCCCCTCTCTCAGGCCCGCCCCATTCCCCTTCCCTCCCTCTCTCCCCTACCCTTTCCCCCTCAAAATACTCTGCCTTCTCTGCATGGCCATCTCCTCTTTCAATTTTCCCCCCTCTTCCCATACCCACTCTACCCCACTCCCCAATGCCTCATTCCATCACTGCAACCTCATATACCCTCATTTCACTAACACCTCCAATGCCTTTGACGTCGCCCACTGGAACACCAGGTCGATTTGTAACAAAACTACTGCTGTCCTTCACCTTTTCTTACACCTTAACCTCCAATTCCTCTGTATCACAGAAACCTGGATCCCTCCCCACAACACCTCTGTACCTGCTTCCCTCACCTCCTCCTCTTCTTCTTTTGATCATATCCCTCGAACCTCTGGCCGCAGAGGTGGTCTAGGCCTTCTCTTCCGGCCACACTTCACCTCTTCTCCCTCTCCTACTTCTCTACCTACTCTCCCTTCCTTTGAATTCATGTCCAAAATCTTTAATTCTCCTCAGGCTATCTCTTTCCTAATCATCTACCGCCCCCTGGCCCAGTTGGCTCCTTCTATGAGGATATTGACCATCTCCTCAGCCTCATTTCCCCCAGCCCCACTCCACTACTTGTACTTGGCGACTTTAATCTCCATCTCTCTTCTAACCCTCCCTCTTCTCCACTCTTCCCCATTCTTGACTCTTACCTACTCTCTCCCCTCCCCTCCTACTCACCAATTTGGCTCTACTATTGACCTCATCTTTACCTCCTCTTTCACCGTCTCTCCTATTTCGTCCCTTCCCAACTACCTATCTGATCACTCTTTACTTTCATTTTCCCTCTCTCCCCCTTCCCCTTCTCCTCCTTCCCCTCCGTCCTCCACCTGCTTCTTCCGGCGTGACCTATGCAGCTTTAACCCCTCTCTATTCCTTGCATCCCTCTCCTCTTTCCTCCCCCCTCTCCCACTTCTCCTATCTATCTGCCTCTGATGCCTCCTCCTTCTTAACTTCCTCTCTTTCTTCTACTCTCGATCTTCTTTACCCCCTCTCCTCATTTCGCCCTTCTCGCCGACCTGCTCAACCTTGGCTTTCATCTCACCTCTCATCCATGCGCCGCCTCCTTAGGCGCCTTGAACGTCAATGGCTCAAACACCCTACTCCCTCCAACCAATCTACATACTTCTCCTATCATACCCTCTATGACTCCTTCCTCAACTCCGCTCAACGCACCCACTTCTCTGACCCTCTCCAGTCTCAATCCTCCCATCCTCGCTGCATCTTTTAAACTTTAGCCCGACTTCTCTCTCCAGCTACACCTGATGCTTCCATCACCTCTCCTCTCTCCGCTACTCACCTTGCCTCCTTCTTTTCTAACAAAGTCCTCAATCTCTGCCAAGCTATCCTCTCTTCCCCCTCCTACTCTCGTCCACCTCCCCTCCTCTTCCTCCATCCTCTTCTATGTCCTCTTTCTCTCCTGTCACTCATTCTGAAGTTACCCTCCTTCTAACCAATACTCATCCTACTGCTTCTCCTGCTGACCCCATTTCAACCCCCCTCATCCCTAAAATCTACCCCCTCCTTGTACCCTATCTCACCTCCTTCTTCAACATCTGCCTCTTGACTTCTACTTTTCCTACTCCTTTTAAGCACGCGACTATCATCCCTATTCTCAGAAATCCTTCTGCTAATCCCCATCTTGCTTCCAATTATTGCCCCATCTATCTCCTACCCTTCCTCTCCAAACTTCTCGAACGCATTGTCTATTCTCAACGATCTTCCTACATCTCTTACCACTCCCTCCTTCCTCCTACTCAATCTGGCTTCCGCCCTCTGCACTCCACTTAATCTGCCCTCATCTCTGTTCTTAACTCTCTCCTTTCTGCTCGCTACTCTAAGCACTCCTCCATCCTTATTCTCCTTGATCTCTACGCTGCTTTTGATACTGTTGACCATCCTCTTCTCCTCAACTCCCTTTCCTCATTTGACCTCAAAGACAATGTCCTGAACTGGCTCTCCTCGTATCTCTCTAACTGCACCTTCTCTGTTTCCTGGGGTGGCTCCACCTCTCCCACATATCCTCTCAATCATGGGGTCCCCCAAGGTTCTGTCCTTGGCCCCTTCCTTTTCTCACTCTATACTTGCTTCTTAGCTCCTATCATCTCCTCTCTTGGTATCTCTCAACACTTCTACGCTGATGATACCCAGCTTTACCTCTCTTTCTCCTCCTTTACTCCTGACATTCACGATAAACTCTCTTCTTGCCTTTCTGTTATTAAATCCTTGATGTCCTCCCACTTCCTTACTCTCAATGCTGATAAAACTGAACTTCTTTTCTTCCCTGCCAATACTCTTCCTCCTCCCTCCCCTCCCCCTTTCATTCTCTTTCCCTCATCCCAGCTCTCCTTCTCTCCCCATGCCCGTAACCTTGGTCTTCATATTGACCCTCATCTCTCTCTATCTCACCACATTTCTCTCACTGCTAAGTCTTGTCGCTTTCACCTTTACAACATTCGTAAAATTCGACCTCTCCTAACCTTTCACGCCACTAAACTCTTCATTACCTCCCTCATCTTCTCCAGACTTTTCTACTGTTCCTCCCTTTTCTTTGGACTCCCCTCCTCTCACCTCTTCCTATTCAAATCTGTCTACCACTCTGCCAACCACTCCCTCTGCCTTCTCTCACCTCTTGACTCCTTATGGTCTTCTCTCACCTCTCTAGGTTGGCTCTCTTTTCACTCCCAGCTCAAATTCAAGTTCCTCTGTCTTGTCTTCCAATCCCTCTATGGTCTTGCCCCCCTCTACCTTTCCTCCCTTCTTACTTTATATACCCCTACTCATTCTCTCCGCTCTGCAAATCTTTTCCTACTCTCTCCTCCTCCACCACCCTGTGCCCCCTCCCGCTTCTGCTCTTTCCAACACCTCGCTCCCTTCCACTGGAACCGCCTCTCCCTCCACATCCGCTCTTCTCCCTCCTACCCTTTCTTTCGCTCTTCTCTAAAATCGTATCTTTTCCATTCCCCTCCCTAACACCTTTCGCTTCCTCTCCTACCTCTCCCACCGCCTCATGCCTTACCTCTTACTCCTAAACTTCCTTACCCTCTCCATCCTCTCTTCTCCCTTCTACCCCACCTCTGCCTCTTATCTAGTCTTATTCTTTACTCTCTTCTTCCTCACACCTTCTAGCCTTCCCTCTTACTTGCCTTCTACGTCCACTAACTCCTCCCTCTCCTTTCTTCTTCCCCACACCTTCTCGCCTTCCCTCTTACTTCCACTTCTACCTCCACTAACTCCTCCCTTTCCCTCTCACACCTCTGACCCTCTCCACTCCCTCATCACCTCAGCAATATTGTAAATGGTTTCTTATACTGTTTTCGAGTTGTGATTCAATTGCCATTTTATGCTTGTATTTTTTCTTGTTCTCATGTAAAGCACTTTGGATAAAGGGCTATATAAATTCAATAAAATACAAATACAAAATAAAGGGCAGGACAAACTGCAAAGCTTGAAATGACCAACCCCCCGGCACACCACCGCCACCTGGTCATCCAAGGCAAGGGTAGCAGGGATTTTAACCCCCAAATTCCTGACTGACTGTACCGGCATGGGAAGGGGGGCCAAGACTAGGTGGACAAATTCTGCTGTCCAGAACAGATGGGGAGATTTTGTACCCACAACCAGGACCTCGGTCTTGCTGCTATTTAGCTTTAACCAGTTACTCATCATCCATGTCCCCAGATCCTCAAGACAATTCCTCAGCCGAACAGCTGTGTCGGCTATAGAAAGGTCCAGACGGACAAGGATCTGGGTGTCATCCCCATATGAATAATATTGAAACCCATGAGCCTGAATAAGAAGCAGGAGAGGTCTAATGTAGACATTAAACAAGATGTGAGACAATGCTGATTCCTGTGGAACACCACAGAAAAGTGACGCCGGAACTGAGCGGAAAGGAGAGAGAGAGATACACTGGGACCAATCAGACAAGAAGGCTGTGAACCAGTCGAGGACTCGGCCATACAGGCCTGCGTCTGAGAGATGGGAAATCAAGATGGACTGATTGACCGTGTCGAAAGAAGCCGAAAAATCTAATAAAAGGACTGCTCCGACACCCCCCATATCTACCAGACATGACAAATCGTCCAGCACTGAGTTCAGGACAGATTCAGTACCTCACCCAGGCCTGAACCCGGACTGGAATAGTCAAAATATTGGGAGAACTCCATAAAACTACACAGAAGAGGGGAAACCAGTGCTTCCATCACCGTCATCAGGAAAGGGAGGAGAGAAATAGGGCGGTAATTGGACAAGACATCAGGCTGAAGGGAAGGCTTCTTTAACAGTGGGATCACAAGAGCATGCTTGAGTAGTGGCGGACTCACTCCGCTTGTAAATGAAGCATTAACAGTAGTAGTGATATGTTCAAACAAATGAAAAGTTGATCAAGACCCGTTAACAGGAAGGGGGTCAGCAGCAGCCATTTCTGCCGTCAGCAGAGGCAAGCCATCCTTTATATGATCCCAAATGGCAGACATTTTGGCCAGGAATAATGCTGAGAGAGAGTCACATAGATCCTGTGAGGGCGGGGCCAACATGTCCCCTTTCTCAGGTGAAGATAGTGATTGAACCAGGTCAAAAAGGGCCTTGGGTTTGTTAAGGGCTACCTCTACTTTGTGGCTGTAGTAGAGCTTCTTGGCAGTAATAACTGCCTTGTGATAGGCCGTGAGAGAGCAGCGAAAGAAAGCTTTAGCTTCACAAGAATAATCAAGGCACCACTTTCTCTCCACCTATCTACACAGCATTTTATGTGCTCTAAGTTCACATAAACTCCCTCACAAGTTCTCCCTCCTTGTCTGAACCCACCTTCAGGCTCCTTCTGCACCTCTGCAGGGCGTACCTCTGATTTGTAACCCTCCCTGGAGGTTTTTCAAGGTTGCCAACTTTCTCCATCTTGCCATTCTCAACTCTTGCTTGGCTGTCAAACACTCCTCTGATATCTGCCGCCTCCTGAAAGAACTCAACCCCGATGTCCTCTGTCTCATTGAGACATTGTTCACAGCCAGCTCTGTCACAAGTTTTGACACTCTCCTCCCTGATGGCTACAAGATCCTCTCCATGGAGGATGGGGGTGTGGCCGGTGGGGGTGTGGCCTTGATCTTCCCGGAGTGTATTCCTGCCTCTGTGAATCCTATGCAGGCCTACTCCTCATTCGAATGCCTTGTTTTCATACTCTCTCTCTCTCTCTCTCTCTCTCTCTCTCTCTGTCTCTCTCTCTGTCTCTCTCTCTCGTGGCCACTCTCTCACCATTGCTACTATCTATCAGCCACCTGGTCAGACTACTACTTCCTTCCTCCCCGGGAGGGCTGACCTCTCCTCCTCCCTCCTGCCATCAATCACTCAACTCCTCCTTCTTGGTGACCTCAACATCCACCTGGATGCTTCCTGTCCCTCCTCTGGACTCTTTCGTGACCTCTGCGACTCTCTCTCTCTATTTTCCCCTCTGGACCGACTCACTCTGCAGGGCACACTCTGGGTGTTCTCATCTCTTCTGACCTCCCCTCTCTAGCTCTCTCACCACTCCTCTTGCCTGGAGCAATCACTATCACCTTTCCTCCCATCTCTCCCTCTCTACCCCGCAGGCCAAGTCAGCTCCAGCGATGCCACCTACCTTCTCGGTCATCCTGCCCATGAAGCGTGTGTCAGTCGAGGCTTTCGCTGCCACTTTCTCTCCCCCTTCCACACCCCTGGCTGACTCTCATCCTGACACTGCCCTTTCCAAGCTCCACTCCGCTATCTCTGAAACTCTCGATCTTCCCCTGTCATGAGGATACACTTGAAGCCCAAAGTTAATGTCAACTCTTGGTACAACTCTGACCTCGTCACTCTTAAACGCAAGTTTAGGGTGGCTGAGAGGAAATGGCAGGCTTCTTGTGCACCCTATGACAAACTGGCCTGCAGCCTGCTCCAAAGGCAATACTGGCTCTCTGTCCGCTCCAAGAAGAGAGCTTACATCCAAGCCTGCATCTCTGTGGCATCTAACAACTCAACGAACTGTTTAAAATCTGCAAGTAGCTGGCCAATCCTGTTGCAGTCTCTACTTCTCCTGTCCCCTCCCAGACCCTCTGCACAGCCTAGCTTCTCATTTCATCTCTAAAACCCAGGACATCCTGTCAACCCTCTCGTCCTCTCCTACTCTTCCAGCGTCTCTCTCCGCTACCTCTGGCCCCGCTGCAGCCGCCTCTCCTCCCTCTTTCTCTTCCTTTCCTCTGTTCTCCCCTGACAAGATTACTAGACAAGTCTGATCTATGAATGTCTTTTCAAAACAATTTCTTCCCTGTTCGTCCAAAACCATCAAGGACCATATTGACACCCTCGCTCCTGTCCTGGCCGACTTCTGCAACCACTCCTTTGCCACTGCTGCCTTCCCCTCCCCTCTGAAGCACTCTCTTGTGCACCCTCTTTGCAAGAAACCCACAGCTGACCCCTCCTGCCTGGCTAACTATCGCTTGATCTCTGTCACTCCTTTCCTGGACAAACTGCTGGAAAATATAGCCATCTCCCAGCTTAACCTCCAAACTGATTAAGTTGGTTGTCTCCATGACCATCAGTCTGGCTTCAGATCAGCCAGAAGCACCGAAACTGCTCTCCTGAACATCTGTGAAGACCTGCTCTCTAACCTTAATTCTAATCTCCCCTCTGTCCTCATCCTACTTAATCTGTCTTCTGCCTTTGATATGGTCATCCATGCCATCCTGCTCAGCCGACTCTGTGATAACCTGGATATCAGTGATCAGGCCCTGGCCTGGCTGACCTCGTTCCTCTCCAAATGCCCCTTCCAGGTCCAACTTGGGTCCCTGCTTACCTCTATCTCACTCTCCATCTGTGGTGTTCCTCATGGGTCTAACCTCTCTCCCTGGGTCTTCAACTAATACCTGGCACCCGTTGCCCACTGCATTGCTGCTCTCTGCTCCAACTTTCAGTGCTATACAGATGACATTCAGCTCGTTTTCAGGCTCCCCTCTGCCACCTCTTTCTAAATCTTCCTTCTACCACTCTCCGCCCTCTGCAACTCATCCAGAACAAGACTGCAAGACTTGTCCTTGGCCTCAAACCCAGAGATCATATATCTCCAGTCCTGAAATCTCTTCATTGGCTTACAGTGGCTGCAAGGATTAAATTTAAAACCCTTTGCTTTGTCCACAAGGCTTCTTTGCCCTCAATACCTTCAACTCTCCCTTCGGAAATACATTCCCACTCGAGCTCTTCGCTCCTCCACCTCCAACTCCCTCAGGGTCAGTCACTTCTCCAAGCAACGAGTTGGTGGTAGATCTCTTTATTCAGCTAGGGTCTCCCTATGGAACAACCTCCCTGCCTCTCTGAAACTTGAGGAGAACCATCTTCGGTTCCGGAAACACCCTGCTGATATGTCTGCTTTGGCACCGGGCACCTGGTTACCCTCTGATTTTGGCACCAGATCCCTGCCCACCCAGCCACACACCCGCACTGCCTACTGGCAACGTTTGCACTTGGGTCTGTTTCTGCCACCCTACAGTCCCCTTCCTGCACTTATTTGACACCCATTGTCTACACCTCATTCTTGCACTTACCACCTGCTGGCTACACTACCTGTTGTTGTTCTTTCACTTGTTCAGCACTTTCCACTCCTTCCCTGCCCCTCGCACTTTTCCCCTTCCCTCTCCCCTGCACTTGCACGTTCTCAGTGTCACTGAGCCTAGTAAGATCGTTATTTTGTCCTACCTTGTTCCCCTCCCTTGCCTAGTCGCGCTCTGACACACTTGTGTATGGGTGCGATACATATAAAATATCATATTATATCCTTCCAGGCCACCCTTGGCTCCTCTGTGCTGGTCACAAACAGGAACTAGGAAGCTGCGAGAGCATCCTAGTCCTGTATGTGAGCTGCAAGGAAGCCGAGGGCGAAGGGCTGGAGATGAACGTGGCACATGGTTCCAACGCCAACCCCTACTGAGCGCGTCCCCGGCCCAGCCTTCACCTTGAATGGTGAGGACTGGTCTGAGGACCCCGCAGAACTAGGGTGGTGGGGTCCCCCGCACAGCAGGGCTGCAGGGGCCCCACTATACCAGGAGCTTCTGTTTTTTGTTTTTTAAATTCTTTAAAATCATTGGGGTCTCCAGGATTCCCCAGGGATTGCAAACAGTTGTGACCCCTGACGACCCCTAAATGACATACCTGGTAGTAGCACTTTCAAGTTGAATTTCACTCGCAGCACTGCCTATCAAATTATGCTAGTCTCTTGTGGCATAACATTATGCAGTTCGTCGTTTCACAATTACAATGCAAAATATCCTTACAAACCACGGACTGTCATACTGGTTTCCTCAATCCTTCTTGGCAGTACAATATCAATTATACTCTCAAAAAGGCAGCAAGCATACAACATACTCACAATTTATTTGCAGAACAGCCTGTGGGATGTCCTGAAGCACCGGCACAAACCGGCTTTGACGTGCCAGCGCTGACAGGTCTGACGTGTCAAAAAATAGATGCAGGGCAGATGGGAGATGTAGTCCAAGCACTACACTTTGGTACTGTGTGTGCTTACAGGGTGAGCTATACAAAATGTCTTTTGGATTGTCAGAAATATAGGCTTGTATCGATAATCATAAAACCAGTCACCAGATAACTTCTGAAACCTTGGCGCAAATAGGTTCTGATAAGATACTCTATGGCTTCCGCCTTTTTATTATTCCATTTCCTTGGATGTGGCCCTGAGGTGGAATGGGAGATACCTTTGTGTGTAAATGGAGGGGAGCTATCAGAGAGCTAAGAAGTTAAGCAAGTGTAAATTCAGATAAAACGACATCCCAGATTATCTTCATGAAATATAGATTTCTGTCATCTCCATGACCATACGCATGTCTGAATATACAACATTTTATGTGGCGCACTTCTTCATAAAGATACTAATATTCAAATTTGGATGAATTACTAAAAATCGTGACAATTTGAATTAAGAGGCCAATTCATGGAATTAATGTGCGCTGAAATTTTCGGCGCAAGCGTGCAAAAGCGTGCGAATTGCAGTGCAAGTGCGAAAATCGCAGCGAAACCCGCGCACAGCGATTCATGGAAGTCCGTGTACGTGTAAATCCCTGGATGTGTGCTAAAATTCTGTGTGGCGCACGCTGGCGCACACGTCTCCAAACAGCATGCGCTAAGCGCACAGCGAAAGCGCACATAGCGCAGCGCTCACAACAAAAGTAGGCAGAACAGGTGGCGTAACACGCGGAATGGGGAACAACGCGGGAAAATGTGGGCATCACGGGGGAAGTACAGGAGGCAAATGCGCGGAACGCCCACACGCGCGTCGACAACACGTATTCATGGAATTGAACGGGGCTAATGCGTGCGTCAAAAAAGACACGCTAATCCGGAAACACGTACGCCAGCAGGAAGCAGGCGTACGTGGACCCACGCAGCATAAAAGTGTGCTTCAAACAACAAACAAGCTCAGACGCCAAGATGAATATACCGTTCCTAGCAGCAGTGGGCGTGGGATACCGCAGGAGGAGGAGGAGGAGGATAGTCAGGGCCAGAATTTTTACACCCAGAACCAGCCTTTTTGGGATGCCTGATGAGCAGGTGTATGGGAGGTACAGGTTTCCACCTCACATAATACTCGACCTGGTGAGTGAGTGGGAGGATGACCTCACATCACCCACCCTGTGCTCCCAAGCACTCAGCCCATTGGAGAAGGTCCTCAATGTACTGCACTTCTTGGCCACTAGATCATTTCAGCGGACAAGTGCTATAGTGGGGGGGGGTGTCACAGGCCACGAAGTCACGCTGCCTACACCAGGTGTTGGCCATCATGACTGCATGCCCATCAGTCCGCAGGCACATATACCTGCCCAGAACACCTGCAGAAAGGCAGGCTGCCGTCCAGGATTTCTATGGGGTGGCACAATTCCCCAAAGTGCAAGGTGCCATTGATTGCACCCATGTGGCTCTACATCCCCCCAGGGCATCTGAGCACATCTATAGAAACCGCAAGCACTGGCATTCCATCAACATGCAGGTAGTATGTGATGCCAAGGGAATCATAACCTATATGCCAACTATCCGGGGTCCACCCACGCCACTGCGCGTGCATGCATGTCAGATACTGAGTAATGTCACAACCCCACTAATGATCCCTATCACCACCTCCCCAGGGGACAGTGCCTACCTTCTGAGCACTCACATGATGACGCCAATTCGGAACCCCATCACGCCACCCGAGGTAAGATACAACACAGCCCATATTGCAATCCGGGGCATAGTGGAGCGCACATTCGGAGTGCTGAAGTCACGCTTTCGCTCCCTTGACCGCTCTGGTGGGCAGCTGTTATATGCTCCCCCAGTAATGTGCAGGATCATAGTGGCAGCATGTGTCCTGCACAACTTTGCAACACGCCGGAGTGCACACAGCCCTGGCACATACCAGCTGACAATCAATGATGATAACATAAGGGACACTCAACTGTCACAACCATACCATCCTGAGATTGGTCACCTGGAAGTGTTACATTGTGTGCATCCCTACCTACCCAAACACCACCAATGCTGTGTCATCAAAAGACATACATCTATGTTGCGAAATTCATTACCCCCTTGCTAAATACAACATGAGAACAGCACCATGTCACCCAACCCCTCCCCAGCTCCACCACCAAACACACCATGGCATGTCATGCAGTGTGAAAGCAAACAAAGCAATGCACAAGACCTGACACAAGTGTCACAAAGTACACTGTCCCTAATGGGAACTGCCCACACACAATATGCTCCCTGTAATGTATAACTAACAGCACACATTACCAAATACTTACCACCAACACAATGCTGCAACACACCATGGAAAAATGCAAAAACATGGCAGTACTAAGTTCAAGTAGTGGTAGTCTTACAACCTGAATACGCCAGCACATCGACCCCTTACAACTGTACAGTGTTGCTGCCACGCAAATGTCTCAGTGTACTGCATACAACATGAACTGCATCTGCAAAGTAGACGGCCTTGTTAAGACATGAGGAAGGAACATGCAGATTAGGAGGAAGACATGGATGCACAAGCACATATCAATACACATGCAGTGTACAATACAACAATAATAACCACTAGGGATGTCTACACAGTATTGACTACAGACTGCCCACATAGCTCATGGGAGCCCAACGTCACTGTGTAATTCACTGTCACTTGGTCACACCCTTTGCAAGCCCATGGAAACGGGAAGCAGGAGGGGTGTGTGTCTCACGAACCCAAGCATCTAACCCAAACTCAGGACAAGCCTGCATGGGCCCATCCGGAATACAGTGGATACCCACGGGTGCCACACAAGGCTCGCGTGATGCCCGGATCTCCTCACGTGTTGCATGCAGCTCAGCTGAGAGTGAACGTGTGGCTGCTCCAGCTGCTGTTCTGCCCTAACATTTCGGGAAGCCTCAAGTTCAAGCAGACTCTGCCTGAGGTTATGGAGTTCTACCCTCAGGGCTTCCCTGTGGCCCTGCGACTCTATTGATATGGATTCGCGCAGAGTATCCAGTGCCGCCCGTCTGTCCCTGTTGAACGCCAACATGTCTTCACTGTGTGATTGGCAAATTGAGTCTGTTGCCTGCTGTTGTTGCTCCATCTGCCTTTCAGGGGGGATAATGGAAGTGGCCACCCTCTCCATTGCCTGAGCCATCATTTCTACTGATGCTGCCTGTTGGGTTGCCATACCGTACATGGAGTTTTCCCATACAGTATTGCCTGGTGGCGCACGGCCATCGCGTCTGCGGGCACCACACCTGTTTGGGGCAAGGCGATCTGCACCTTGCTATGCTGGCACTGCCTGAGGCTGCAGGACTGCATTCCCCCTCTGATCTGCTGGCCCAGGAACAGGATCAGATGCTGTGGAGTGTGACCCTGCATCCGTAACCGCCAAAGGTGGACCTTCCAACACTGACATCCCCATAGAGGGTTCTACCCCTGGTCCACGTGGGTTGGACAGAACCGAATCCCTGCCAGAAACACTTACCTGCGACTGCACATAAGTCTCATCATCCGACTCAGCACCTGAATAGAGGTCTGGGAAGGTGCACCCAGAGGCACCCCTGGACAGTATGGTCTGCAGTAACATTGAGTTTTCACCCACCACCACACCACGTCCCCCACTGGTGCCCGGTCGTGCCTGAGATTCCTCCTGGGTCTGCACCATCTCCTCAACCTCAACAGCACCAAGTGCGTCATCACCTGCAAAAACATGAAAGACAACAAATGGAAACAGGCATGAGTACCATAGCACACACATAGGCCATGACAAGCCAGAGAACCAGTACATGAATTACACATGTCCCACATGACTATAACCCTGCCATGCATGCACTGTCAAAGAGTTGGAAGTGGCGTCATAAAGGCAGACACTGGGGAGAGCAAGATGGGTATGCAACACATTTGCAGCATGCTGGGTAGCACTGGCATCACACCTCAGGCTGTGAGTGGCATGTCCAATACACATACATGACACATGCCACCACACAGATGTCAAGTAGCATAGCCACGCTAAATTACAAAACTACAGCAATATGTCAGTGAATGAGTACTGTCACACATCCATGTCACATCGACATGATGCGAAGATTGATGCTGAATAGTGTTGCAAAATATGCATGTGCCACACACTGAAACACATCCAGTGTCCAATAACACAGTAATTGTGGGCTGATCAATGGTTGGTCACTTTAACATTACAGGAAACATCTGTCATCTTCCACATGCAAACAGGCCCTAATAAAAAATGTCTGCAGCCCAATACTCCATCGGCCTTAATGGTGTAATCATTAACAGAACCAGGTAAAAATAATGGCCCAGTGTGGGCTGTAAACAATGACCGAACCATATCACATATGTTGCAATAGGGCAGAATAATGTGTAGCAAAAATGGGAGAGTGGAAACAATCAGCCTGAATGAACACTTAAGAAATCTGAACAATGTAGTTGCAAGATGGCAGTTCAAGTTAAAATGCACTAATGTGGGCCTAATTGGCAACTGTGGGCAGAAGGGATACAGTCATACCCAAATCCAAGGCACGTGAATGTATGGGAGGAAGCATATGGGTGACCCATAACACTCAGGAGTACACACCCTCACCTGGCACTCAATCAGAACCCGTCACCCAAACAACATACACATGGATTACACACACACGCATGGGCACTCAACGGACAATGCATCGTAATCAGGTAGATCTCCCACACCTTGGATCTGTTCCTCTGTGACGAAGGTCCCAGCAACAGACTCATGTTCAGTGAGTTGGAACAGAAGACTCCCGACTGGGATACCATCGCTCTACCCCCCCAGGACCCAGTTGCCCACCCACGCCTGCCTCGGGGGTTGCCATGTCGGGGCAAACACCATCTGAGATCACTGGCGACCCCCAGCCAGAGAGGCAGAGGGCCACCAGCTTCAGTGTGAAGGAAGTTAGTGTCCTGGTGGAGCATGTCCTGGGGCATTTTGATGCCCCCTTCGGAACATCACGCGCCAACAAGGAAGGACGGGAGAGGATCTGGGACGACATAGATGTTGCCACCAACGCGGAGGGGTTGGCAACCCGCGACATCAAGCACGTCAAGAAGCGCTGGGAGGACTTGAGGTCCAGGACCCTCTACAAGGCCGGCGCCTCGCGGAGGGGGGCTGGGTCAGCATGAGTGACATCCAGATGAGGGTTCTGGAATGCGTAGGCCCAGTGCTCCACGCCCAGATCCTGCAGAGGAAGACTCGCCTGGAGTTGAGCGGTAAGTGGCCAAGCATTGGAGTGTGAGACAGGGCATGTTGCAGTGTGCTGGTAGTCTGATACTTGCCTGTATGTGTGACATAGGCCATGTATGGATGTGTGTGTGCAGGGACATCATGGTCATACATGTGAGACCAGTAATGTGTGAACCACATGGTTGGTGCATGAGTTACAATTCAAAATGGGTAACTGTTTGGCAAATGCACACATGAAAGCATGCCAGTGTCTGTTCTTGCACATGGTAGGGGTGTGAGGGATGGGTGCTGCTGTAATGTACATGTATGGTGCACATGTGTGTGTGTCTGAGAAGTGTGTGTGTGACTTAGGTACGCCATGTATTCATGACATATGTATGTGATGATGTGTACATTCACTCATGCAGTGCGGTCGCCGTTGCATGCACTGTGTCTGTCCACTGTGTCTGTGGTGTGCAAGGCATGATTCATGACCCTCCGGTGATGTGTGTGCATGGGATCAGTGTGAGCCATGATGCATGTGAGTTTGAAGGCAAGATTTTGGTTAATAGAGGCCCTTTTACATGGATGCTGGTGTTGATTGCAGGCGCCATGCCTGTTCATGCATGTGTGTTGCGTGCATTCACCCATGTGTTGTGGAGGGACAAGATGAAAGTGACGTTAGACACTGCAACTCATGTGTTATTTCTTCCTACCTAGGGGAATGTTGTACTGTACCCTGATGCTTGTGTTCTATGTCCCCCTCTACGCAGCGTCAAGCGAAGAAGAGGGTGGAGACGGCGCTGTGGAGCCAAGCGGTGGGGATGCCTCCACTGGGTGGCAACGCAAGGCCCAGCCACCCTCCCAGGACTTGCCAACATCCAGGAGCGAGGGGGCTTGTGCCGCGTCTGCCACTACGGCTGTGGCGGAAGGGCCGGGTGAGCCCCCACAGGGGCTTGCAATGGCAGAAGACGGTACAGAGACATCCAGGTTGGTGGTCTCCACAGAGGAGGAGGAGGCCGCTACTGAGCCGCACATGGGGCCTGGTGGGGGTAGTACCACTGGTGCAAGTGGTGCAGTTCAGGGCCAGGGTCAGGAGGCAGCACAGGTCACCGTGGAGGGGCCTGTGCATGTCCCTGTCCTTGACCCTGTGACTGCACCACCATGCACCAGCAAGGATGCCCCGTCCCAGGCCCGTCCGCAGGTAGGGGAGAGTGCCATGTCTTCTGCCTCTCCACTACCTGCGGACGAGGGGTCCCATGACCATATGAGCTCCATCCTGATTGGTGTCGCATTGCGCACATGTGACATTTGTGATGACGTGCGTTCGCCCTGGGGGAGAACGCACGCCATCACGAACAGCAACGTCGTGACGTGGCACTGTTGGGAGGGGCCCTGGTCGGTGGGCTCCTACATGAGTCACGCACTCTGGCGGACCTCTCCTCCTCTGTGGAGACTATGCACTAGTCGTTCTCCCTGCTGTCTTCCGGCCCAGATTCCACCAAGGCCCTCTGTGGACCTGGCCCGACCCACACAGCCACCTTGGGGGATCTCACATCCCTGCCACAGTCGTGAGTCCGCGGTACAGCAGGGGTGGACACCACAATTGGAGACCAGCTGATGGAGGATGTGCAGGCACCATCGGACAGGGCACATGGACAGCAGCAGCAGCAGGAGCAGGCTGTAGGGGGGAGCAATGATTGCTCGGGCCATCAACATCGGAGGGGCAGGCATCGGCAAGAGGGCAGGAGGACCCAGGAATGGCAGTGTCTTCCGTGTGGCAGTGGTTGGGCCAGCGGATAGATGCGGAGTGGCGTCGGGCGGAAGAGGCGCGGCTCACCATGGTCAGGGCGGAGTTCTCCATGCGTCGGGCATTGAGATGGGCAGAGTGCCTCGAGGCAACTCGCAGAGAGTTGGAACAGGCCATGAGTGCCTCCCTGCGAGACCTTGGGGCCAGAGCAGAGGCCCGCCTCCGGGACATCGACATGGAGTTCGATGATGCCCTGGCCCGGGACAGCACAAAATGAGCCGCAGGACTTGCCCGCCGCCATTGTATATAGTTAGATAGTGTTAGGTTTCCTTTCTGTTTTTGTTTATTTTGGGGCGATTGGACAATGCACCACATTTTTGTAAATAGTTCTTTATTGGGTAGTCTTTTTTGTAGGTTTCATTTCATTTGTTGGGCTCATGGACCCTGGATTGGTGATTTGTATATAGTTGAACAGTGTATTTATTATTTTTTTTTCATTTCACCATGGAGCAATGGATTTCACCTATTTTTTTCCCTTGGATTTGCTTTGTTGGACTGAGACTTTGGACACATTTTCATTTGGATTTCTTTGAATTCTGATTTCATATTTTTGATTATTTTCTGGACATGCTGCATTTTATTTCTTCTTTACATTATTGTGTGTTTTCTTTTCATTACATTCATTTTGGGTTCAATACATTCTTGTTTCATACTTCGATGTGTGGTATTCTCTCATTGATTTCATGCATCTCATGATGTGGGTTTTCACATTCACTTGCACCCATTGTGTGTGTGTGTGTGTGACGGACATATGTTCATTTACATACTTGCCATTCGGGTTGTATCATGTAATGGGCATTTCTATGTGGGTGGATGCAATACTTGGTTGGGTCTTTGGGCTGGGGTGGCGTGGAGTGTTGTGGCTGGCAATTAGGCCCATGATTGAGGATCGTCATGGCGTGGGGGCAGGGGGACATGTGTGAGGGCCTGCTGGCAGGTGCCCCTGACTGCCGGGGGTTGGAGGTGCTGGGGGACATGTGTGGGACATGAGTGGGGGCCTGCTGGCAGGTGCCCCTGACTGCTGGGGGGTGGGGGTGCTTGGGGACATGAGTGGTGGCCTGCTGGCAGGTGCCCCTGACTGCTGGGGGGTGCTAGGTGACATGAGTGGGACATGAGTAGGGGCCTGCTGGCAGGTGCCCCTGACTTCTGGGGGGTGGGGTGCTGGGGGACATGTGTGGGACATGAGTGGGGCCTGCTGGCAGGTGCCCCTGACTGCTGAGGGGTGTGGTGCTGGGGGACATGAGTGGGACATGAGGGGGGGCCTGCTGGCAGGTTCCCCCGACTGCTGGGGGGTGGGAGTGCTGGGGGACATGTGTGGGACATGAGTGGGGGCCTTTTGGCAGGTGCCCCTGACTGCTGGGGGGTGGGGCTGCTGGGGGACATGAGTGGGGGCCTGCTGGCAGGTGCCCCTGACTGCTGGGGGTGGGGGTGCTGGGGACATGTGTGGGACATGAGTGGGGGCCTGCTGACAGGTACCCCTGACTGCTGGGGGGGTGGTGGTGCTGGGGGACATAAGTTGGTGATCAGTAGTGCAAGTTGACATGTGGCTTGGCTGGGGGGCATGCCCATGGTGGATGGGCTGCCTGCGGGACATGACCAGGGGTGCAGGGTAGTCCCCTGTGGTGTGGGCTGCCTGCAGGGGCCATGGAGGGTGTAGAGGGAACACCTGGGAGGACCCACACTGCCATTTCACGTGTAGGACTCCCCGCGCACCCCTGAAAATCACATACCCCGCTCTGACAGCAAAATCGCGTGTGAAACTTCCCACGCACCCCAGGAATACACATACCCCACTCGCACAGGACCTATCGCGTATGAAACTTCCCACGCACCCCAGGAATACACGTACCCCACTCGCGCAGGGCCTATCGCATGTGAAACTTCCCGCGCACCCCCGAAATACACATTCCCCTCTCCAATCGTGTGTGAAACTTCCCGCGCACCCCAGGAATACACATACTCCACTCGCACAGGGCCTATCGCGTGTGAAACTTCCGCGCACCCCTGAAATACATGTGCCCCTCTCCAATCGTGCGTGAAACTTGCCGCGCACCCCAGGAATACACATACCCCACTCGCACAGGGCCTATCGCCTTGAAACTTCCCGCGCACCCCAGGAATACACGTATCCCACTCGCACAGGGCCTATCGCATGTGAAACTTCCCGCGCACCCCTGAAATACACGTTCCCCTCTCCAATCGCATCTGAAACTTCCCGCGCACCCCAGGAATACACGTACCCCACTCGCACAGGGCCTATCACGTGTGAAAGTTCCAGCGCACCACAGGAATACACGTACCCCACTCGCGCAGGGCCTATCGAGTGTGAAACTTCCCGCGCACCCCCGAAATACACGTTCCCCTCTCCAATCGTGTGTGAAACTTCCTGCGCACCCCAGGAATACACGTACCCCACTTGCACAGGGCCTATCGCATGTGAAACTTCCCGCGCACCCCAGGAATACACGTACCCCACTCACACAGGGCCTATCGTGTGTGAAAACTCCCGCGCACCCCCGAAATACACGTTCCCCTCTCCAATTGCGTGTGAAACTTGCCGCGCACCCTAGGAATACACGTACCCCACTCGCACAGGGCCTATCGCGTGTGAAACTTCCCACGCACCCCCGAAATACACGTTCCCCTCTCCAATCGTGTGTGGAACTTCCCGCGCACCCCAGGAATACACGTACCCCACTCGCACAGGGCCTATCGCGTGTGAAACTTCCCACGCACCCCAGGAATACATGTACCCCACTCGCACAGGGCCTATCGCGTGTGAAACTTCCCACGCACCCCCGAAATACACGTTCCCCTCTCCAATCGCGTGTGAAACTTCCCGTGCACCCCAGAAATACACATACCCCACTCGCACAGGACTTATCGCGTGTGAAACTTCCCACGCACCCCAGGAATACATGTACCCCACTCGCACAGGGCCTATCACGTGTGAAACTTCCTGTGCACCCCCGAAATACACGTTCCCCTCTCCAATCGTGTGTGAAACTTCCCATGCACCCCAGTAATACACGTACCCCACTCGAACAGGGCCTATTGCGTGTGAAACTTCCCGCGCACCCCAGGAATACACGTACCCCACTCGCACAGGGCCTATTGCATGTGAAACTTCCAGCGCACCCCCGAATTACACGTACCCCGCTCCGATCGTGTGTGAAACTTCCCACCCACACCCGAAATACACGTACCACGCATCGATCGCGTGTGAAACTTCCTGCGAACCCCAGTAATACACGTTCCCCACTTGCCGTGTGCTGTGTGGCGGCCCTGTATACTGGTACAGGGTTAGCGCAGCCCTTTGCACTGGATTGGGGATTTTGATGTCTTTTCCTTGCGCGAGGGGCGTTCTTGGGGGCGTAATTGGCGCTGCTATAGGGTCGCTGCCCCACTGTGCGCTACGGCTGGTTTTGGTAGCTAAAATCCATGAATACGCTGTGTGCGGAAATGGATTTTAGCGCACGCGGCTGGCGCAGAGATTCGCACGCACATGCTGTGCGCCAGCTGCGTGCGCCACTTGTGCGCTAAATTCTATGAATTACCCTCTTAGTATCCTATGAAAGAGGAGACTCTTGGCTTTAAAACACACTTTTTGGCTTGTTTGAAACGGGTATGGTTGTAATTTTAGAAGTAAAAGCATTTTCAGTGTTTTTGATGTCAAGCTCCCAAATATGATATACCTTAAATTTAATGGAGGTGTACATGTCAGAGTCAGTGACACAGGGCCTCCATTGTTTGAATATCCATAAGGCTAACCATCAGGTCAGTTTATTGCCTTAAGTAATTTCAAAGGTGCCACATTAAGAGCAATAAAATGTGTTTGAAGCTCCGCACTAGGAGCGCAGGGAGGAAATCTCAGGGGCAATGCGTTTGTCTTAATAACACAACGCCGAGCAGCACAAGTTCAAATCCGGTCCTGCGTTTAGAGACTGGTCTCCTTTATTAAGCAAGTTATAAAAGAGTAATTAATTAATTAATAGGAAAACAGAGTGGGTTGTAAGGGGGGGCTGATCTGGTGGTTATCAGCGAGCACAATAAAATTAAGCTTGTAGGAATTGTATTAAATGTATTTTTAAGTATTTAAACTTAAAATAGGCTCTTGTGGGCGGAGCCTAGTCCAGATTACGCTTTGTCAGTAGGTTTTCATGGGATTTTAATGATTAAAGCACACAATATATCTTTCCAATTTGAACTGTCCAGGCCACTCTCATAGGAACATAAGCCACCCCATTGGAATATGTAAAGAGGGCAGAAATTAAGTTTGAACTTCTGCTCAGTTCAACAAGGAGACAACAAAATTGTCAAACTTGCAGGTTTCCTCCTCTGAATATGTAAACTCCCCCACCTCCTCACCTGCACTGCTGGTCTCTTGTAGCGATGTCCTCTTCTTTCCATGGTCAGATAGCCTTTTTTTATGAAGATAAGGTCCGCCTCAGGAAGACGCCACAGTGGTTGCTTGATGGGCAAGCAGGCCACTGGCCTTGCTCCCAAGACAGCCAGATAGGGGAAAAAGCCAAACGTGGCAGAACCCACCCCCCAAGTTCCTTTGCAGGAGGTGTGTATCCTTTGCCGGTTATGTATATCCTTTGCAGGTATCCGGGATGATGACAATCTGTGGTCCGGGAAGATTAAGAAGGAAGGTTGCAGGGGCCAGGCCCCTCGAGGAAGAGAATGGATCTCAGGTTGGAAGGACAAGGAGGGGAAACCATAACAGGTGGAACCCGGTCGAAGCGAGAGCATGTCCCGTGGGAAAACACAGAAGAAGGAATGAGTCTGAGCGGCCCAGCGAGTCAGATAAACTCTGAGGTGAGCAGGGAGGGGGGGGGAATCCCCAGGAGACAGGCAGCGAACCAGCAAGAGGGAGCGAAGGCCAGAGACGGAAGCCAGAGAAGAAGCAGGAGGAGAAGGAGAGAGAGAGAGCGCTCAAACGAGGTCCCAGGGAAACTCGACCAAAAGAGAGCGCAAGAGAGAAATGCCCTGCCAGGGACATGGCGATGGAGAGCAAGCACAGAAAGGCTCAGCAGAGCTCAAAGATGAGACAGCGTATAGACCCAAAGGGAAAGCCTAGTCTAAAGGTTATAACACGCCGACCGCTGAGAGGGAGGGGAATAAGAAACTCCCGGCGGTGGCCATGTTGGAAAAAGCCTAGACCGTGGCAGTGGTGCAGAAGAAACGTGATAGGATGATTCAATGGCGGTGAGAACGCCATCAATCCCATACTTGCCAACCTGCGAGGCACATGACAGTATGCTTTTGTAAGTGAGGAGCCTATTTTGTTGGGTTCCCTTCCAGGTGGACCTCAGCACCCTTTCCTGAATAATTGGTGACTCACAAGTCACGGTCGCATGACTGTGTAACAACGGAGTTTCCTTGGCTCCCTTACTCTGTTTTAATAAAGAATACAACAAACTAGGTTACTTGTACTAGTGTCATGCGCCCTTGTCGTGGAGAAGAAAAGGAAGACCAAACAATGCCTCTTATTCTCCAAATTGTAAGCTTTGAATTTTTAATTTTTTTAATTTTTAATTGTACATAGATTAAAGGCGTGCCCTTTGTGATTACACGTGTTTTGACGTCTGTGTCTTTTTCAAATCAGGGCTAATCCAGTTGCATTAACAGAGTTATTATTAACATTTGCTAAAACGAAAAAGATAAATGAGCAATAGTTGTATACACATTCCAAATAGAACATAACAATTGCATGCATGCATGTTAAAGGATGGCCATTGAGGGAGGGGAAAGGGTGGGATTGTTAGGGATGGTTGACAAAAAGAAAGAAAATGCAACAGATAATGATAGTGAACGTAAAAAAGAAAGACATAAAGAAATAATTACTTAATAAATAATGTCCCGTTGCATTTTTCAAAGAACATTTTTTAAAACCTTAATGAACCCAAAAAAGAGGGAGGTGTGTTTCTTCTTACCTAGTAAGGTTGATTCAAGGTACATGTGTTGGTGGTTTGAGTTAAATAGTCATGGGTTAAATCCCTAAAAAGAAACATCATGTGGCCCATTAATGAACTGCCTTCCTTTACAATTAGTGAAGTGCACTTTACCAGTGAATAGAGCGAGCTATAGATTGTTTAAAGAATATCATAATATAATTTCCCGAGTGACTTTAATTTTTAACTCAACGTTGTAAACTTGTAAACTGGGCTAATCTGTTAAAGTTTATTCATGAAAATAAGCATTGGACCGGGTCTTCATATCAATCAACCATGGTCTTCCAAATCGTGTTTGCACGCCATGTGTGCAAGTGTTTACGATGGTTACTTGAAGCTAAAGTTGCTCTAGCACTCGTATTTATCGTTCTTGGACATTAAACATTATCTATCGTGCCACCACGTGTTTAGCACGTGCGGTCGCATTATGTGAAATAAGCCCCCTGCGGGAGCCCCTCCAGCACGCTTACCTGTGTCAGCGTGTTCCATCTCAAAGAGTCCCCGTTCGCTCTGTGCCGTGTCACTGTTATTATTGCGGCCATGAAAACTAGTCGGCTAAGTCCTACTATAGTTTTCACTATGTTCGTCTAATCCTTTTGTTTTTGGTGTTAAACTGTTGGTACGGGCTTCCTTATGTGTTGGATGAATGTAGGAAATTTTAAACCAATTATAAATTGCTGTCTGGATCGAATCACGATTTTTTGAAATGTCCAATTAAATGCCATATTCGGACACTACAAATTTTCCTGAACTACAAATATATGTTTCAGGTTGTATGTTATTACCAATTTTGGTTTTAAAAGTTGAAAATGCAAAAATCAAAGTCGAAGTCAGAGCATCTCTGGTAGTCCTTTAAAGGTTTCTAATGTCGCGGCCATATTTTGGGAAAAACAAGATTGTACAGCGCGGGAATTGCGTTCCCTTGAAACAATTTACGGCGGAATGCCCATCTAAAAATATTGTGGCTTGAATAGAGTGGGTATACGTTTTTTGGGGGGGTTTTACGTAGGGAGGAATTCTTCATTAACTTGTGTCTGGTGTTACCAAAACTTAAGACTGACCATAAATGGTACAGAACCTGGTATGTGTTTATGCGCACTTCTCAAGGATATGAGGCATACATAGCTTAAAGTTGTCTGTAAAAAGTGAAAAACAGGGTTTCAAACTTGGTATATAAAGCATGCTTTTGTAACATATTAACCTCTGTCAAAGTAAATGTTAGAAATTACAGATGAAAAATCACAGATGAAAATTCTGATCCTTTCTTGCTAACTTTTTGTACAAAGATTGTTCTTTCACTTGTTATTACAGGAATGAGGCCATCTCATGGTCTGAGTTCAATCCTCTTTCCACTGCACGGAATTTGCAGATTAATTTCGCTTCTTCTTGCCTCAATTTAACTTCAAGGTCTCCTCCTCTTGGTCCCAGGGTCACTTTTTTAAGTCCAATACATTGCAATTGTTTTTTATCGACTAATTGGTGTTTTCTTTGCCAATGTTGGGCTAGCGGTAAGTTGGTGTCTTGACTTCCGATGTTGGATAAGCGTTCCCTTATTCTTATCCTGAGTTCCTTAATGGTACTGCCTATATAAATGTCTTCACAATAGCAGATTATTGCATAGACCACAAACTTGCTTTTAAAGTTAATTTGATCCACTATCTTGTGAGTTATGTGATGTTTGTCTTTGAAGATCACTGTATTATTTAGAGCATGTTTACACATTGTACATGTCCCGCATTTCCGAAACCCTGTTGGTAGTGGCGGGAGCCATGTGGTTGGGGTTTCTTTCTTCTCTTCTGGAAGGAGTGAAGGGCTTAAAATATTCTTAATGGTTTTGGCTCGTCTATAGGTTAATGTGGGATTGTCTCCTATGTACTTCCTCACATTATCATCCAATTGCAACAAATGCCAGTTCTTCCTTAAAATCTTCCTCAATACTTTATTGTCTGCACAGTAACTAGTGATAAAGCTGATTTCTTGTTTCTCTTCTTGTATGGGTCTTGTTGTCTGAAGGGGACTTGCCCTATTGATTTTGGAGGCCTTATCTCTAGCTTGTGCTATTGTTTTGTTTCCATAGCCTCTTGTTTTGAATCTGCTGGTCAGTAGTTTGCATTCGTCTTCAAAACTGCTTTGTTCAGAACAGTTTCTCCGAGCTCTGATAAACTCTCCCTTTGGTATATTCCTCATCACGGAGTTAACATGGCAGCTTGTGGAAAATAAGGTGGAATTTGCCTCGGTGCTTTTCCTGAAGGTTTTAGTTTTGAGATGGTTATTTTCCACATAAATCTTCAAATCTAAGAAGTTTATTTCGTTGGTGCTAACAGTTCCTGTGAATTCTATCCCCATTGTGTTCTGATTTGCTCTCCGTCTGAACTCCTCTAGGGATCCCTCCTCCCCTTTCCAAATGATAAGTACATCATCTATGTACCGCGTCCATAATATTACCTTCGCTTCATATTCTTTGTCTGTGTAAATGTGTTTATCTTCGTACATTGCCATCGTCAGATTGGCAAGGGCTGGGGCGTATTTTATTCCCATTGCCACCCCTTGTGTCTGCTTGAAAAATTGGCCATTAAAAATGAATACGTTGTTTTGTAATGTCAATAAGAGCATTTCTTTCAACATACTTACAGATTGGTAATTGGATGCACTTTCCTTTGAAAATGTATAATCCATAGTCTCTATGGCAGTGTGGTGGCTGATTGATGTGTATAGGGAACGCACGTCCCAAGTGGCCAACCGATAACCTTGCTGCCATTCTATCATCGCTAATTTGTTGATTGTCTCAGTGGTATCTCTCAAATAGGATTTGGTTTTGATCGCCATGGGTCTTAAGATGTTGTCAATGTAATGTGACATGTTCATGGTTGCCCAACCTATTCCACTAAGAATGGGTCTTCCTTCTGGAATCTTTGCATATTTGTTGTGTATCTTGGGTAAAAAATATACTGTTGGAAATATGGGTTGTTTGATTTCCCAAAAATGTTTTTCATCATTGGTGATGAGTCCTTGTCTGTGCCACGTTGTGATCGCTTCTTTCAGTTCTAATAGTATCTCCAATTTTGGATTTGTTTTCAGTTTGATATAGCAATGCGGTGTGTTCAAATGGTTCATTGCCATTTCTACATAGTCCACTCTGTCCATTACTACTATTTTTCCTCCTTTATCAGCTCCTTTGATTACCAAATGTTTATCTTTTTTGAGTTGAAAAAGGGCCTTTCTTTCCATCCTTGTTAGGTTATCGTATTGATATTTCAGTTTGAATCTGTTTGAAAATTTAGCATCATTGTAGTCATTTAGATCCTTTGTAACTGTTTTGTAAAAGGTGTCAACTAAATTATCTGGCATGAGCTGTGGCATAAACTTAGATTTGGATTTGAGTTCCTTTGCGGAGAGACTTGTTTGTTGTATTTGAAGCTTGTGCAATGTCTCATGAATTGGTCTTTCTTCTGTTTCTTGTAAAGATCTAAGTGCATTTATATTGGCCAAATCTTCAATAGTTAACATACTTTCTTGTACCTGTAGTTCCTTTGTATGATGTACCTTAATTTGAGTGTCGAAATATTTCTTTAATTTCAACTTTCTCACAAATTTGAATAAATCTATATGTACTTCTGTGTTGTTGAAGTTTGTGGTTGGTGCAAAAGTAAATCCTTTGTTTAATAGTGATGTTTCCTCCGACTCAAAAATAAAGTCACTCGGGAAATTATATTATGATATTCTTTAAACAATCTATAGCTCGCTCTATTCACTGGTAAAGTGCACTTCTCTAATTGTAAAGGAAGGCAGTTCATTAATGGGCCACATGATGTTTCTTTTTAGGGATTTAACCCATGACTATTTAACTGAAACCACCAACATATGAACCTTGAATCAACCTTACTAGGTAAGAAGAAACACACCTCCATCTTTTTTGGGTTGATTAAGGTTTTAAAACATTTTCTTTGAAAAATGCAATGGGACATTATTTATTAACTAATTATTTCTTCATGTCTTTCTTTTTTACGTTCGCTATCATTATCTGTTGCATTTTCTTTCTTTTTGTCAACCATCCCTAACAATCCCACCCTTTCCCCTCCCTCAATGGCCATCCTTTAACATGCATGCATGCAATTGTTATGTTCTATTTGGAATGTGTATTCAACTATTGCTCATTTATCTTTTTCGTTTTTGCAAATGTTAATAATAACTCTGTTAATGCAACTGGATTAGCCCTGATTTGAAAAAGACGCAGACGTCGAAACACGTGTAATCACAAAGGGCACGCCTTGAATCTATGTACAATTAAAAATTTAAAAAATTAAAAATTCAAAGCTTACAATTTGGAGAATAAGAGGCATTGTTTGGTCTTCCTTTTCTTCTCCACGACAAGGGCGCATGACACTAGTACAAGTAACATAGTCTGTTGTACACATGACAGTATGCCCCCCTACAGCCCAGGGGCTACCGGGTTTCCCTGGATGTGACCTATGGAATTTATGGACCAAAGTGGGGGCATGAACAAAAAATTGTGGTTCCCAGGAGTCTTCCAACATGGGGTAGCCTTTCCAGCTCACAAGTTATTCCAGAGGTCCCTTACGGTAACGTTAGTCGCGGATGAGTGCAACCTCATATTCCTCCTGTCTGGAAACAGAGGGGGAGATGTGGCCAGAAATGGTAAGGCATTGGTGTCAGACTCAACCAGGTATAGCAGGGACGCATGGAACACTGGATGGATGTGATCCAGGCTCTTGGGAAGCCTGAGTTGGTAAGCCACTGGATTGACCTTGGAGATAATCTCATAGAGACCCAGGTATCTAGGGGACAATTCGGATGGCTGAACCCACCGGGGAAGGTATTTTGTGGACAGACCTTGGAACCCACACTCCACTGGGGTCCTTTGGATCGATGGCGATCTGCCTGGGTCTTGTATCTTCTTTGGGAATCCAGCCGGCTGTTCTTAGTGGTATTGTGGGCCACTGCGATACCTGCCAACGTGGACTCTATAGACGGTATGTTGGTGGGTGGAGGACAAATCGGGAGTATGCTGCAAGGGTGGAAGCCATAGGTACAAAGGAATGGACTGATGCCTAAGGCTGTATGAATGGTATTATGATAGGCAAACTCAGCTGTGGGGAGTAGTCAAACTCAATTGCCTTGCTGCTGGTTAAGGTAACATCGGAGGGATTGCTCCAGTGTAGCATTCAGGCGCTCGGTTTGTCCATTAGTCTGGGGGTGAAAACCGGATGAAAAAAGACCTTTCTATATCCAGTCTGGTACAGAGTGCCTTCCAGAATGTTGAGGTGTACTGACATCCTCTGTCAGACGTGATCTTCTCAGGTAGCCCATGTAGGTGAAAAACATCCCGAATAAACACCTCAGCCATGACCAAAGCTGATGGAACCCCTGGCAGAGGGTTAGAAATGAGCCAATTTGGAGAACGTTTCCACTGTCACCATTATGCATGAACAGTCTTGGAAGAAGGGAAGTTTGACAATAAAGTCTGTGGTTATGTGACTCTAGGGTTTGGTCTATAGCAGGGCTTGTTCAAGCAGTCCGATGGGCCTTTTGGTGCAGTGCTTGCTCTGCGCACAGACCAGACATGCCTTGATGTAATCCTCCACATCTGGGGACAGTCTGGGCCAGAAGAATAATGGCCAATTCCGAATGGCTGAAAATTTCTTGGGGTCCACCATGATACCCTTGTTTGATAGGATAAACCCAGGTAGAGTACGATGGAGACACTGAAGAGACACTTCTCGGGTTTGAGTAGTAGGTGATGCGAGTGAAGCCGGTGAAGCACTACTCAGAGATGCGTAGCATGGTCCTGCGGGGTGCAAGAGAAGATCAAGATGTTGTCCAGGTAGACAATGGTAGTTAGGAATAAGGGGTCCGAGAACAACAGGTCCATGAACCTTCGAAAGAACGGCCAGAGTATTAATGAGCCCATAGGGCATGACCTTGTACTCAAAATGCCCGAAGGGTGTTCTAAAGGCCGTTTCCCACTCATTGCCCTCTCAGATCCTGAGCAGATGGTAGGCGCTTCGGAGGTGCAGTTTGGAAAAGATTGAGGCTCCCTGGACTACCTCCAGAATATCAGAGATGAGGGGCATGGGGTATCGGTCCCTGATGGTTACCTGGTTAAGTCCTCTGTAGTCGACGCATTGTCTTAATTCTGTGCAATCCCTTTTTGGTATAAAGAATAGTGATTCTCCCGCTGGGGAACGTGAAGATTGGATAAGTCCGTTTTCCAGATGGGCATCCAAGTATTCTCTCAAGGCCTTTTTTTCAGAGAGAGACAGAGAAAACATGCGTCTGAAAAGAATGAGACTTCCTGGTACCAGGTCAAGGGTGCAGTCTTCTGGACGGTGAGGGGTAGGTCTTGGAAGGGCTTGTTGATGAATACCTCTTCAAATTCCATGAGCTCAGGTGGTATACAATGAACTCCTCTGGAGACAGTACTCTGTGAGGCCATCACAGTGGCCATTACGTCTTGCCTACCCTGGAGGCAATGTTGCATACAAAAGGCAGAATTAAACCCCAGAGTGTTGTTCGCCCAATCGATAGTGGGGCTGTGTTTTCGGAGCCATGAAATTCCCAAAACCACTGGGAAATAAGCCACCCAGATGATGTTGAAAGACATCTCCTCAAAGTGTTGGGGAACCTTGACTGGGAGTACCTCTGTGGTGTGGGTAATGGGTCCGGAAATAAGAGGAGTGTCGTCTACACCTTCCACCTTCTCATCTTCCTCCCTTTCAATCCGAAGGATGCCGACTTTGTCCGGCCAGAGGGTGTTCATGAAATGTCCTGCTGCACCCCAATTGATGAGAGCTAGGGTGTCGATCTTCTGTTCTTTGATTAGGATCTGAAGGGCGACAACCATGAGGTGTGAGTCCTCGGTGCTGAGAGAGGGAGAAACTGTAAAGAATATGTAGGGACTTGTTCAGGAGGGGAAGAAGTTACTGACGGGCCCATAGGTCAGCGCTCACCCTCCAGAACTTGTAAGACAAGATAGCTGCACCATGCGAGGACAGGCGGTGCAGGATTCCCTTACTCCAGCACGACTCAATAATGAGGACTCAGTAAGTTGGCAAAGGGAAGTCTGTTTAATGACAATTACATCAAACAGAGAAACAAATGGAAATCAGCAGCATTGCGACCACCTGTCTCGTTCCGACTTCCTCAAACCTCAGTCAAACAGCAATTCTTATAGGCATAAATTGACATCACTGACGTCTAATTCCTATTAAAAATCATCATGCAATATAATTGGTTAGAAAAGGTAACTTAAGTATAGGTGTTATATCTGTATATGATAATAGGGCATGCGGATTGGATAACTCTTATCGGGTGGGCGTCTACTCCCATCCCTCTACATTAGGCGTGATAGACGTCACTACAACTATGATGTCCTATTGGTTACAATATCTATAGGACTCTAGATAACTTGGTCCATTGTGATTGGGCAGGTTACACCCCTAGACATACATTTCCACTTTTAATTAGCAGCATGCAGAATGGACACCCCTGTGCCTGGTGTCCCAAGTTTCACCCTGCCTCCCTTCCATCAATCAGTGTTTTAGGTTGGCCTCGAAACTGTAGTCTCTTATGGGGAAAAGTTATGGCATCCTCGGGTCCTGGATGACATCAGGCAATGGTACTTCTTCGCGCCTGACTGGTCACATGTTAGTTCAACGTGAATCTGCTTCAGTTTCCAGCTTTTAGTGCGTTTAATTCTGTGTCAGCCTAGCCACCTGCATGGGCCCCCCTTATCTTGACCTTCATGAAGCAGGCTGGTATGCTCTGAAGTTGGAGTCTTGTGAGCTAACGCTCTCCTCCCCTTCTCTGGTTGACCTCGATTTCCTAGGCATGAGCCGCTCTTTGTTGAGTTTCGATTCCGCTCCTTCTCTTGCCTTTGGCTGGGTGTCGAAACTTGGCCTGTCCTGCCTCTGGCCGCCTGGGTACATTTCTGCCTTTACAAAATGGAGTCGCACTTGTATAATGTGCCTTATTGAGGTAGATATATGGTTGGCGCTTGCCGCTCTATCTTCTACTAAGCATTGCAAGCAGTATCGATTTCTTAGCATCTTGCGTTTCAAGCCTATTTACACACGTTTAACAGGACGGTTGCTTCTATCTTGTCTCGTAGCACTGTTTCCTCACGTTGTAACATTGTCTCCTCTCTGTGTCTATTTCATTCATTTTCGTAGTTACTCACACTGGCGTGTTATCTTCAATAGCTGCTTTTATTCATTCACGGGTCTGTTCAGGCCCTTGTGTCATTTCCACTGGCCTTCCATTAAGACTTTTGGGGTCTCTTCGTGGACCGTGTGTAGGTACTCCTCATTTCGTATCAGCGGCTGGTATGGCTGTCTAATAGGGTACCATGCTGCCCAGGTTTGTCTGGTTATGGGTGCTTCAACCGGTATGGATCTTCTGATGTATACTGGGCAGAGTCCTAGTGCAGCTCTTTGTAGGTTAATTTGCTCTTCATACGTCACATAGCTTGGCGAGTATGCTCCTGGTACCTCAAAATGAGAGGAAGGGGTACAAGCCATGTCTGGGACCTCCTCTACACTCCCCCCTCTGGTCGGTTCATCGTCCACTTCTGCACTCTCCTTTGCATTCATTTCTTTTGATTCTTCGGTGGCATGCTCATCGTCCTCTGCATTGGTACATGATGGTGTGAATGTTTGAGCCTTTTGGAGTCCAGATTTTTATCACTCCCTTCAAACTCCCTGCTGTTTTCACATGTTGGTCTTTTTTCCATGTCATTAGCTGACATTGTCCATTTGGGCTGCAGTAGATCCATTTTCCTTCATACCTTCTTAGTTTCTTAGGGTATGTGAACTTTGTTCCCTCTGGCGCAAATTTGCTGGCTTTCACAAAGTCTCTTATTTCTTCATCAGTCAGGTCTCTGGGCTTCCATCCTGGCTTGACATCAACCATTATTTTCATCCCTATGGCTTTCTTCACAGATTTTTGGCACTGTGTAATGATTATCTTGATAACACAGAATCCTAGCAATACCATTGCTAGTAGAGCTCCCAGAAACTTGAATATATTTGCCATCCATAGTGGGACCCACGAGAATAGGTCTCCAAACCAGCTGTCATCGTCCACTTCATCACTTTCATCGATCATCTGGTTTTTCAGGCTTGCCAACATGCTTATGGCCTCTGTTAGGGTTCCGTTTTCTTCATCGTGTGATGGTACGAATGTGCCATTGTTTCTGAAGCATAGTTTCGGGCTCTCCAGTGGCACTATCTGCAGGGGTCCCCTCTATCTTCGACCCATGTTAGTAACTTTACTAGCTTTGGCCACAGAGGTTTGCATAACCTCTGAGAATTCTGTATTGCTTCTTTGCAGGCTCCAAGGACCATCCATGCTCGGCAGATTACTACTCCATCCTCCTATCCATCTGTGGAGACCACAGACCCCCAGATCTGCATTTGGCCTCTGTTCTTCCAGATTTGAGCCTCTTCTGCAGTCTTCCCTCGAACGTTCAGTCTCGGGTTAACTTCCCATTTTATCCCTGATCCTTTGATGCCAGGGTTCTCGTACCTGATCACATGATATCTGGTGTGCGCTCGGTTTCTTGTTTTAATGTCCTGGAGTAGCCATCTTCATCCGGGTAAACCTTTTTGTTGGCCCATATCAACGATACGTCTCCTCCCATAAATTGTCCTCTGCTGTTGCACATTGCTACTTGTGACATACAGTGTGCTGTAGAGACATCAATTTCTACAGCCACGAAGATCTTGGATTTTCCCATGCTGTAAGGTAGGAGAGCACAGATGAAGAATTCTCCTTCTGACTGTCTTCGTCCTACTTCCTTCATGTGCTGGTACCATATGTTGTTTCCGAGATGGGCTGTGCTGTCCAGGTAATCATTAAGTTCATTGTTATCTTTGCGTGGGCTTCTCTTGATTCTCAGTGTTCTTCTGTAGTTTGCTATGACTATGTCTCTAAATGCGTCTGTGCTGCTTTTCCTCTCTGGGTGTCTCGGTGGAGCAGGCTGCCTCGCTATGGTGGGAGAAGGTTTTGTGTTTTTCCTCCTCTCCTCTTGTTGGTTTTCGTCGTGGTTCTCTGGCCGCCATTGGCTCACCATCTCCTCAGCGTGAGGCTGAGTTATAGATCTGGTGCTTGTTTGCAGTGCTCGAGCTGGCGTGTTTGTCGTTATAGTCTCTGCAGTTCTATGTTCCAGCTCCTCGTGCAGTTTCTTTGCTCTGAGTATGAATGGGAACAAATAGTCTATCAGCATTTGTGTTTTGTCTGTGAATTCCTTTGTGGCTACTTCTGTTCTTTTGAGGGATTTTGCTATGCCCTCTCTCTCTAGTGGTTCACTTGGCTCATCTTGAGTACTTCCAATGTTCTTTGGAACTACTTGTTCGGCAGGCAGTCTCTCCTTCTCTGCTGCCTTCATTGGAGGTCTTGTAGCCATTGACACTTGCACTTGGTTGTGTGCATTCTGTGTGTGGGTGCGTGCCGTGGTCAATGCTACACTATTATTCATTCCGTGCTGACCCTGTCTCCAGCCTTTTTCCTCATTCATCACCTCGTGTTTATACGTATCACTGCTAATTACATTCAATTTTAAATCATTTGCTTCATCATTAGCTTTTCTTGGAAGTGGAATCACTATATAGGGTCTGGGTGCTTTCACAGGCCCCAGATGTTCATTATCTGGTGGGTCCACTGAGATTGGGGCACTTCACACACCAATAAAGAAAGCAGTTCTGATTGTTAATGACAGAAAAACAATAATAATAACTATACATATACACACAATCGATCGGAACGACAATTTGCAGCATTTTCTTCCAGGGAAGTGGGGGCGCCCTTCTGTTGGGGGTAAAACCAAGTTACTGTTCTGGGCCCCCATTTCGAATGAGTTCATAGTCAGTTATTTATTCCTTCTTTTGCTCTGGTCTCGTATTTCGAGAGTTTGTTACTATTAGAGGGACGAGTGCTTCTCCAAATGTACCGCCTCATGTGAGTGACGACGGCAGTCTCTGGGTACTCAGTACGGTTCCTGTGCTAGACTATGGAAAAGGGTTAGGCTAGCACCTTTAATACATCAAATTCATTATACATATCGATAATAGGTGAGGTCCCAATGCACGCCTCGAATTTGCCTTGGTCCTGAGGACATGCTGGAACTTGCTCAATGTGAAGGAAGGAGAAGATGGAACTTCTAAAAATCACACAAAATAAAATGTTGTATAAATAAAAACAAAAGTAAAAATAAAAGTGAACATATGAAAAAATAGGAAAAAATGAGAAAAATGCAGAAAAATGAAAATAAGATGGTGAAGCTCTTGTGTCCGCTCTTTTCACTTGGGCTCTCGGCGACAAGTTGAAGAACAGTGTTTCTCTCCCCGATCTGCTCCAAGGCGGAAGGATGATGAAAAGTTTTATTGTGGATCTCCTCATTCTAAGGCTCTCCTTAGCAGTGGATTTCCGTAATTGCTTCTCAGTTGCGTTATGATAGCTCTCAGGAGCTTGTTTATTTGTGCATTCTTTACTGGGTCTCTGAGGAATGTGGGTCAACATTGTTGGGTCTACCCACTAGTTCTGGAAAGTTCTCAATGAGGTGGAAGAACACTTGGTATGCGTATCTGCTGTCTTCTGGTGACAACGACATTCGCTCTGACTTTCTGGTCTCTAGATCACAGGCCTTTCTTGTGACGTGAACAGTTTTTACACTTTCCTGCTGCATGGATTGCGACCACGTAATTCCGTTTGTACCACACTTGGTTTAGGAATTTATTGTTTCTTGGATCTCTGATAAAGGTTAGGGTATCTGTGGTTCTGTGGGGACAGTCTGGGCCAGAAGAATAAGCATGTGACCAGCTCCGAAGTGCCCTTCTTACCGCAATGTCCCGTGGTAATGTTGTTGTGGCTCCAGAACAGCACCTTGTACTGCAGACTCTGTGTGGGTATGTATAGCTTTTGGTTAACGAACAGAAGATCATCCTTGTTATCCACTTGTTGGTTTGTCATCCTTGACAAGGCCGGTCTGGCATTAACTATTGCATCTTTGATGTCTTGAAGGAGGGAGGGTATCAGGTTGACTATCCTGTTTCCTTGGGAACATAGCATCAGGCTGATGGTTGGAAGAGCCCTCCAGGGTATCGCAATGGGAAAGGGCATCCGCCAAAGTGTTCTGACTGGCAGGTAGATAAGTAATAGAAAAATCGTACTGGGCAAAAAAGTGCACCCATCTTGCTTCAAGGGAGTTGACACACTCCATGCTCTGAAGTACCTTTAGGTTCTTGGGGTCAGTGCGCATGGTGAATAGATTAATTCCGCTTTGCAGTAGGTGCCTGCATTCTTCACAGGCGATCTTCATGGCCGGAAGTTCCTTCTCTATCACAGAGTACTTACGTTGGCTCCTGGTCAGGGTCTTCGACAAGTAGGCTATGGGGTGCTCTATGCCACCTTTTTCTTGGAGTAAGACAGCCCCAACAGCCCCAACCGAGGCGTCCGCTTCAATGATGTAAGCCTTGGTCGGATCGGGTTGGAGCAGAATGGGTGCGGAGCAAAACAGATCTTTGAGGTTTTGCAATGAGAGGTCTGCTTTCTCTGTCCATAGGAAAGGTCTGGCCTCTTTCTTTAATAGAGCTGTGATGGGTAACACCACATCGGAGTGGTTGCCAATTAATTTGTGGTAAAAGTTCGCAGGTCCCAGGAATCTCTGGACTTCTTTGACCAAAGTCGGGATGGCCAATTCCGAATGGCTGAAAATTTCTTGGGGTCCACCACGATGGAGACACTGAAGAGACACTTCTCGGGTTTGAGTAGTAGGTGATGCGAGTGAAGCCGGTGAAGCACTACTCAGAGATGAGTAGCATGGTCCTGCGGGGTACAAGAGAAGATCAAGATGTTGTCCAGGTAGACAATGGTAGTTAGGAATAAGGGGTCCGAGAACAACAGGTCCATGAACCTTCGAAAGAACGCCCAGAGTATTAATGAGCCCATAGGGCATGACCTTGTACTCAAAATGCCCGAAGGGTGTTCTAAAGGCCGTTTCCCACTCATTGCCCTCTCAGATCCTGAGCAGATGGTAGGCGCTTCGGAGGTGCAGTTTGGAAAAAATTGAGGCTCCCTGGACTACCTCCAGAATATCAGAGATGAGGGGCATGGGGTATCGGTCCCTGATGGTTACCTGGTTAAGTCCTCTGTAGTCGACGCATTGTCTTAATTCTGTGCAATCCCTTTTTGGTATAAAGAATAGTGATTCTCCCGCTGGGGAACGTGAAGATTGGATAAGTCTGTTTTCCAGATGGGCATCCAAGTATTCTCTCAAGGCCTTTCTTTCAGAGAGAGACAGAGAAAACATGCGTCTGAAAAGAATGAGACTTCCTGGTACCAGGTCAAGGGTGCAGTCTTCTGGACGGTGAGGGGTAGGTCTTGGAAGGGCTTGTTGATGAATACCTCTTCAAATTCCATGAGCTCAGGTGGTATACAATGAACTCCTCTGGAGACAGTACTCTGTGAGGCCATCACAGTGGCCATTACGTCTCGCCTACCCTGGAGGCAATGTTGCACACAAAAGGCAGAATTAAACCCCAGAGTGTTGTTCGCCCAATCGATAGTGGGGCTGTGTTTTCGGAGCCATGAAATTCCCAAAACCACTGGGAAATGTGCCACCCAGATGATGTTGAAAGACATCTCCTCAAAGTGTTGGGGAACCTTGACTGGGAGTACCTCTGTGGTGTGGGTAATGGGTCCGGAAATAAGAGGAGTGTCGTCTACACCTTCCACCTTCTCATCTTCCTCCCTTTCAATCCGAAGGATGCCGACTTTGTCCGGCCAGAGGGTGTTCATGAAATGTCCTGCTGCACCCCAATTGATGAGAGCTAGGGTGTCGATCTTTTGTTCTTTGATTAGGATCTGAAGGGCGACAACCATGAGGTGTGAGTCCTCGGTGCTGAGAGAGGGAGAAACTGTAAAGAATATGTAGGGACTTGTTCAGGAGGGGAAGAAGTTACTGACGGGCCCATAGGTCAGCGCTCACCCTCCAGAACTTGTAAGACAAGATAGCTGCACCATGCGAGGACAGGCGGTGCAGGATTCCCTTACTCCAGCACGACTCAATAATGAGGACTCGGTAAATTGGCAAAGGGAAGTCTGTTTAATGACAATTACATCAAACAGAGAAACAAATGGAAATCAGCAGCATTGCGACCACCTGTCTCGTTCCGTATTCCTCAAACCTCGGTCAAACAGCAATTCTTATAGGCATAAATTGACATCACTGACGTCTAATTCCTATTAAAAATCATCATGCAATATAATTGGTTAGAAAAGGTAACTTAAGTATAGGTGTTATATCTGTATATGATAATAGGGCATGCGGATTGGATAACTCTTATCGGGTGGGCGTCTACTCCCATCCCTCTACATTAGGCGTGATAGACGTCACTACAACTATGATGTCCTATTGGTTACAATATCTATAGGACTCTAGATAACTTGGTCCATTGTGATTGGGCAGGTTACACCCCTAGACATACATTTCCATTTTTAATTAGCAGCATGCAGAATGGACACCCCTGTGCCTGGTGTCCCAAGTTTCACCCTGCCTCCCTTCCATCAATCAGTGTTTTAGGGTGTCGTGTCAATTAGTTGGCTAAGGATGGCCTCGAAACTGTAGTCTCTTATCGGGAAAAGTTATGGCATCCTCGGGTCCTGGATGACATCAGGCAATGGTACTTCTTCGCGCCTGGCTGGTCACATGTTAGTTCAACGTGAATCTGCTTCAGTTTCCAGCTTTTAGTGCGTTTAATTCTGTGTCAGCCTAGCCACCTGCATGGGCCCACCTTATCTTGACCTTCATGAAGCAGGCTGGTATGCTCTGAAGTTGGAGTCTTGTGAGCTAACGCTCTCCTCCCCTTCTCTGGTTGACCTCGATTTCCTAGGCATGAGCCGCTCTTTGTTGAGTTTCGATTCCGCTCCTTCTCTTGCCTTTGGCTGGGTGTCGAAACTTGGCCTGTCCTGCCTCTGGCCGCCTGGGTACATTTCTGCTTTTACAAAATGGAGTCGCACTTGTATAATGTGCCTTATTGAGGTAGATATATGGTTGGCGCTTGCCGCTCTATCTTCTACTAAGCATTGCAAGCAGTATCGATTTCTTAGCATCTTGCGTTTCAAGCCTATTTACACAAGTTTAACAGGACGGTTGCTTCTATCTTGTCTCGTAGCACTGTTTCCTCACGTTGTAACATTGTCTCCTCTCTGTGTCTTTTACATTCATTTTCGTAGTTACTCACACTGGCGTGTTATCTTCAATAGCTGCTTTTATTCATTCACGGGTCTGTTCAGGCCCTTGTGTCATTTCCACTGGCCTTCCATTAAGACTTTTGGGGTCTCTTCGTGGACCGTGTGTAGGTACTCCTCATTTCGTATCAGCGGCTGGTATGGCTGTCTAATAGGGTACCATGCTGCCCAGGTTTGTCTGGTTATGGGTGCTTCAACCGGTATGGATCTTCTGATGTATACTGGGCAGAGTCCTAGTGCAGCTCTTTGTAGGTTAATTTGCTCTTCATACGTCATATAGCTTGGCGAGTATGCTCCTGGTACCTCAAAATGAGAGGAAGGGGTACAAGCCATGTCTGGGACCTCCTCTACACTCCCCCCTCTGGTCGGTTCATCGTCCACTTCTGCACTCTCCTTTGCATTCATTTCTTTTGATTCTTCGGTGGCATGCTCATCGTCCTCTGCATTGGTACATGATGGTGTGAATGTTTGAGCCTTTTGGAGTCCAGATTTTTATCACTCCCTTCAAACTCCCTGCTGTTTTCACATGTTCGTCTTTTTTCCATGTCATTAGCTGACATTGTCCATTTGGGCTGCAGTAGATCCATTTTCCTTCAGACCTTCTTAGTTTCTTAGGGTATGTGAACTTTGTTCCCTCTGGCGCAAATTTGCTGGCTTTCACAAAGTCTCTTATTTCTTCATCAGTCAGGTCTCTGGGCTTCCATCCTGGCTTGACATCAACCATTATTTTCATCCCTATGGCTTTCTTCGCAGATTTTTGGCACTGTGTAATGATTATCTTGATAACACAGAATCCTAGCAATACCATAGCTAGTAGAGCTCCCAGAAACTTGAATATATTTGCCATCCATAGTGGGACCCACGAGAACAGGTCTCCAAACCAGCTGTCATCGTCCACTTCATCACTTTCATCGATCATCTGGTTTTTCAGGCTTGCCAACATGCTTATGGCCTCTGTTAGGGTTCCGTTTTCTTCATCGTGTGATGGTACGAATGTGCCATTGTTTCTGAAGCATAGTTTCGGGCTCTCCAGTGGCACTATCTGCAGGGGTCCCCCTCTATCTTCGACCCATGTTAGTAACTTTACTAGCTTTGGCCACAGAGGTTTGCATAACCTCTGAGAATTCTGTATTGCTTCTTTGCAGGCTCCAAGGACCATCCATGCTCGGTAGATTACTACTCCATCCTCCTATCCATCTGTGGAGACCACAGACCCAGAGATCTGCATTTGGCCTCTGTTCTTCCAGATTTGAGCCTCTTCTGCAGTCTTCCCTCGAACGTTCAGTCTCGGGTTAACTTCCCATTTTATCCCTGATCCTTTGATGCCAGGGTTCTCGTACCTGATCACATGATATCTGGTGTGCGCTCGGTTTCTTGTTTTAATGTCCTGGAGTAGCCATCTTCATCCGGGTAATCCTTTTTGTTGGCCCATATCAACGATACGTCTCCTCCCATAAATTGTCCTCTGGTGTTGCACATTGCTACTTGTGACATACAGTGTGCTGTAGAGACATCAATTTCTACAGCCACGAAGATCTTGGATTTTCCCATGCTGTAAGGTAGGAGAGCACAGATGAAGAATTCTCCTTCTGACTGTCTTCGTCCTACTTCCTTCATGTGCTGGTACCATATGTTGTTTCCGAGATGGGCTGTGCTGTCCAGGTAATCATTAAGTTCATTGTTATCTTTGCGTGGGCTTCTCTTGATTCTCAGTGTTCTTCTGTAGTTTGCTATGACTATGTCTCTAAATGCGTCTGTGCTGCTTTTCCTCTCTGGGTGTCTCGGTGGAGCAGGCTGCCTCGCTATGGTGGGAGAAGGTTTTGTGTTTTTCCTCCTCTCCTCTTGTTGGTTTTCGTCGCGGTTCTCTGGCCGCCATTGGCTCACCATCTCCTCAGCGTGAGGCTGAGTTATAGATCTGGTGCTTGTTTGCAGTGCTCGAGCTGGCGTGTTTGTCGTTATAGTCTCTGCAGTTCTATGTTCCAGCTCCTCGTGCAGTTTCTTTGCTCTGAGTATGAATGGGAACAAATAGTCTATCAGCATTTGTGTTTTGTCTGTGAATTCCTTTGTGGCTACTTCTGTTCTTTTGAGGGATTTTGCTATGCCCTCTCTCTCTAGTGGTTCACTTGGCTCATCTTGAGTACTTTCAATGTTCTTTGGAACTACTTGTTCGGCAGGCAGTCTCTCCTTCTCTGCTGCCTTCATTGGAGGTCTTGTAGCCATTGACACTTGCACTTGTTTGTGTGCATTCTGTGTGTGGGTGCGTGCCGTGG
The DNA here is from genome assembly GCF_040938575.1 of Ambystoma mexicanum. NCBI lineage: Eukaryota > Metazoa > Chordata > Amphibia > Caudata > Ambystomatidae > Ambystoma > Ambystoma mexicanum. The sequence continues at coordinate 838,514,460 of NC_090929.1, forward strand.
TCAATGCTACACTATTATTCATTCCGTGCTGACCCTGTCTCCAGCCTTTTTCCTCATTCATCACCTCGTGTTTATACGTATCACTGCTAATTACATTCAATTTTAAATCATTTGCTTCATCATTAGCTTTTCTTGGAAGTGGAATCACTATATAGGGTCTGGGTGCTTTCACAGGCCCCAGATGTCCATTATCTGGTGGGTGCACTGAGATTGGGGCACTTCACACACCAATAAAGAAAGCAGTTCTGATTGTTAATGACAGAAAAACAATAATAATAACTATACATATACACACAATCGATCGGAACGACAATTTGCAGCATTTTCTTCCAGGGAAGTGGGGGTGCCCTTCTGTTGGGGGTAAAACCAAGTTACTGTTCTGGGCCCCCATTTCAAATGAGTTCATAGTCAGTTATTTATTCCTTCTTTTGCTCTGGTCTCGTATTTCGAGAGTTTGTTACTATTAGAGGGACGAGTGCTTCTCCAAATGTCCCGCCTCATGTGAGTGACGACGGCAATCTCTGGGTACTCAGTACGGTTCCTGTGCTAGACTATGGAAAAGGGTTAGGCTAGCACCTTTAATACATCACATTCATTATACATATCGATAATAGGTGAGGTCCCAATGCACGCCTCGAATTTGCCTTGGTCCTGAGGACATGCTGGAACTTGCTCAATGTGAAGGAAGGAGAAGATGGAACTTCTAAAAATCACACAAAATAAAATGTTGTATAAATAAAAACAAAAGTAAAAATAAAAGTGAACATATGAAAAAATAGGAAAAAATGAGAAAAATGCAGAAAAATGAAAATAAGATGGTGAAGCTCTTGTGTCCGCTCTTTTCACTTGGGCTCTCAGCGACAAGTTGAAGAACAGTGTTTCTCTCCCCGATCTGCTCCAAGGCGGAAGGATGATGAAAAGTTTTATTGTGGATCTCCTCATTCTAAGGCTCTCCTTAGCAGTGGATTTCCGTAATTGCTTCTCAGTTGCGTTATGATAGCTCTCAGGAGCTTGTTTATTTGTGCATTCTTTACTGGGTCTCTGAGGAATGTGGGTCAACATTGTTGGGTCTACCCACTAGTTCTGGAAAGTTCTCAATGAGGTGGAAGAACACTTGGTATGCGTATCTGCTGTCTTCTGGTGACAACGACATTCGCTCTGACTTTCTGGTCTCTAGATCACAGGCCTTTCTTGTGACGTGAACAGTTTTTACACTTTCCTGCTGCATGGATTGCGACCACGTAATTCCGTTTGTACCACACTTGGTTTAGGAATTTATTGTTTCTTGGATCTCTGATAAAGGTTAGGGTATCTGTGGTTCTGTGGGGACAGTCTGGGCCAGAAGAATAAGCATGTGACCAGCTCCGAAGTGCCCTTCTTACCGCAATGTCCCGTGGTAATGTTGTTGTGGCTCCAGAACAGCACCTTGTACTGCAGACTCTGTGTGGGTATGTATAGCTTTTGGTTAACGAACAGAAGATCATCCTTGTTATCCACTTGTTGGTTTGTCATCCTTGACAAGGCCGGTCTGGCATTAACTATTGCATCTTTGATGTCTTGAAGGAGGGAGGGTATCAGGTTGACTATCCTGTTTCCTTGGGAACATAGCATCAGGCTGATGGTTGGAAGAGCCCTCCAGGGTATCGCAATGGGAAAGGGCATCCGCCAAAGTGTTCTGACTGGCAGGTAGATAAGTAATAGAAAAATCGTACTGGGCAAAAAAGTGCACCCATCTTGCTTCAAGGGAGTTGACACACTCCATGCTCTGAAGTACCTTTAGGTTCTTGGGGTCAGTGCGCATGGTGAATAGATTAATTCCGCTTTGCAGTAGGTGCCTGCATTCTTCACAGGCGATCTTCATGGCCGGAAGTTCCTTCTCTATCACAGAGTACTTACGTTGGCTCCTGGTCAGGGTCTTCGACAAGTAGGCTATGGGGTGCTCTATGCCACCTTTTTCTTGGAGTAAGACAGCCCCAACAGCCCCAACCGAGGCGTCCGCTTCAATGATGTAAGCCTTGGTCGGATCGGGTTGGAGCAGAATGGGTGCGGAGCAAAACAGATCTTTGAGGTTTTGCAATGAGAGGTCTGCTTTCTCTGTCCATAGGAAAGGTCTGGCCTCTTTCTTTAATAGAGCTGTGATGGGTAACACCACATCGGAGTGGTTGCCAATTAATTTGTGGTAAAAGTTCGCAGGTCCCAGGAATCTCTGGACTTCTTTGACCAAAGTCGGGATGGCCAATTCCGAATGGCTGAAAATTTCTTGGGGTCCACCACGATGGAGACACTGAAGAGACACTTCTCGGGTTTGAGTAGTAGGTGATGCGAGTGAAGCCGGTGAAGCACTACTCAGAGATGAGTAGCATGGTCCTGCGGGGTACAAGAGAAGATCAAGATGTTGTCCAGGTAGACAATGGTAGTTAGGAATAAGGGGTCCGAGAACAACAGGTCCATGAACCTTCGAAAGAACGCCCAGAGTATTAATGAGCCCATAGGGCATGACCTTGTACTCAAAATGCCCGAAGGGTGTTCTAAAGGCCGTTTCCCACTCATTGCCCTCTCAGATCCTGAGCAGATGGTAGGCGCTTCGGAGGTGCAGTTTGGAAAAAATTGAGGCTCCCTGGACTACCTCCAGAATATCAGAGATGAGGGGCATGGGGTATCGGTCCCTGATGGTTACCTGGTTAAGTCCTCTGTAGTCGACGCATTGTCTTAATTCTGTGCAATCCCTTTTTGGTATAAAGAATAGTGATTCTCCCGCTGGGGAACGTGAAGATTGGATAAGTCTGTTTTCCAGATGGGCATCCAAGTATTCTCTCAAGGCCTTTCTTTCAGAGAGAGACAGAGAAAACATGCGTCTGAAAAGAATGAGACTTCCTGGTACCAGGTCAAGGGTGCAGTCTTCTGGACGGTGAGGGGTAGGTCTTGGAAGGGCTTGTTGATGAATACCTCTTCAAATTCCATGAGCTCAGGTGGTATACAATGAACTCCTCTGGAGACAGTACTCTGTGAGGCCATCACAGTGGCCATTACGTCTCGCCTACCCTGGAGGCAATGTTGCACACAAAAGGCAGAATTAAACCCCAGAGTGTTGTTCGCCCAATCGATAGTGGGGCTGTGTTTTCGGAGCCATGAAATTCCCAAAACCACTGGGAAATGTGCCACCCAGATGATGTTGAAAGACATCTCCTCAAAGTGTTGGGGAACCTTGACTGGGAGTACCTCTGTGGTGTGGGTAATGGGTCCGGAAATAAGAGGAGTGTCGTCTACACCTTCCACCTTCTCATCTTCCTCCCTTTCAATCCGAAGGATGCCGACTTTGTCCGGCCAGAGGGTGTTCATGAAATGTCCTGCTGCACCCCAATTGATGAGAGCTAGGGTGTCGATCTTTTGTTCTTTGATTAGGATCTGAAGGGCGACAACCATGAGGTGTGAGTCCTCGGTGCTGAGAGAGGGAGAAACTGTAAAGAATATGTAGGGACTTGTTCAGGAGGGGAAGAAGTTACTGACGGGCCCATAGGTCAGCGCTCACCCTCCAGAACTTGTAAGACAAGATAGCTGCACCATGCGAGGACAGGCGGTGCAGGATTCCCTTACTCCAGCACGACTCAATAATGAGGACTCGGTAAATTGGCAAAGGGAAGTCTGTTTAATGACAATTACATCAAACAGAGAAACAAATGGAAATCAGCAGCATTGCGACCACCTGTCTCGTTCCGTATTCCTCAAACCTCGGTCAAACAGCAATTCTTATAGGCATAAATTGACATCACTGACGTCTAATTCCTATTAAAAATCATCATGCAATATAATTGGTTAGAAAAGGTAACTTAAGTATAGGTGTTATATCTGTATATGATAATAGGGCATGCGGATTGGATAACTCTTATCGGGTGGGCGTCTACTCCCATCCCTCTACATTAGGCGTGATAGACGTCACTACAACTATGATGTCCTATTGGTTACAATATCTATAGGACTCTAGATAACTTGGTCCATTGTGATTGGGCAGGTTACACCCCTAGACATACATTTCCACTTTTAATTAGCAGCATGCAGAATGGACACCCCTGTGCCTGGTGTCCCAAGTTTCACCCTGCCTCCCTTCCATCAATCAGTGTTTTAGGGTGTCGTGTCAATTAGTTGGCTAAGGATGGCCTCGAAACTGTAGTCTCTTATCGGGAAAAGTTATGGCATCCTCGGGTCCTGGATGACATCAGGCAATGGTACTTCTTCGCGCCTGGCTGGTCACATGTTAGTTCAACGTGAATCTGCTTCAGTTTCCAGCTTTTAGTGCGTTTAATTCTGTGTCAGCCTAGCCACCTGCATGGGCCCACCTTATCTTGACCTTCATGAAGCAGGCTGGTATGCTCTGAAGTTGGAGTCTTGTGAGCTAACGCTCTCCTCCCCTTCTCTGGTTGACCTCGATTTCCTAGGCATGAGCCGCTCTTTGTTGAGTTTCGATTCCGCTCCTTCTCTTGCCTTTGGCTGGGTGTCGAAACTTGGCCTGTCCTGCCTCTGGCCGCCTGGGTACATTTCTGCTTTTACAAAATGGAGTCGCACTTGTATAATGTGCCTTATTGAGGTAGATATATGGTTGGCGCTTGCCGCTCTATCTTCTACTAAGCATTGCAAGCAGTATCGATTTCTTAGCATCTTGCGTTTCAAGCCTATTTACACAAGTTTAACAGGACGGTTGCTTCTATCTTGTCTCGTAGCACTGTTTCCTCACGTTGTAACATTGTCTCCTCTCTGTGTCTTTTACATTCATTTTCGTAGTTACTCACACTGGCGTGTTATCTTCAATAGCTGCTTTTATTCATTCACGGGTCTGTTCAGGCCCTTGTGTCATTTCCACTGGCCTTCCATTAAGACTTTTGGGGTCTCTTCGTGGACCGTGTGTAGGTACTCCTCATTTCGTATCAGCGGCTGGTATGGCTGTCTAATAGGGTACCATGCTGCCCAGGTTTGTCTGGTTATGGGTGCTTCAACCGGTATGGATCTTCTGATGTATACTGGGCAGAGTCCTAGTGCAGCTCTTTGTAGGTTAATTTGCTCTTCATACGTCATATAGCTTGGCGAGTATGCTCCTGGTACCTCAAAATGAGAGGAAGGGGTACAAGCCATGTCTGGGACCTCCTCTACACTCCCCCCTCTGGTCGGTTCATCGTCCACTTCTGCACTCTCCTTTGCATTCATTTCTTTTGATTCTTCGGTGGCATGCTCATCGTCCTCTGCATTGGTACATGATGGTGTGAATGTTTGAGCCTTTTGGAGTCCAGATTTTTATCACTCCCTTCAAACTCCCTGCTGTTTTCACATGTTCGTCTTTTTTCCATGTCATTAGCTGACATTGTCCATTTGGGCTGCAGTAGATCCATTTTCCTTCAGACCTTCTTAGTTTCTTAGGGTATGTGAACTTTGTTCCCTCTGGCGCAAATTTGCTGGCTTTCACAAAGTCTCTTATTTCTTCATCAGTCAGGTCTCTGGGCTTCCATCCTGGCTTGACATCAACCATTATTTTCATCCCTATGGCTTTCTTCGCAGATTTTTGGCACTGTGTAATGATTATCTTGATAACACAGAATCCTAGCAATACCATAGCTAGTAGAGCTCCCAGAAACTTGAATATATTTGCCATCCATAGTGGGACCCACGAGAACAGGTCTCCAAACCAGCTGTCATCGTCCACTTCATCACTTTCATCGATCATCTGGTTTTTCAGGCTTGCCAACATGCTTATGGCCTCTGTTAGGGTTCCGTTTTCTTCATCGTGTGATGGTACGAATGTGCCATTGTTTCTGAAGCATAGTTTCGGGCTCTCCAGTGGCACTATCTGCAGGGGTCCCCCTCTATCTTCGACCCATGTTAGTAACTTTACTAGCTTTGGCCACAGAGGTTTGCATAACCTCTGAGAATTCTGTATTGCTTCTTTGCAGGCTCCAAGGACCATCCATGCTCGGTAGATTACTACTCCATCCTCCTATCCATCTGTGGAGACCACAGACCCAGAGATCTGCATTTGGCCTCTGTTCTTCCAGATTTGAGCCTCTTCTGCAGTCTTCCCTCGAACGTTCAGTCTCGGGTTAACTTCCCATTTTATCCCTGATCCTTTGATGCCAGGGTTCTCGTACCTGATCACATGATATCTGGTGTGCGCTCGGTTTCTTGTTTTAATGTCCTGGAGTAGCCATCTTCATCCGGGTAATCCTTTTTGTTGGCCCATATCAACGATACGTCTCCTCCCATAAATTGTCCTCTGGTGTTGCACATTGCTACTTGTGACATACAGTGTGCTGTAGAGACATCAATTTCTACAGCCACGAAGATCTTGGATTTTCCCATGCTGTAAGGTAGGAGAGCACAGATGAAGAATTCTCCTTCTGACTGTCTTCGTCCTACTTCCTTCATGTGCTGGTACCATATGTTGTTTCCGAGATGGGCTGTGCTGTCCAGGTAATCATTAAGTTCATTGTTATCTTTGCGTGGGCTTCTCTTGATTCTCAGTGTTCTTCTGTAGTTTGCTATGACTATGTCTCTAAATGCGTCTGTGCTGCTTTTCCTCTCTGGGTGTCTCGGTGGAGCAGGCTGCCTCGCTATGGTGGGAGAAGGTTTTGTGTTTTTCCTCCTCTCCTCTTGTTGGTTTTCGTCGCGGTTCTCTGGCCGCCATTGGCTCACCATCTCCTCAGCGTGAGGCTGAGTTATAGATCTGGTGCTTGTTTGCAGTGCTCGAGCTGGCGTGTTTGTCGTTATAGTCTCTGCAGTTCTATGTTCCAGCTCCTCGTGCAGTTTCTTTGCTCTGAGTATGAATGGGAACAAATAGTCTATCAGCATTTGTGTTTTGTCTGTGAATTCCTTTGTGGCTACTTCTGTTCTTTTGAGGGATTTTGCTATGCCCTCTCTCTCTAGTGGTTCACTTGGCTCATCTTGAGTACTTTCAATGTTCTTTGGAACTACTTGTTCGGCAGGCAGTCTCTCCTTCTCTGCTGCCTTCATTGGAGGTCTTGTAGCCATTGACACTTGCACTTGTTTGTGTGCATTCTGTGTGTGGGTGCGTGCCGTGGTCAATGCTACACTATTATTCATTCCGTGCTGACCCTGTCTCCAGCCTTTTTCCTCATTCATCACCTCGTGTTTATACGTATCACTGCTAATTACATTCAATTTTAAATCATTTGCTTCATCATTAGCTTTTCTTGGAAGTGGAATCACTATATAGGGTCTGGGTGCTTTCACAGGCCCCAGATGTCCATTATCTGGTGGGTGCACTGAGATTGGGGCACTTCACACACCAATAAAGAAAGCAGTTCTGATTGTTAATGACAGAAAAACAATAATAATAACTATACATATACACACAATCGATCGGAACGACAATTTGCAGCATTTTCTTCCAGGGAAGTGGGGGTGCCCTTCTGTTGGGGGTAAAACCAAGTTACTGTTCTGGGCCCCCATTTCAAATGAGTTCATAGTCAGTTATTTATTCCTTCTTTTGCTCTGGTCTCGTATTTCGAGAGTTTGTTACTATTAGAGGGACGAGTGCTTCTCCAAATGTCCCGCCTCATGTGAGTGACGACGGCAATCTCTGGGTACTCAGTACGGTTCCTGTGCTAGACTATGGAAAAGGGTTAGGCTAGCACCTTTAATACATCACATTCATTATACATATCGATAATAGGTGAGGTCCCAATGCACGCCTCGAATTTGCCTTGGTCCTGAGGACATGCTGGAACTTGCTCAATGTGAAGGAAGGAGAAGATGGAACTTCTAAAAATCACACAAAATAAAATGTTGTATAAATAAAAACAAAAGTAAAAATAAAAGTGAACATATGAAAAAATAGGAAAAAATGAGAAAAATGCAGAAAAATGAAAATAAGATGGTGAAGCTCTTGTGTCCGCTCTTTTCACTTGGGCTCTCAGCGACAAGTTGAAGAACAGTGTTTCTCTCCCCGATCTGCTCCAAGGCGGAAGGATGATGAAAAGTTTTATTGTGGATCTCCTCATTCTAAGGCTCTCCTTAGCAGTGGATTTCCGTAATTGCTTCTCAGTTGCGTTATGATAGCTCTCAGGAGCTTGTTTATTTGTGCATTCTTTACTGGGTCTCTGAGGAATGTGGGTCAACATTGTTGGGTCTACCCACTAGTTCTGGAAAGTTCTCAATGAGGTGGAAGAACACTTGGTATGCGTATCTGCTGTCTTCTGGTGACAACGACATTCGCTCTGACTTTCTGGTCTCTAGATCACAGGCCTTTCTTGTGACGTGAACAGTTTTTACACTTTCCTGCTGCATGGATTGCGACCACGTAATTCCGTTTGTACCACACTTGGTTTAGGAATTTATTGTTTCTTGGATCTCTGATAAAGGTTAGGGTATCTGTGGTTCTCCCGACAAGTCCTGGGCACTCCTCTATGATTTGGAAAAACAAGGTGTATGTCAGTTCATCGATGATCACTTGAGGTGGAAGCATTTGTGTCCCTATTCTCAGTACTCTGGCACTTCGGCAAAAGCCTCCGCGAGGACCGTCAGTAGTTGCCGTATTATCTTCTTGTTAGCTGGATTTTGAATGAAATCTGGGATGCTGGTGTCTCTCCCTACAAGTGATGGATATGTCTCTAATAGTAGCCGAAAACAGGAAAGCACATCCTTTGTAATATTTCTACTGGGGGATACAATAGGTTTTATGACAAAGTCTTGGTGCTGGTTGCTTCAGGATATCGTTTTTGGTTCTCAGAAATGTCTTATTTTCCGCTTGTCAAAGTCTTAGGGCTTTTCCAGTGCTTTGTGTGGCTTTACGTTCATATGAGTAGCATTACTGCAGCATTGGATGTGCGATTCTTTTCTTTTACTCTGCAACTTTGACTGCACAGAATGTCCATATTATTGTCCTTTTATCATTCTTCACTTGGTTTGAGGAAATGTCTTGTTTTGAAAGCCACAATGTTATTGGATTCTTTTGCCATTTGTTTTGCTGCTCATGCATCCTTCTTCCTCACCATGGATCTTGTTTGCACCTGCTGAGGTTCTTCCCCGTTGTCTGTAGATTCTTCACAGTTAGATGTAGCAGGAGGGCTCTCTCCTACATAGGGTTTAATGTCATTTAGAAAGATCCATGCTCTTCTGCCCTGGAGCTTGACGGCGGACGGGGCGCAGTCCTCTACGATAAAGGGGCCATTAAATCTTGGCTCGTCCCACCTTTTTCTTGCGTGGTTTCTCACCAATACTGCATCACCAGGGAAGACGAGGGGTGCACAAAGGATTTGAGCTGCGCCTGATTCAGTACTTCCTGTTGTGTTTTGTGCTGCGCCGTCCCCTTTTTGCTGTCGCTGCAGCTGGCCTGTAATGACAGAGGCGCTGGATGTCATACAGTCTAGGTACTTTTGCATCTCTGTTCCCAGGACCTCTCTATTCAGCTGGGAATCACAACTAGCTCTATCTCGGGAGGTAAGAGGGGTCCTCATCCATCTGCCTGTAACTATCTCGTGCGGCGTGAGATGATGGTCGGATCCTGGTTGGTTCCGAAGTGCATACAATGCCAATGGTAGACAGTGCAGCCATCCCTTCTTTAATGTGAGCTTCAACTTGGCTATCCTCTCCTTAAGCAAGCCATTGATCCGTTCACATATCCCATTCCCCTCAGGATGATACGCCGATGAGAACTTGTGCTTTATACCAAGCAACAAGCTAATCTGTTCCAAAACTGAATTTACAAACTGAGCCCCGTTATCTGATCTCATTACATCGCACACCCCCATCTAGGGAACACCTCCCTCACTAGGAACTTGGGAGCACAGGTAGCGTCAGGGTGTGTACAGGGACCTGCTTCTGTCCATCTAGAGAATGGAAACACTACCACAATTAAATACCTGTTGCATACTTGAATCATGTCGACGTAGTCGATATGCAAGTGCTGGAATGGTCCATTTAGTCTGGGAATGATTCCTCTCACTACTTTTAATGTGTGCCCAGCGGTGAACTGCTGGCAGATAATGCAGTTCAACATGAAAAATTCAAAATGCTCTGCTAAATTCGGTGTGAACCAGTCTTCTGCGAGCGTTGCAGCAAGATTTTCTTTTGTCATGTGGATGGGGTAGTGTAGTTGTTCTAGAGCTACCTTTAGAAGGGCGACAGGCATTACTGGTTTACCAGTGCTGTCTTGCCTCCACAACCCGTCAGAGGGGTTTAAAGAACAGCCTCGATGCTTCCACAGATTTTTCTCCTCCTGAGTTGCCTCCTCCTGGAGCTCCATTAGCTGAGTCTGCCCCATTTTGCTATAGGCTTCTGGTGTGGCTCGCGCTACCATCATCCTCTCATTGGTACGTGCCACCTCCACGTCCATGATTGTTTCAGTTTTGGATGCCATGCGCTTGGCTTCCGCATCATGATTTCCACGTGACACGAAATCCGTCCCCTTGGTATGAGCGGCGCATTTCATGACTGCTATGTCCACTGGGAGCTGTAGTGCTTTTATCAGCCTGTCCAATAAGGCTGCATGTTGCACTGGTGTGCCGTCCGCTCGGATGTGGCCCCTCCATTTCCAGCGTGCTAGTCCTGCATGCACCATGGACGTCACATAGGCGGAGTCACTATACACCGTTACTTCCTGGTCTGCATGATTCTCAATGGCAGTACAATGGCAATAGTTCTGCAGCCTGTGCCGAATAATAGGATGGTATTTGTGCACTAACAAGTACTCTAAACTCCCCGTTCGCCACGTGTTTCACCACAGCCAGCCCTGTATACCTTTGTCCATCGTCTTGGTCGATTCTCGAAGATCCGTCAATGAAGACGATCTCTCCACTCGCCAGGGCATTTTCCTTTACCCTTAGGATCTCATCATAGAATTCCTCATAGTTTGCACAGTCATGTATAGGTCCTCCCTCTGTGACTGGCTCAGCTATGAACGAAGCAGGGTTTAAAGTTTTACATCGCACTATCTTGATCGATGGATTAGAGATAATCACCCCATAGGCGGATGCTCTTTGAGATGTCAGTGTGCCCTTTGGCTTCTCTAGTATGGCGAACAGTGAGTGCTCAACATACAATGTCATGGAACACCCCATCACAATGGATGACGCCTTTTCAATAGCGAATGCAGCAGCAGCTAGGTTTTGTTCGCATGGGAAGTGGCCCTTCATGACCGGGTCCAGACTCCCACTGTAATATGCTAGGGGATTGTACCCCAGCATGGTTTGCTGTGCGAGCACTGCCGTCATAAAATTGCCATCGGTGTGCGAGAACAGGTAGCATTCCTCTGCGTAATTAGGAATTCCGAGAACTGGGGCCTTACAAATTGCCCCCTTGAGTTCTGTAAACCCTTTTTCCATTGCCTCAGTCCATTTGATATCTTCCCTTGTCGCCTGGGCCTTCTTTATGGCCTGCAGTAAAGGCTTGGTATATGAGCTGTAAGTCAAAGACCCATGCTCTGACATAATTGCACAGGCCTAAGAAGCTTTGCATTTGTTTTATATTGCGCTGCTTGGCCGTGTTCATGATAGCTTCAGCTCTTTCTCGGGTTATCTTTGTCCCTTTATGCGAGATCAGTTGCCCTATGTACAACACTTCTTGCTGACAGTACTGTAGCTTTTCCTTATCAACCTTGTATCCCTTCTGAACAAGTATAGTTAATAGCTGGACAGAGTCGCACCTGCATTGCTCTTCAGTGGTGCTGCAGATCAGAATGTCATTTACATACTCAAAACAACACTGTCCACCGCAATATTGTTTAGGTCCATTTGCAGGACTCTGTTGAAAATAGACCGAGACTTGCAGTACCCTGTGGCAACCTCGTGCTTTTCAGGCGCATTTGTCTGAAACTGAATGACGTCAGGTCTTGTGCTTCACGGTGCAACGGAATTGATAAAAACGCATTTTTCAAATCGATCATCGTAAAATATTTTGCCTCAGTGGGTATGTTACACAGTATTGTGGATGGATTAGGGACTAGAGGAAATTTGGCTTCAACTATATTGTTTAGTGCTTGTAAATCTTGGATTAAACGCCAAGACCCTCCTTTTGATTTCTTGACAGGATACATCACTGTGTTGCAAGGTGATTCTGATGTCACTAGGATGCCCTGCTCCATCATGGCAGAAATTGTCTTCGCTATCCCTTCATCTGCCTCTGTGGACATGGGGTATTGTCGTGCTCGTGGCAGAATCGCTCTTGGTTTCAATTTAATCTTCACTTCACCTGCCACCTTCAGGAGACCTACGTCATAGGGCCCTGTAGTATATACTGCGGCAGGCACTTGTGCCATGTCATCATCAAAGTACTCTGGACGTATCAGTGCCAACATCATTCTCTGCGGCACCTCCTGTTTGATAATTTTGACCCAAAATATGAGACTCACTTCTACCCTTGTCTCCTCTAGGTCAGGGTGCTCTTCGAACAGATCATCATCGGTGACGTCAGTCACTCGATACCCTTCTTCAATGGCGATAATCGCACACCACTGTCTGCCTTCATTATTATATCCTTCGACCAATACCACTTTTCCTCGCACTGCAGCCGATTGTACCTTTAAGGGAAATACTTGTCCCTCCTCTTTGTGCATGGGTATTCTTGGTCTGAATAGAAACTCATCAGGGGTTCTCATAGTTTTGTCTGCAAGGCCTGGCAGTCCCACCATAAGCACCCGCACGCCATATGCAAAGACTTCTGGCTCTAAAGGTACAGCTCTCAATGGCTGTACGTCCTGAGTATGCTCTGATCATTTTGCACACGTTTGAATAATGCATTCCTGGAGTGGAGCACACTATACCATTCTCGGTGAACGAGATGGTCATGTTTAATTTAGTCATCAGGTCTCGGCTCAGAATATTTACTGGGGTCTGACGTGAATATAATAGGGGTACATTCATTTCATGCTCTCCCACTGAGACTGGGAGTGGGTCTGTAAAGGGAACTCTACTATGAGCTCCAGTGAAACTCTGAGTATCTATAGCCTCGCCGGACAAGGAAAACTTGCCTTTTCGAATGCACGAGCATGTTGCACCCGTGTCAACTAAGAAGGAATATTCTTTCCCCCCTATGGTGACATTCACCCTTGGTTCCCTGTTAAGGTCTGGTGTCACCGATAGGATAGAGCACATCAGAGTCCCCCGTGAGCTGTCCTATTTTATATATAGGTTTGGCCCACTGTATACTTGTTGATTTCCCCCAGTCCCAGGGTTAACTCCCCCTACGGAGCGAGTGCCCTGTGACATTTGCGGTGGTGCCTGCTGGGGTTGTCCCTGCGGCAAGTTCCCCATGTTCGGTGGTTGAACCACTTGCTGTGCACCTTGCTGCACGCCTGACGCCTGCGGCTGCACTGTGTCATTCTGTGCACCGCCGGTTGCGGGACGGCAGGCTGATTCACCATGCCTGCCCCCATCCCTTGGCTTCTACACATGCGTGCCACGTGTCCTGTCATTCCACACAGCCAACACGCTGGCGGTGGTCCGGCCATCTGTCCATCTGGCATAGCTTGACTGCCCATCTGCGTGTTCTGAAAGCCACTTCTGCCATGTCATCATCAAAGTACTCTGGACGTATCAGTGCCAACTTCATTCTCTGCGGCACCTCCTGTTTGATCATTTTGACCCAAAATATGAGACTCACTTCTACCCTTGTCTCCTCTAAGTCAGGGTGCTCTTCGAACAGATCGTCATCGGTGACGTCAGTCACTCGATACCCTTCTTCAATGGCGATAATCGCACGCCACTGTCTGCCTTCATCATTATATCCTTCAACCAATACCACTTTTCCTCGCACCGCAGCCGATTGTATCTTTAAGGGAAATACTTGTCCCTCCTCTTCGTGCACGGGTATTCTTGGTCTGAATAGAAATTCATCAGGGGTTCTCATAGTTTTGTCTGCGAGGCCTGGCAGTCCCACCATAAGCACCCGCACGCCATATGCAAAGACTTCTGGCTCTAACGGTACAGTTCTCAATGGCTGTACGTCCTGAGTATGCTCTGATCATTTCACACACGTTTGAATAATGCATTCCTGGAGTGGAGCACACTATACCGTTCTCGGTGAACGAGATGGTCATGTTAAATTTAGTCATCAGGTCTCGGCCCAGAATATTTACTGGGGTCTGACGTGAATATAATAGGGGTACATTCATTTCGCGCTCTCTCACTGAGACTGGGAGTGGGTCTGTAAAGGGAACTCTACTATGAGCTCCAGTGAAACTCTGAGTATCGATAGCCTCGCCAGACAAGGAAAACTTGCCTTCTCGAATGCACGAGCACGTTGCACCCGTGTCAACTAAGAAGGAATATTCTTTCCCCCCTATGGTGACATTCACCCTTGGTTCCCTGTTAGGGTCTGGTGTCACTGATAGGATAGAGCACATCAGAGTCCCCCGTGAGCTGTCCTAATTTATATATAAGTTTGGCCCACTGTATACTTCTTGATTTCCCCCAGTCCCAGGGTTAACTCCCCCTACGGAACTAGTGCCCTGTGACATTTGCGGTGGTGCCTCCTGGGGTTGTCCCTGCGGCAAGTTCCCCATGTTCGGTGGTTGAACCACTTGCTGTGCACCTTGCTGCACACCTGACGCCTGCGGCTGCACTGTGTCATTCTGTGCACCGCCCGGTTGCGGGCCGGCAGGTTGATTCACCATGCCTGCCCCCATCCCTTGGCTTCTACACATGCGCGCCACGTGTCCTGTCATTCCACACAGCCAACACGCTGGTGGTGGTCGGGCCATATGTCCATCTGGCATAGCTTGACTGCCCATCTGCGCGTTCTGAAAGCCATTTTGATTATTCTGAAAGCCTCCCTGGTTAGCTCGAAACCTTCCTTGATTACTCTGCCATCCTCTTCCTCCAAAACCCCTTCCTCTTGGGTAAAATCCTGCGTTACCCTGATTATTCTGTGATGGGTTGGTCGCTTGTTGTGCGCTTGGTTCGACTGGGCTGGTGAGCATGGCTCCCTCGAGAGCATACTTCGAGAGCTTCTTTTGCACCAGCTTCGCCTCCTCGCCCTTACGAGTTGCCTCCTTTTTCTGATTCTTTTCTTGCAACAATCTACAGTAGTGTGCAATTGTCAACTGTATTTTGGCCCATGGTTTTGCTTCTACTCCTACCGATTTTTTGAGCTGCTTCTGCACCGGTTCAGGCAACCCTTGGAATAATATGTGGTAGAATACAGGGATGGATTTTGTCCAAGATTCATGCGTTTCGAGCACCCACGCGTCCTAAAAATTCTGGATATAAATCAACGGGTCCTCTGACTCTTTCATTTTTCGAGTCATTATAGCCCCCATATCAGAAGTGTCTGGATATAGCGTTCGCAGCGCTTTCCACACTGCTGCGCTACAGTTATTAAACGGTGCTCCGTCATGGGAGGTGTTAGTTAGGGTCACCCTAGGACAGCCTGCCCGTTTACATACATCATCTGTTCTTTCCCCTTATTTTCGTCACTACTGTACGTAGGCGACTCATATGCTGGGTTGCTATACACCGTGGCTGCTTTAAATTCTCTTAGTGGGTAAAGACCCTCTGACTTGCTTCCTTCAATGACTGGCTCAGGCGGGGCAGGTGGCGCGGTAGGTGTCTCACGCCCCTCTGTACATACATTTAGTATCCAGTATGTGGGTGGTTCTTCCAACTTCGTTTCTTCAAACATTTTCCAAACTCTAGAACAGCAAGACGTTTCTCTAACTTCTTGCCTGAATATGTGGCGTGTAGGAAGGTAGTCATGTGCTGTAAAACAGCCTTAGAGAGTGACCCAATCTGGGGCCATGGCATAAACATCTTATTGGCGGTATCCTTAACCCACTCCTGACTGTATTTTTTCAGCTTTGTTGCGTGCTTGGATAGCTGCTTGCACAAATGCGCAAGTGGGGTAACTTCCTCCATTCTTAATCTCGTCACCACCAGTTTTTATACAATCCTTTGACCTCTCAATAGTATGAGCGAGCACCAAATACGCAAGCTCCAATCCAATCTTTTCCCGCCAAATTTTGTGCCAACAATTTACTCGAAACCCATCAATTCAATGGCGATTCCCTCTTAGTTACGAATCACGCAAAGCCATAATGCATTTCAATCAATCAACAATACAATTATTTCACATTTGACATAAACAGGACACACATGACAGACATTTGACAAACTAGACGGACACCAGCTGGTCATACGTATACCTGCCTTCTAATCAATACTCCGTCATGGGATGTGAACAAACCCCTTTGATGCCGCCTTTAATCGTCACCGTAGCCTAAATTGTCCCCCCTCTGTGGGCTATGGATTCATGTTCCTTCTGATCACTCTTTAAAGAGCAGGAACAAGGTGAATCCTTACGTTTTTGTCTCAGGTGCCCCCCTGGTAACCCTTACGTTTTGTCTCAGGTGCACCCCTGGTAATCCTTACGTTTTGTCTCAGGTGCCCCCTGGTAATCCTTACGTTTTGTCTCAGGTGCCCCCCTGGTAATTCTCTCTTTATTTCTTATGCTTGAGTCATTACCCCCTATATATATATACAGTCTTTTCTACTTCTAAACACTTTATTTTTCTCTGCCGCCCACCGTTACCTTTCCCTTACTGGCTCTAATGCCTACACGACATTTGCCAAAGTAACAAGTTTTATTGCTTCACTCACTGATCGCATCTTTTCCTCTCTGGAACTTCGGGATGACTGCCCCTTCCTCTTCCCGCTTTTAGGGTTTTCGTCCGATCTGCTGCCCGTGGGAATGAGAAGGGTTATTCTTGGAAAGGCGGGTTCCTTCAGACCCACTGCAGATTTTTGAAGTTTTACTCTATCATTGTTCACGGGGAGCTTCTCAGTCTACTCAGCCGGAATGGCGAAAGGACTTGTGATCTTACCGAAGGCCTAGAGTTACTTTTTGCCGTCGGTCGAAAGGTGTCTTATAACTATATCAATTGATAATCAATAATCGATGGCCGTAACCATCCTCACGCTACCAAGTGTTCAGGAGGGGAAGAAGTTACTGACGGGCCCATAGGTCAGCGCTCACCCTCCAGAACTTGTAAGACAAGATAGCTGCACCATGAGAGGACAGGGGTGCAGGATTCACTTACTCCAACACGACTCAATAATGAGGACTCAGTAAGTTGGCAAAGGGAAGTCTGTTTAATGACAATTACATCAAACAAAGAAACAAATGGAAATCAGCAGCATTGCGATCACCTGTCTCGTTCCGACTTCCTCGAACTTCAGTCGAACAGCAATTCTTATAGGCAAAAATCGTCATCACTGACGTCTAATTTCTATAAAAAATCATCATGCGATATAATTGGTTAGGAAAGGTAACTTATGTATAGGTGTTATATCTGTATATGATAATAGGGCATGCGGATTGGATAACTCGTATTGAGTGGGCGTCTACGCCCATCCCTCTATATTACGCGTGATAGACATCACTACAACTACGACGTCCTATTGGTTACAATATCTATAGGACTCCAGTAACTTGGTCCATTGTGATTGGGCAGGTTACACCCCTAGACATAAATTTCCACTTTTAATTAGCAGCATGCAGAATGAACACCCCTGTGCCTGGTGTCCCAAGTTTCACCCTGCCTCCCTTCCATCAATCAGTGTTTTAGGGCGACGTGTCAATTAGTTGGCTAAGGATGGCCTCGATACTGTAGTCTCTTATCGGGAAAAGTTATGGCATCCTCGGGTCCTGGATGACATCAGGCGATGGTACTTATTTGCGCCTGGCTGGTCACATGTTAGTTCACCATGAATCTGCTTCAGTTTCCAGCTTTTAGTGCATTTAATTATGTGTCAGCCTAGCCACCTGCATGGGCACCCCTTATCTTGACCTTCATGAGGCAGGCTGGTATGCTCTGAAGTTGGAGTCTTGTGAGCTGACGCTCTCCTCCCCTTCTCCGGTTGACCTCGATTTCCTAGGCATGAGCCACTCTTTGTTGCGTTTCAATTCCGCTCCTTCTCTTGCCTTTGGCTGGGTTTCGAAACTTGGCCTGTCCAGCCTCTGGCCGCCTGGGTACATTTCTGCTTTTACAAAATGGAGTCGCACTTGTATAATGTGCCTTATTGAGTTAGATATATGGTTGGTGCTTGCCGCTCCATCTTCTACTAAGCATTGCAGGCAGTATCGATTTCTTGGCATCTTGTGTTTCATGCCTATTTACACACGTTTAACAGGACAGTTGCTTCCATCTTGTCTCGTAGCACTGTATCTTCACGTTGTAACATTGTCTCCTCTCTGTGTCTATTCCATTCATTTTCGTAGTTACTCACACTGGCGTGTTATCTTCGATAGCTGCTTTTATTCATTCACGGGTCTGTTCAGGCCCTTGTGTCATTTCCACTGCCCTTCCATTAAGGCTTTTGGGGTCTCTTCGTGGACCGTGTGTAGGTACTCCTCATTTCGTATCAGCGGCTGGTATGGCTGTCTAATAGGGTACGGTGCTGCCCAGGGTTGTCTGGTTATGGGTGCTTCAACTGGTATGGATCTTCTGATGTATACTGGGCAGAGTCCTAGTGCAGCTCTTTGTAGGTTAATTTGTTCTTCATACATCACATAGCTTGGTGAGTACACTCCTGGTACCTCGAAATGAGAGGAAGGGGTGCAGGCCATTTCTGGGACCTCCTCTACAGACTGTTGGGTTAACCTCTGATGCCCACCCCTTTTAGGACTGAGGTCACCCATTTCACTGAAACCGAGAAGGGACCTCTGGACAATTCCGAAGCAGATGACTGTCTGTCCGACAGTACATACATAGACCTGCATCTCTCCTGTGTTTTCTTTCTTCTTGAGTAAGAGGACCTCGGCAGGCCCATTCTGCATGGGTTCCTCCTTGGACTGATGGACTGCAGAGTGAGAGTTTGAGCCCGATGGAGTCGATAGGGTGGAGGGGCTGCTACCTTTCCTCCTCTCAAATCTCCGTTCCCATAAACGGTATTCGATTTGAAGTACCGTGGATAGGAGGCCAGAAAAGGTAGGAGGTCTGGGAGTTCGGGCTAGCTCATCTTTAAGTTCTTCCTTGAGCCCCTGTGGAATATTGCCTACTGGGCTTGCTCCGGCCAACCGGCTTCTGTAGAACGTCGTTTGAAATCGATAATGTAAGTGAGGAGGTCTGTACCCCCTGATGAACATCCAACAACTCCTCACATGCTACAAAGGTGGTCTCTGGACATTCAAAAGTCTGTTTGAGGATTGCTAAGAAACCCCCGTAATCATGGAGAAAAGGGTTGTTGCCGGTTACTAGCAGACTAGCCCAAGCCAAAGCATTGCCTATCATCTTAGAAATCATGAACCCTACCCGGGAATGTTCTGAGGCATAAGTATTGACCCTAAAGGCGAAGTGGACAATGCAGGCTTCTACAAATTCTTTAAGCTTCTTGGATGATACATATTTACCCGAAGATAGAGACATGGGTGGTAGATCAGCGGGATGCTGGTCCCGAGCAGAGACAAGCTGGCGCAAGACGGTATTTTGAGTCTTCAAGTTCTGCACCTCCAGTGTGAGGCCTTGTACGGCAGCCACGATCTCCTGCACTTTCTCAGCAGTGGCCATTTTGGTCAGCCACGATCTCCTGCACTTTCTCAGCAGTGGCCATTTTGGTCTTATGGTGTTGCAAACTGTCAAACTTGCACGTTTCCTTCTCTGAGTCTGTGAACTCCCCACCTCCTCACCTGAACTGCTGGTCTCTTGTCGCAATGTCTCCTTCTTTCCCCTGGTCTGATAGCCTTTTTTTTTAATGTAGGTAAGGTCTACCTCGGGAAGACGCCACAGTGGTTGATTGATTGGCAAGCAGGCCATTGGCCTCGCTCCCGAGACAGCCACATAGGGGAAAAAGCCAAACGTGGCACAAAATCCCCCACGTTCCTTTGCAGGAAGTGTGTATCCTTTGCCGGTTATGTATATCCTTTGCAGGTATCCGGGATGATAATAACCCGTGGTCTGGGAAGATAAAGACGCCAGGTTCCAGGGGCCAGGCCCCTCGAGGAAGAGAATGGATTCCAGGTCAGAAGGACAAGGACGGAAAGAAGTAACAGGTGGAACCCGGTGGAAGCGAGAGCACGTCTGAGTGTTGTGAAAAGTGGAACTGTAAGGCCCAGATTGCAATGAAAAAAACCAGGACTGCATAAGCACCTAAATGCATACATGGTGCTGTATCATCCCGGTTGTATTTCCGATTTATTACAAATGACCCATTTGCATATGTTCATATTATTTTGAGTGAATAACCCCCCAGATGCACTGTGGCAAAATGACTCCACAAAAAATAATAAAGATCACTGCAGATATGGTTTTAAACTTTACAAATAAAAAGTTAGTGCATGCACACGTCGTTTATACTCATCTGATAATGTCACTCAGAACCATTAATGTGTGAGATAGCTCAGTCTCGATGGCTGCCTACCTAACCGTTCCACAGTAAAGTCTACAGGCATGATCAGTCAACATTCAGTCAAACTGTACAATATGAACGTGAACTGAAATTCCTAAACAGTTGAGAATGTTAAATATTTCACAAGAAAATTAAGTTGCTCAAAATTATCACTGTTGCACTGTTGCATGGTGATGGAAGTAGTTTACCACAAGCTTTGGCAAACCCAACAGTTTTGTCTTTTGTGCAGTGACATTGTTGTTAGCCGCCAGTTGTTATCATTGTATTTCTAGGAGCTTACAGCATACCAAAGGTATTTATATAATTTACCAGGTGCTCAAATCACATGTACGTTAAGAGCACCAGGGACCATGGGTTGCCGCGCCCTCCATCTTTGTTTTTGGTGCACTAGCAGCCAGTTGGTGGAAACTTGTCAAAAGGCCTGTGTTCGCGGTGCCTATTGTGTGAATCCAGAGAATGTTGTTAAAGCTTGCACTCATTCGGCGCCTGTGCAATTTCTTATGCTGGAATTTACCCCATTGCCTTTTTCGGCGCTTGAAAAATGTAGTTCCACAAGGTTTGGGATTTTCATTTTTTTCCAATCTTTTATTCTTTCGAATTCATCAATTGATGATATGACAGGTGGTGCCGACACGTGTTTTGACCTATCAGGTCTTTTTCTAGGCTACCGTTCATAATTTTTTAATACATATGGATAGGATACATATTTGGTGACAATGTGGTCCCCAGATGGGGCATTCACCATTCGTGATTGTGTTGATATCGTGTGACATTTGTGTTTGGACATATTATGTGTGGGTTATTTAATTCCCAGTGATCGTGATATATATTTATATACACAAATTCATAGTGATTTGCAGATTGGTTCATACATTTTGCAGTGACAAACAATTTTAAATAAATAGTATTGAGTACATGTTTAGGGAGAGAAAAGAAGAGATTTCCGTAAATTGGTTGGCAATGGTCCTAATTGGTTCAGAGTATTTGGTAATGATGGAGTCCGTTGCAAGGGATCTCACCTGGTAGGTAATATAGAGGGATTGTCTTGGTTCCTGCTTGTTGCAGGCAGGTCAGTTAGTTACTGGGTAGTTGTATGGGGAAGGGCTCAGTCTGCCCAGTGCCTGGTTAGTAGAGGTCAATACCTACGAATAAGAAATTATGGTAAACTGTTGTAAATAGTTTGTGCCCAGTGGCTGAGCTAAAAGAAATAGTTAAAAGACACGATTCCATGCTTTAGTTCATATTTGGTATCAAATTATTTCCATTGTGTGGTCCCAACAGTGGTGACGTGCCCAGTTGGGTTTCAATTCTCGAGGTGATTATCATAATTAGGGCACTGGTGCCCTGGGACCCTTCCCTCACTGGCCTGGAGCAGCTGCCGTGGGAAGGGCCTTAGTGCTTTTAGTGCCGAAGATGCATATAGTATACTTAGTGCTGACCCATATTGTGATGACCGTGATCTAGTTCTGTGCCGTTTTGGGCTATATTTGTATGGGTTCTGATCATGGGAGTGCCGGTGCGTGAATACATATGATATTACGCATAAGGCGTTTTGCACAGTGCCCGTCCTAATAATTGCGGGTTTTCCGTGGTGTACAGACGGCGTTTGAGGTGAGTAT